>NW_028258358.1:13329166-13653333 GCF_053883595.1 Heterocephalus glaber | reverse complement strand
ACACCATCAAATTTAACTTTTAAAGTTGTAATTCTCCAAATCAGCAAATAGAAACGTGCATATATAGCAGTACAAGAAATAAAAGTATCATAAGGAGAGAAGTCTGCTTTCTCCCAATTTACTGATACTGTTTTCATTACCAAATTTAATAACACTTTTCTCATTACTAGTCAAATAACTTAGATATGATGGTGCTATTTTAGTGACAGATAAAGGTATTTAACGGCAGGAGCAGTTTGTATCAAAAATAGAACTTATAGACTTTTGAGATTTATGTATTTAAAACAAAGTAAATTTAAGAGGCACTAATAAGAACATTTAAATATTGCCTTTTTTAAAAATGTTAGTGGGCTGGGGATTTAGCTCAGTGGTTCCGGCGCCTGCCACGTAAGCGCAAGGTCCCGAGTTCGATCCCCAGTACCAAAAATTAAAAATTAAAAAATAAAAGTGTTAGTAAAGAGTGAGACTGTTAGCTCTGATTGAGCTGAAATTAACAGATAAAACAAATATCCCAACACCCTCTGGGCATAGTGCTTACAAGGTAAATGGCACATTGATGATTGTAGACAAATGATAATATGCAGAAGAGAGAAGGTCAGTGGGCCCTTTCTACTTGTATTTTTACAAATGGGCAAATGCAAGAGGGGTAGCTTGATCCCTTGTGCTGTTGGGTGTTGGCCCTGAACAAATAGCAGATCAGGGGCAGGATTCAAACAACCCAGAAACTCAGGACTTTGTGTGCCCTGTACACTGTTTCTGTCACCTGCTGGCCATAGATTCCTGTGACAGAATGGTTAGCAAACATGAGGCTCTGGGCAATGAAAGCTTCCCCAGCTTGACTTTGTGGTACTTCTTCTGTTTGCCTTTGATCTGACACCTGGTTACTCCATAAATCCAAGCCTCTAAAAATGTCAAAGTAATGTTTCTTGCAATATTGTAAAGCCTTATCTATCAAAGGCTTTAGATGGTTGCATTGCTCACCTAATGTGAGCTGTACAAGATTGAAGGTTATTTCCAGAGTTGTACAAAAGGATAACGTGGTCAAGACCCCCTTGTCTCTAGGCCAAGGAGCTATGTTCTTCATTTCACAAAGAAACCATATACGGTTATCTGTGTGTGGTTAATACGCTATAGTTGATTATTTTTAGAGAAACATGTCAAATGCTAATAAATTATTGAGTGCTTTAAAGGGTGTTGACAGATAAAGCCTGAAATTGAAATTACATTGGATGTAATTTATGATGTGAAATAGTCTCTTTTAAAACTTTGCAAAGTTAAGAAGAAGTTGGTTATGTTTGGGAGATAGCTCAGTGTGGGTGATGAGTGTGTGTTGGCCAACAACTTGTCTAATTTTAGACTAATTTTATTCTCAGAGCTTTCCTATTACAAAATTATTTTGTGTTCCCTGCAGATCCTCTGGTGAAATATATAAGAAGGAGAAAAAGGACAAAATGTGGTAGAAGGTGGGGTAGTGGAAAGGGAATGGAGAAAGAAGAGATAAGGACTTTTAGAAATGTATTAGTAAAATTGACTGAAGCATTTCTCAATCAGTTCTCCCTCTTCAAGCCTCAAAACCCCACTCACTCTCCTGACCTATGTCCTTTCTCTGCTTCTCTCTTCTTCAGTTTCATTGTAGTTTCCAGAAAGGAGGAAAACTACCCTCGTGAAGTTTATAATGTCCACTGTCATCTTCTCTCTCACTAAATGTCTTCAAACTATTTCAAAGGACTTTCAGGTTCCACAGAAATCAGACATCTTCTGATGGTAGCTTATGAGTATTACATAAGATAGCCCACAGATAGAATTAGGATTAAATATGCATGAAAGCACTTAATAAGGTTTGTTGATTTAATTCAGTCTGAGAGTCTTATTCTGAACCCTGAGACCATCCATGTTCCCATCCTCCAGTTCCGTCAGATGTCACTGTGACCTTCTCAGAGGACCCAGCTTCCATAAATGAACCTAATGGATTATTTCTCTTACTTGGAGCTTTTCTTTCTTTCTTTTTCTTTTTTTTTTTTTTTGTTACTGGGGATGGAACTCAGGACCTTGTGCTTCAAGGAAGGTGGTGGCACGACTGACCTAAATCCCTAGCCCTTGGAGCTTTTCAAATATGTAATGTGTCAGTGAAAGTTATTTTTTTGGTTTTGCCATACTGGAGATTGAAGGCAGGCCTTACTGCTAGATGACGTCTCCAGCCCCTTTTTAAATATTTGTGTATTTAGACAGGGTCCAGCTACGTTGCCCAGGCAAGGCTCAAACTTGAAATCCTCCTGCTCTAGCCTCCAAAGATGCGGGGATTATGTGCCTGCGCTGCCACACCCAGCTTAATGAAGTTTTCAAGAACAAACTGTGTATATTTTTAAGTTCAGGTAATAGGGCAGTAGCAATCCATTTAGTAACTGGCCTGTTACAGACTTAGAAATAAATTTTACTGTGATACTGGTAGGAAAATAGATTTGAGATAAACTTCAATTTCCCCTAAGAAATATTCTTTAAAATATTTTCTATCTCTGCTTCTCTTAGAGATTTTGTTATAAGAACTTTATTCCATTATCATAAACCCATTATTCTATTTCAGTAAGTTACAGGACTCTTTCCTGAGCTGTGACACCCTCTGTTTTGTGGATGTGCATAAGATGTGTCCCTGGGGCGGCTACATAGCCCACCTCCTGAAGACAGTCTTCTCATTATGATCTATTTCAATGGTGCCCCTGGGGGCTAAGTAGACATTATTTTTGATTCACATCTTTCTAAGCCATATAGTCTAATCTTTTAAGTGATTAAGTGCATTTTGATAGGTGCAGAGTAGAACTTGTAATTTACATTTGTCCCTGAGGGCATGGGTACAATGTATGTTAAAAAAAAATTATATGCACTTGACCGGCAGCTTACTATAAATTTTTCCTAAGTATAAATAAGAAAAAGAGAGTTCTGATGTGAAAACCCTTGAATGAGAGTGTCCTATCTTATTAAAACGCTAGTTCACACAGAAAAAAGCTATCTGCTACAGGAAATTCAGATAAAAACAGAAAACACCCTTTCCCAAAGCGGTGAAATACACTCCATCATTTCTCTCTTTGGCTCTTACTGGAAAAACATTTCTGTAATGCCAGTCATTTGAAAGAAATGTTCACAATTCACCAGGAGATGGAACAGACTGGGTGTTCTTCAAGCTTTGGTGAACGACCCTCTGAAATGATGTTTCTTATGATGCCCATGTTTGCTGCATCTGCCTCCCCAAAATTTACAGTCCTTACAGCAACAACAACTCTTCATAGGATCTCATGATAGTGAGAAACAGGAGAATCTGTTTTACATCAGTCATTTCCTTGACAAGCTGGACTAGGAGAAAGAGAGTGGGGGATGAATTTTTGTCTTTCACGTCTTCTGGCCTACCGAGAAGGACAGATGTCCAACACGAATACAGCAGATCCCCAACCTCTATTCCTGAGATACTGGCTCGAAGTGTCAAGAAGATATCTGATCATCTGAATTGGGAAATATAAAAGGTAAATGTAATCATCTCAATTTTTTTAAGAACACATTTGTAGCATGAGACTGAAAAGCTCATGACAAATGTTTTATCATAGAAAATTTTTGCCTTATGACCAAATGTATACATTTATTCATTCGTTCATTCATTATTTTAATTCAACAAGCATTTAATGAGTAACCACAGTATGCCAGGCACTGTGGTAGGCTTTCCAAATGTTAGAGAATAATCTAAAGCTAATAAGCAGTTGTTCATTGAATACTCTTAATTTAAGGAACAGGAAAAAATGGCATGTATGGTTAATGAGACAAGTGAACAGTACTAGTGCAAGATGATTAACTTTGTCATTTCCTGACTTTATAGGACTTGATTCCTTTTGGTATTAACACGGTATTACCAAAAGTTCTACCAACCCTTCCTCCTTTTAATGTCTCAAGAAAGTGATTTTTAATTTAAAAAATGAAAAATGTAAATCAGTTGGAGAGATTTTGTATTTTCACAATGGAAAGAGTATTTACCATCCATTCATGCTACTTCTTTTCTCAGGATTTTTTAAAACCTATTTAAGAGAAAAATAATTTTACAATTTCATAAAAAAGTGCATTTGGATCCTCTTGTCTTTTCTTCTTTCACCCCAACTAATGTTATGAAATGTGACCATCTTTGAGTATACCCCTTGTAACCACTATGGTCACATCTTTTTTTCAACCTAGTACCTTTATCATCCAAAGGAAGTGTGTTAGGGAAGCAGTTGTAAGCCCCAGGGAAAAAAGGGTACAGAAAAACACTAAGCTATCACTTTGTCAAATGAGCACCACATTGTCCTAGGACCCAATGCTAACAAAAGCTATTCAGTTAGATGAGACAGTGTGAGGTGAAAAACAGTGTTAGTTATAGGAGTGTTTGCTAACTAGCTCATATTTGGGAAATATTAGGAAATATATATTCAAATGTAACTTTAAACAGGCTCTAAAGGTTTAATTCATGTGGAATGACCCAGTATCAATACTGAACTCTAACATCTTTTTTGTGGTTGGAGAGACTGAATACTGCCCCCACACCCCATGATGGGAATTGAATCTAGAGTTTCTAAGCATGTGCTCTACCACTGAGCTACAACTCCAGCCCAAGAATGACTTTTTTATTACATGTTTGATTTGTCTTCAGTATTTAAATGTTGACCTTAACTTATCTAACTGACAGGGTAAAGTCCAAATGAAAAACTAAAAATAAGGAATAAAGAACATGTCATTCCTGGATTAAATGTTAAAGTTGCTTCCTCTTGTAATAAAATGAATCAATTTCCTCTGCAGAAAGGAAAAATATCTTGTCAGATTTGAAATTACAGATGTTGGAGATTGTTCTTTTGCTAATGAATGGTGAAAGAATGAATTTCCAAAGATTATAAAAGTTTATATAAATATTTTCTCACCAAATTTTGAAGATGACATCTTGGTCGGAAGTGATTTTCTTGGGACACGTCACAGCTTTTCTGTACCCAGGACTTTAATTTGAAGTATACAGGAAGTTGATGTCTTTGCATTTTCAGTAAGTTTCAAGCACTAACTTGCCCCAAAACTGTCATGCTAGAGACCATACAGATGACAGAGATGAGCATCACCAGCGGGCATGGTTCCTGTTGCATAAGTGTCAGGCTTTTCTGTGTCTCTACAGAGCCTCTTGATCAGAACAAGGCAGAGGTTGAGCTTTTTAGAGGAAATGCACATGGAGGCCTGCCACCATTATTCTTCTTGCTGTAAATTAATGAAAGTGACAGTGCATACTCCTCCAGCCTCTCAGAACCAGTAGCATCCAGTTTGGAATCAAAAGCATGAAATACGAAAAGCTGATGAAGGTCAATGTTTCCTCTTTTGCAACCCCCTTCCCTTCAAAATTGTACACTAGAAACTTCTAATCTCTTGGTTATGATTAGGTTTCTCACTATCTCTATGTTGAACTTGAAGAGCATTGTTATAATTTTCAGTTTATGTTTCTCTGCCTCCTGTGATAGCCTGTGTCAGAGGTTAAGCTGCAGGCCTCCCAGTGGTATGAAGAGCAATAATCCAATTTCTAGGCTGAGCCAAACACAATAGCAACCTCAAAACATATCCTGGATTCAATGCAGAGCCCATTTTCATTGGCCAGCCTGCTTCTCCTTCAATGGCCTGGACACTCATTCATCTTGAGTCTTATAATGGCCATGTTACATGATACCAATATTAACATATTTGGAAATAAGTTTGAGACAGAGTAAAAATTTTAAGAATAGCCAACCATTTGGGCATTGTAACAGTGAAATAGCTAGGTGTATTAATCAAGGCTTTCCAAGAAAGAGAACCAGTAGAAGGATAGATTAAAGAAGAAATAGATACATGATAGACGGATACTAGATAAATAGATAGATAGATAGGCAAAATTACAGAGGCTGAGGAGTCCCACTATCTGTCAAATGCAACCAGAAACCCAGGAAATCTAATTCAGTCCAAATTCAAAGGCTTGAGAACCAGGAGAGGGGATGTAAATCCACAGAAGATGAGATAAGATGAGATGTCTGCTCAGGCAGTCAGGCAAGAAGCAAAAAGAGTGAATTTCTCCTGCCTCTACCCTTGTTCTATTCATACCTTCAACAGAATGGATGATGCCCAGCCACACTGAGGAACACAATATGATTTACTGAGTCCACAGATTCAAATGTTAATCTCACAGAAATCTCCCCAAATAATTTTTAATCTGCGCACCCTGAGACCAGTCAAGGAAACACATAAAGTCAACCATTATATCAAGTGATTAGAAGAAAGTTTTACACTGAGTCTAGATATTTTACCATTATTTGACACATAGCTATAGTTTAGAAGTATTTCATCCTAAGCATTCTTTTTTGTAAGGCCAGCTGCCAGGCATTATATGTTTCTAAAATAAGCATAGATTCTGGAGTCAGACCAGCTGGATTCAAATGTGAATCTATTACTGAAGTGAGAAGAGAGAGATGGACTAGTTATCTAATGAGAAGGAACAAATTACCTTACAATTTAGCAGCTTAAAGCAGTAAAAATATTTATTCTCTCCCACTCTTGTCTATGGATCAGGAACTTGGGAGTGGCTTAGCTGAATGTTTCTGGCTCCAGAAGGATGCTACTGGCTGGGGCTGCAGTCAGGTCACTGAAGGCAGGAGGATCCACTCACTCATAACATGGCAAATTCTTGCTCATTGTTTTCTCAAGGGCTCCATTCTTTGCCTTTGGCCTCTGCATAAAAGTGCCTGAATATCCTCATTGCAGGCCATCTGGCCTCCCCCAGTGACTAATGGCAGAAGAGCATGGAGGAAGCCACGATGCCTTTTATGAACTTGTCGCAGATATCACACATCATCGTGTTTGCCGCTTTCTGTTTGTTAAAATCAAATCATAAAGTTCAATCCATTGTCAAGGATGGAGAAACTGGCTTTTTCTTTTGAAGATAGAAGGATTAAAAACATTTGTGGGTATATTTAAAACCAACATAGCAAGTTGAACTTCTAAGCCCTTCTGATTTCTTATTTGTAAAACAGGGATACCAATAGCACTACTTAATAGGATTGCTTTGAGAATTGATGATGTGTGTAAAGGCTTAGTTGCCACTGTAGGTGGCAAATAAGTGTGAGTTTTGTTTTTGAATGATTAGACAGAATATTGTTGGAATAACGTTGGGTCAACCAGAATCCTCTTAACCAGTTGCAACATTTTATTTTATTTTATTATTAATTTTATTGGTACATTTTAGATATACATAATATTCATCACAGGGAATTTGTACTTGCACATGATATATCTTGATTCTTCTTTTTTTCCCATTCCCCTCCCTTTCCTTTATTCATATGTTTCCAAGGGCAATTGATAATTCTGTTAAAGCAGCTAGAGTACAAACCTGCTTCATCCTTGTGGTGCCACGTTTCTCCTGTCTCAGCAAAAGGCTTCACTATTCACATGATAAAGCTCTGTGAGCGTCCTAACTATTCATATCTTATATCCAGCCAACAGTAAGTTCTACTAGCTGGCCCTACCTTCAAAGTATATGTGATCCATCACCTCTTCTCCCCACCCCAGCAAGTGTGTGAACAACAAGGCCCAATTTGTTTGCCCAGTATACAGCAAATGCCAAACACCGACCACTGATACTTGGAATATAGGAAGTTTAATTAAGCAGGTATCAACAGAGAAGTCAGGGGAGAAGGCCTCAAATCTGCCTTCTCCCACCAAGTACATCAGTGGGCTTTATAAGGAAAAAGAGTGATGAAGGAGCCCTCAGGAGGAAAAACTGGTAGTTTCATAAATTTCAATAAAATCAAAGTTTCCAGACTTCTTGATACTAGGATACATTTGGTGGACCATTCAGCAATAGCAATTGCTTAAATTAAACTCATAAATCACTCTGTGAAGTATTAGTTCATTCTTCTGTAACAAAGATAACAAGGTTATCAGCGATAATTGATACAGGAATGGAAACAGGGAGTATGTGCTCATGTACCAGTCAATGTCACTAATGGAGAGAAAGAAGCTGCTCTAGTTTTTGTTCTTGTTTTTGTTTTTTAACTTTAGGGAGGGAGAATAGTCCAAGCCAATTACAAGAGAAGAAAACTGTCAATTTTGTTATGAGGGCTTAGTTACAAATCCCCACTATCTATTTTGTCATTCCTCAGCCTTGTAGGAATAGAGATGATGACCCACCTGCTACTTCTTTTTTAGAAAGGGTAGGATACAGGAGGTTAAGAAAAGAACTTGTCTCACCTAAAGTCTGAAATATTTATGAATTCCCGGGATAAATTAAAGGCTGTATAAAACCACATCTTGAGCCCCTTTAGCAGCTGTTTTATTGCAATATTTTGAATCACATTAATTATAGCATAAATTACAAATATGATCAGTAAAATAGACATTCCTAGTTTGAGTATCCTAGAAAATATAGAGGTAATATCCTGGGGAGGGGAGCTGGAAAGAAGTCATTTCTTCTTGGTGCTCCTAAGGGTAGTTATAGAACCCAAGAAGTCCATATCCAAATCTTCTCATGGTGACCTCCACTTCAGCAGTCACTTTAATACAAGGACAACGGCAAGTTTTCCTACTAGCACAATCCCCTCCTTGCTCTATGGTTAATGAGTACTACTCTAGCCAAGGATTCTATTTCTATTTGCTGATGAGAGATAACTCAGACAGTTTCATTAGCTGCAATTTCCAGGATAATAGGCAAGTTGCTAGTCATGTGTTCATGGACTCCTAACCCTTACCAGGGCAAGAAGACTCTGCTAAATATGTACCAAAGTCCATCTTCCTGATAGCCAATAAATAATTATAAGACCCTCTCTTAGTTCTTGAAACAGTTTTAGAGAGTTAGTCAGTGCTTAGTTTCTTGAGACCAGTAGATGGAAAGAGGCATGGACAGATATCTAAGTAGACAGGTTCATCCTAATCCCCAACTATTCAGACATGGCTTTGCCCACAGGTCTCCTTCAAAGTCCCACATACAAGTGTCTTTTCAGACCATATAGAAACTCAAATAAATTTTTAAATTGAGCTTTTAATCTCAGGGCAAGCCTTCTTGATATTATCAAACCAGGTGTCTGTGACCAGTAGGATTTGAATTTTTGGTTGGTGTTTCATTTGTCAGATTTGTTAGGAGCCAAGATAAGAGCCTGCAGCTAGTGAACAGGAGGTCTATGGACTTTGAGCATCCAAAACATTCAGTTTTCTATAGATTAAAGCGGAAGAGTGTGGTTATTTCCTTGATAACTCCATCAGTGTAGTCTCAGAAGGCTTACAAGGATCAAAAAAGCAATAATGTAAATAGAAATCACGTTGACTAGTTCCTAGGGTAAAGACAAAAATGTAGCTAAGGGCGCACAATTATGTCAGTAATAATGCAAATGAAATCACATATAGTCTTAGCTACTGGTCCTTGGAAGCAGTCTTTTTGAAGAGAAATTCATAGCCTGTGATCAGATTCTTTGTCCTCCAGTCTTTGGTGGCTTTGGAGTTAGGATATGGGGTGAGCTTGACTTGGTATGATGTATACAAGGCTGAATTCCACAAGCTTAACAGACAAGTGGGAGATGGCAGAATATCATAGGATCTGCTCCACTGACAGAAAATTGGTTCTCAAGTCTTTGCTTTTTCTAGGATTTAAAATGGATTGATTTCCAGCCTTAAAATCATACATAGAAGGGCTGGGGATTTAGCTCAGTGGTTCCCCTGCCTGCCTCAAAAGTGCAAGGTCCCGAGTTCAATCCCCAGTATCAAAACAAAAAAGAAAAAAAAAGGTAGATAGAAACATTCGTGGAGGGCAGAATCCTCTTGGGAGAAAATTCATGAACAGAAGTTAGGACCCCATTTAAGGTTTTACAATAACCTATGATTGTGATTTTTCTTCCTAGAGTCAGGTCTCCCTCTGGTGGGAGTGCCTGGAATGGACTCCCATACATTAATTCATATGGGCTCCATTGGAGCCTGCCTAGACGCTACCCTTACTGGAAGCAAAGCAACAGGCAATACCTTATCCCATGTCAACCTGGCCTCAGGGAAGATATTTTGATGGTTCTTTTTAAAGTGGAATTCATCTTCTCTGTCTTTCTTGTACATTGCAGTCTTCATGAAACATGTAATATAAGACCCTGGATACTTCTTGAATTATTTTAGCCATAACACACTTCCAAAGCTGAATGTGGCCACGCCTGTTATCCCAGCACTTAATTTTTATTTCAGTAATGCTTTAATTATTTCAGAAGCTCTTCCTATATGAGAGGGATGGGCTTCAACTCACCAATATAAGTGTCTACCTGAACTACCAGGTATTTAAAATTTCCAGGAACCTTGGCATCATGGTAAAGACTATTTGCCAGTCTCACAATGCTTCATCCTCAGTCTCATAACTGGCTTCCCCAGTTGGAGAGTTTAGTCTTTAGGGGTTTCTTGGCAGAGATTACATATTGTTGGGCCTATCTATGTAGTTTGTAGCCTACCTGATACCTCTGGACCCACTAAAGGGTGGTGTCCTACCATAATAGGCACTTAGGTGGGCTTGTTTTAAGAGGTTCTTTAGAATAGTTTAGATTCTGGCACAAGGTCAATGCTGTTAGCACTGAGTTTCCAAACGAGAGGCTCTGTGGAAGAAGACTCAAACCTCTACTCTTGCTTTTTCTAAGTCTTGTGGGATACATTCATGAGCCTCAAAGTTCATGTGGCCTTTCTGGCGGCCTGGTCAGCCAACCAGTTTCCTTTGCCCAATATCAATTTTTTCTTTTGTGTCCTAACAACAAATTGAAGTTACTTACTTTGGCTTATTAATAGCTTGCAATAGACCTAAAATTTCAGAAGCATATTTGATGTTGCTTGAGGTTAGTAAAACTCTTTCTAGATAGCCCCATGATCATGAACCACTGAGAATGCACATCTGGAGTCAGTGTAAATATTGACCACTATAATTTTACCCAATTGTAGCACTCTCATGAAGCAATGACTTTAAGATTCTATACTGAGGGCCAGGGAGTAGGCTTTTGCTTCAGCAGCTTCTTGCAAGGTGACAGTGATATATCTGACCTACAGTTGTCCTTGGACCATGAAACTTCTACCACATCCATGAACATATCTGATTTTCCCAGTGGTTGGTTTATCAGGTCCCATCAATTTTGAACAGAACATTTGTTCAATTATCTGGAAACAGTCATGTAAATGGCACTCATTGAAGTCAAGTGTCATCAAAGTGACAAGATTCAAAGTGGAAATTGCCTGTAATTTTATATTAGGGTTGTCTAACAAAATTGATATCTTTCCAACCATCCTGAAGTCAGCCAATAGACTCCTTGTTCTGTTGTGAAAGGACATAGTGAGGGGTTGGCATTGCTTCAGAGTGAATGTTTCAGCTTCCTGGTGAACATCACAGGTTGGTACCACTGCCTAGAAGCAAGGAGACCATCCCTTTGCTGTTTGATTAATTTACTTTGAAAGGTAAGCCACAGGTGATGAAAAGAACCATCTGTGTTAATGCCCTCAGAGTCAGTCCCTGCTTTTTATACAAAATGTGAAAAGACTTTCTTAAATTGCAAAGGCCCAAAGCTGAAGTGGTAAGCAGGTTTTCCTTTGTCCATTAACCCATTTTCTTTCTTTAGTATGTTGCAAGAGTTCTAGGTCTCCTCCTGTTAGAGCTTCATAAAGGACTTTAGCTCAAACTTAGGAATTCAGATAGCAAAATCTGGCCATCCCCAGAAAGCCATACAATTGTCAGCAGTTAGTAAGGGTGGTGCATGGTCAATAGTTTCTCCCCAGTTAGGGGAGAAATCTCCCATACCCTTGGAAAATTCAACTGTCTATTCAACAGTCTCTTAGCAGATTTGTGCTTTTCCTTAGAGACTATATATTCCCTACTAGCCAAGAAATTTAAGTTCTCAACAGCATTTTCAGTTGCAGCTTCTTTGTTCTTACTTGGAACAAAAATGTTATCTACATATTATAGGAGGGGTCCTTCTTCCAGTTGAAGATACCTTACATCTTTGGCTAGTATTCTTCCAAAGACTGTAGACAAGTTTTTAAACCCTCACAGAACCACAGTCCTGTAAAATTGTTGTTTAGCATGGGCTTTGGGTCCTGCCATTCTTCTAGTGGGATTAAAAAAAAAGGCATCCTTTCAGTCTAGTACACTGAACCAATATAGGTCGTCTGATAGGGTAGTCAGGAGAGTACAATAGTTGGGAAAAAAACTGGGTGTACATTTTGCACTACTTTGATTGAAGGCTCTGGGGTTTGGCAAAAACCAGTATTCTTTGGAATTAGGCTTGTGCACCAAGAGGATGGCCATATTGTATGGGCAAGAGCATGGTCCTATTAGAAGACCATCCAAAGTGGTTGTGTTCCTTTTTATCCTTTCTTCTTTAAGGGATGTTGTATGAGGTCACATGTAGTATTTCAAGGCCTTCCTTTTGGAGCACCCAGACAGGCATGGTGATTCAGCACATTCTTACTTTTTCAATTTAAAATGCCTTCTGGTTCCTCCAAGGGCTCTGTGGATTATTCTATATCAATAGCATCTGATGGTGCAGGTATACTCACATGAAACTCCTATTTCTAACCAGTGTGGGGAAAAAGTTACTTGAGTTACTTTAGTGAGCAAATAAGTCATAGCCAGTAGAAGAACTGGACAATCAGGCATATATATATATATATATATATATATATATATATATATATAGTCACCAAGTGGGATTCCAAAGGATACAGGAAAGGTTAGGCTAAAGCTTCACCTGATATCCTGTTACAGTTATATGGTATTTTGAATGAGGAGATAGCCATATATATATTAATGACAGAATAAGTGGCTCTCATATCTATAAGAAAGTCATTGATTTGTACCTGAGGCTCCTATGATGATATAGTAAGAGGTTTTATTGAATCAAAGGGAGCCTCTGGCCTTCTTCATTCTTCATAGAAATTTACCCTTTTAATTCCACCATTTCAGTGGCAACATTCTTTATTTTTTCAACTCTTTTAGCTTCTTCTGTTTTGGGTAATCTAATCCAACATCTTTCTTCCTTGCAGTAACTATATTGATTTTTTTCCTGAAGGGGGATGACTTGCTTACCTTCTTTGGATTTTTCTTATAACCCTTTCTATTTTTCCCTCTGGGATTCTGAGTGAGAGCTGCTATGAGCAGGAAATCCTGTTGCTTAATTTTCTCTTGTCCCTTCAAATTCTGTGCTAGATCTCTGTTATTAAAAAGTTTAAAACCCATTTCTAGTAGTTGTAAAGTAGACACTCCTAAACCATTATTCCCATTTTAAGTCTCTTTCTCATGTTAGGAGCATTTTGGCCAATAAAAAAAATATTTATCATTATGTTGTTTTTGTTTTTCTAGAGCCTTGGGATATTGATATGCCTAAAACCTACATTCTAAAAGTCTCAGATAGTCCATAGAGGTTTTCATTGAACCTCCTGTAGTTTGTTAATTCTCTTTAATTTAGGGACCCCCTTTTAGGTGTCCTACCAATAAGCATCTCCTATAATTTTTGACACAGGGTAATCTACCATTATTTACATCTGAAATAGGTTGCATTATGGAGACTGGTATGATTGCCTCTGATCCAGCAGCATTCATTGGATGTGCTAGATGGAATCTTTGGACTTCTTCTCTTGCTTTCTCAAGAACTATTCAAGGTTCTCCAGCCATCAGCATAATGTTCATGGGAGCCCAAATACCAGCCGAAAAGAGTGATAGGAAGAAAAATGGAGGCAAATAAATTTTCCATGTGGGAAGAATTTTCTTGATATGAAGGAGTATTATTTTTTCCAATTAAATTAGTCAGAAGTAAAGAAATGAGAATGTATCCAAATTACTCCAGCTGGTTGTCATTCACCTTCAGTCCTCCAATGGAAACACAGCAAAACAGACGTTGCCCTACCTAGGCATTAGAGGCATGCTTGCCAAACTGGGTACTCTGATCAGTAGGGGAGGGGGAGACTATTCTAGGCATTTCTTCTTTAACAAATGATTTTCCATCCCCCTTCTGAATGATTTTCTTCCTCTCCTTAAGGAGTAGAGTGGCTGCCACCACAGGTTGAGGAGCTCCTGATGGCAGATCCGTTTGTGGATTTAGAGCTTTTAACGTTATTTCTCCATCTTTCTCCCATTATATATTATGGAGGACAAGCTTAGGTTTTTTGCCTGCTGGACCATGATAATCCATTTGTGCTGATCATGTTCATTTTGGTAAAGTAACATACAGTTTTTCCATTTGCCTTCTCACTAAAATAATTTTAATTGCTAAATGATATGATAACTTAGGTTTCTATTCTTTGGCCATTTTTGTCCCACGTCAAAAACATACCGAAGCCAAACAACAGGACAAAAGATCATTTGCTACCTTTTCATAGATTCATAACTGAAAGTCTAATTTGAAGGATACACCACAATTAGCTGTACTCTGAAAGCAAAGTGAAGTTGCCCATGACACAGAGACATACAAAATATAGCACACTAAATTAACTGATTCCACAGGAAGAACAACAAAAAGATAAGGTTCAAGAAATCCATACACTTCCCCTCACTCTTCCCCTTTCCTCACTCTGTCAAACTGATCCAAGGGATCCCTGCAATGGAACCCAAAACACTGAATACAAATAGAAAGAGAATTCTCCAATTGAATGTCATAACTGAGTTCACCCAATTGGTTCAAATTGAAACATAGGGCCAGATGTATGTATGTATGTATGTAATAGAGCACGTGCCTAGCATGCACAAGGGTCTGAGTGAAATCCCAGCACCACAAAAAGAGGTGAGAGGGATGGCTGGAGAGAATAAGGGAGGGAAAGAGGAAGGAAAGAAGGAAGGGAGGAAGGAAGAAATGGAAAGAGGAAGAAAAGGAGAGAGGGCAGGAAGGAGGGAGGGAGGGAGGGATGAACCAAAGTTTAGAAGTTTCTCTTCTCCAAGTGGTTTTGTACCAAGGGTGGCCAATGCCATCTATGAAGATAATCCAGAGACATCCCCAGAGCAAACAGTGCCCTAGAAGCCTAACTTGATATCAAGGTATCTACCACAAGCACTTTGCTGACTTAGCAAACCTTGTTACAGACCCCTCAAATCAAAATCATGTGCCCAATGGGCAGCATTGGTGTTTACCAAACATCAAACATCAGTGCTTGGAGTAGAGAAAGCTTAATTAAGACAGTATCAGTTAAGAGGGAAAAAGAACAAGAACTCAAAGCCAGCTTCCCCCAGCAAGCAAAATTGTAAATGAGGGAAAAGGGTACAGAAGGAAAGTCCAGGGGCTAAACTGATCGTTTCACAAGTTTTGATAAAATCAAGTTTTTCAGACTTACTGATGCTACCAGACCATTGAGCGATGTACAGTTCTGCAAATCAAGCTTGAAGATCACTTTGTGACACCTTTAGCTAATTGTTCCACAACAAGCATACCGAGGTTAACAATGATAAGTGACACTTAGAGGAACAACAACAGGGAGCACATGTTCAAGATCTGCCTAGCTTGACCAAAGGAAAGAACATGCTTTGTGTGCAAAATTAACTAGGGAGGGAGAATAATCCAAGCCTCTTACAAGACAAAACATTTTATTAATTTCATTTCGGGGATGGGTGGCTTTTTTACAAGAGCGTCATGTAGTTCTCAGAAATGCCTTTTTTTCTTGACCACATGTACTATTCTATACTGAGCAGCCTGAGTGACCTTTTAATAGGGTAAAATGTATCATTCTGTTTTCCTACTTAGAACCTTGCAATGGATTCCCTTTAAAAAAGCATTTAAACTCCTCCTCTATTCAGCCTCATCTCCTATATACTTAGCCTGGCTCACTCCATTCCAGGCCTTGATTGTCTTCTGGTTATCTCTGCCTCCACTCTAACAGGCTAGGTTGTTCTCGTTTTTTGTTTTTAACTTCAGGGCCTTTGAACTTGCTCTTTTCTCCACTTAACATGTCCTTTGTATGTCTTATTCTTTTATTTCAGTCACATTGCCACTTAAATTTCATCTTCTTAGAGAGATCTTACGATAAGTTCCATACAAGTAGATGGTTTGCATTGTTCACTGAAATGTACCCTGGACTCCACATGGTCTTTGGAGTGTGGTAAATACTCAATAAGTATTTTGAATGAATTATCAAGCAGAGTTATGAATGAATTCATTAATCCAGAACTCCATTTTGTTAATACAACATTGTATGACAATATTTTTTAAAGTATTAATTAGTTGGCAGTTTTTTTTTAAATGGTGAGATTTTGTATCAAAATTACAACATTTTGATTCTTTTGAAAAATCAAGGTATTTTTATATTCGACGTCCAGTAGCAAAAATTATGTGATGTTTCTTAGCACCGGTTCTTTTCACACAGAGATTACTATCAGCCCCACCATTATCTTCCTGACACCAAGGACTCACTTCCACCTGCCTCCCTTTACTGTTCTGTGTCAGTCTGCCTGGCCTTGTAGGCTTCCAGGGTCTTACGTGAAACACATATGTGAAAGTCAGCCCACATTTGTCCTGCATTTCGGTGTAAATGTTCATGTCTGATTTAAAAATGAAATTGACACTGTGTTTGTTTTCAAGTCACATCCACAATGAGACACACATTTTAGCCCTTGGTTCCATTCTAGTTATAGAACAATCAGCACAGCTTGACAAACTAAATTGAGTCTTTGTTACTAAAGGACAGAAACACCCAATTGTGTTTCAAAATAGTTTTCACTTTTGGAAGGTTATTTTTTAAACATGTTTTGAAAAAAAACATAGATTTGAAATATTTGTCTTCATTTTCAAAACCTCATAAACATTTGGTCCAGATGTTTACCTAAAGTGATTCATTTACCAGTATGGGGTACACCCACTGGTCCTAAGAAAGAAAACAACCACATTTAGTAATGGATAGTTGCATAGTCTGCATCAGATAAAGTGAGATACTTATATATATAATAGCAAGAAGTATGTGTTTTTGTTCATTGTATTGCTTGTGTCTATGTATTTTAGAAGCATGAATTTTTATCAAGCATCTGCTACGTGTCAGGCACTACTCTAGGTAACTTAGGAACTCATATTCTGTCTTATACTGTAGGGCTCAAGGTAGCAAAGCCTAAACAAACAAGTAAGTAAAAGTTATGACATATGCAGTAAGAGTTGGTAAGTGCTATGGATAAAAATGAAAGTGGAGTAGGATTAGGGAAATGGGAAGGCCTGACTGGTTATGGTATCTAATAATATGACCCAAATAGACCATATTGAAAAGAGAAGATTTGACCAGGACCTAAAAAGGTGAGAGAGTTAGCCAAGCAGCTCTGTGGTGAAAGAGCCTTCCAGAATAAAAGCTGGAACAGATAACTAAAGCAGGGATGTGCCTAATGTGTTCAAGGAACAGTGTGGCTACTCTGGCTGATTCACTGTTCAGTTAAGTAAATTGTCTACGTCTAACAACAAGTGTATGAATGCACATACTCTTCTTAAATAGAGTACTGTTTTATGGGTGGGTGCCCTTAGTCGCCTTAGCTGAGTATATTTATTATCTGGTTTTCAGTAACTTACATTTTGATTTGGCCATGACCTGAGCTTTGGGACTCTATGACATATGCATCAATTTTCAGAGAGGACCTTAAGCAACTGGCCACAGTTATACCCACACAGGAGATCCTGACTCGGCTAGTGTATATGAACAATGAATTCTCATAAATTGCATTTTTATTACTCCCCATGCACTCTCCTGTTGCATAATTTGAACACTAGCGCTTTTCAAAGGGGCAGTAGTCCATGAGAAAAAGAATAAGAACCCGGAACTTGTTATCCTACTCCTCTTGTTAATGACTCTGCTCAAATATTCTCTTTTCAATGTGACCTATTTGGATCATATTATTAAATTCTGTAACCAGTGAGGCCCTCCCATCTCTCTTACCCTACTCCACTTTCCTTTCTATCCATAGCACTTACCAACTCTTACTGCATATGTCAGAGGGCTTCTTATGAATGCCTCCCTCACAGAGCTCTCTGTCCCCTCTTGCAGCTGCTGGCAGAAGACTGGCCATTTGGAGTTGAGATGTGTAAGCTGATGCCCTTCATACAGAAGGCCTCCGTGGGAATCACTGTGCTGAGTCTGTGTGCTCTGAGTATCGACAGGTAAGAATTCGTTTTTAAGCCAGGTAGATCTTAAACACTATACTACTGTTTGTTATGTTCTATAGAAACTAAACTACATAGTTCAATAAAGCCAAGGTCCAGCATCTTGAAAATCTATTTTCATCTTCAGATATCGAGCCGTTGCTTCTTGGAGTCGAATTAAAGGAATTGGAGTTCCAAAATGGACAGCGGTAGAAATTGTTTTAATTTGGGTGATCTCTGTGGTTCTGGCTGTCCCTGAAGCCATAGGTTTTGATATGATTACCATGAACTACAAAGGAAGTCACCTACGAATCTGCATGCTTCACCCTGTTCAGAAAACAGCCTTTATGCAGGTAAATTTTACTTTTATCTTCTCTTCTCTGCCCTTACCTTACAAACATTTAGCTACTTTTCTCTGACCCCCATCCTTAGAAAGCTATTGATTTGTATCCTTGGCATAAATTAAGAATGTGGGTCCCAGGACTGTAGGGCTAACCTTGCCTAAAGACCCAAGTAGCAAGAATCAGGTCACTACTTCTCCAAGAACACTTTGGATCTCAAGAACACAAATAAACCAAGTTCACATGAGAATTAATGGGAATTTATGGCTTTTCTACCCAAAGCCGTAAGAACTGACCACTCCCATATGCTCTGTATCAGACCATACAGCAGTCATCAGATGAAGAGATGGTTCTGCAAATGTTCGTATAGAAGACACCTGATATGTGTGGATTCTGTATGGCAAGCCTGACCCCCTATCTTGGATCTAAAGGAAAGGCTGCTTTTGCAAAATACTTTTCATCTTGGTAATTTATTAAAGAATGTTTAATCAGAAAAAGAACTATGACATTAGGTCCACACAAGACAGAACCTAAATGTAAAAGGCTCTTTTCGACGGAATAGGTTAAAAGAACTCAATACAAGGGGAGCTGGCCAATCACCAAGGATTATTTTCTCTTTTATGTACAAGAAGACTATATAAAATTTCATGAACTGTGTAGGTAAAAGAATAAAGAAAGACATTAATACAAAATTGAGAATGTTATTATTAGTAAAAACAGGGGAAGTACTCCATAATTTATATAAATTATTCTCCAACATATAGTAACATATACAGAGCAGAAACAGAGTAAGAGAAAAGGCATAAGTCGTAAGGACTTTGATTTTTTAATTGATGGCTTATATTTATATGTTACTGACCTAAATAGTGAGTATAGACTTTTTCATATCTGTTTTTCCCACTAAACAGAGTTACTGAAAATGAAAGCCTCACCTAAACACTAGGATATCTTTATATATTCAGATGTGGTGTTTCACAGAAAGAAGATACTAAAGATAACTTCTTTATCTGGAGACAAAAGTATTAAATCACCAATACTTACAGTTTTGCCCAATGAATAAGTATATTATGCCAACACAAAGAATTGGAAATGCTTTTTAGGAAAGTTTGTTATATTTAATTATTTGTTTAGTAGATGTGGCCTGAAAGATTGTACATAGTATTTCTTAAAGAGGCTCTCCTTTAGAAGATAGCTGTTCCTTGGTGAATTTTTTTTTTCTTTTTTGGTACCAGGCATCAAACTCAGGACCTTGCACTTCCAAGGCAGGCAGTGTGAATATTTTTTTAAACTGAACATTTTGTATGTAAGATTTTTTTTTTACAAAGGAGTATTAACTATAACAATCATTTCTCCTTCACAGTTTTACAAGACAGCTAAAGACTGGTGGCTCTTCAGCTTCTATTTCTGCTTGCCCTTGGCCATCACTGCATTTTTTTATACTCTGATGACCTGTGAGATGTTGAGAAAGAAGAGTGGCATGCAGATAGCTTTAAATGATCACTTAAAGCAGGTAAGAAGATCCAAAGAATAGATGGCTCAAGGTTACAATTATGATTATGAAGATGAAAATTATGATTGATAATAACTAAAACTATACATAGGGAATATTTATTTTCTTTTTGTATTTTTGAATCCTAAAGAATATTTTTACATTGTCTACTTAGAAATATTCTACATCATCTAAAAGGATCTAGAGAGAAACAACTTTTAACAGATGAATCCATACTCCTTTTAGTTCTAACTTACGTTAAGTATTTAATTGAAAACTCTTTGTCCTGTGTTTTTACAAATGTCACTAGTTTGTGTAAATAATATTAAATTTTCTGTTTAGGAAGGTGTATACTCTTAATATAAAGAAGTTGCTTTCAAGGGTCTGCCTATGTTTCTATTTCAGAGACGAGAAGTGGCCAAAACAGTATTTTGCCTGGTCCTTGTTTTTGCACTCTGTTGGCTTCCCCTTCACCTCAGCAGGATTTTGAAGCTCACTCTTTATGATCAGAATGATCCCAATAGATGTGATCTTTTGAGGTAAGAAAAGTAGAATAGCAATCAATCCTTTGGTAAATAAATATCACTCAGGAATGTTTCCATTGGTCCCTTTCATAGGAAAAGCTAGTGTCACTTTTCTAACTCTTAAGGACCAACTAAGACTTTCCGATTTTACCTTCACTTCGATTTTAGAGAAAAAATCTCTGCCTCAGCAATGAGCAAGTGGCAAGACTGAAAATAGCGTGGCTGATTCTCCTTTGTAATTGTAAATGCTTTCTTTCCACTCAGCCTCAGGACTTCCAAAGAGATTTTAATTTAAAAGGAAGAGTTGGGCCAGGGAGGGAGAACGGGGAAGTTGACAGAGAATGAGAGACACAGATCACCACTAGCAAACTAATGATGATTTCAGAACACTGGGCAAGGCTATTTTTTATTTTCTTCACAAAAACACAGAAGTCTGCAATGAACACATGCTGAGAGCATCAAATTTTTCACAAACTTATTTTGGGCTTTTTATTTGGTTGCAGCTTTTTGTTGGTAATGGACTACATCGGTATCAACATGGCCTCCTTGAATTCCTGCATTAATCCAATTGCTCTGTATTTGGTGAGCAAAAGATTTAAAAACTGCTTTAAGGTAAGAGAATATTCTAATGTAAAAAAACTCTTGGTAGCTAGATGGATGTGGTGATAATCCCAGCACTCTGAGAAGCTAAGGCAGGAGGATGGCAAGTTGGAGCCCAGCCTGGGTAACTTATCAACTTAGGGAGACCCTGTCTCAAACTATAAAAGAAAAACAAGGCTAGGTGTACAGGTCAGTGGGAAGGTTTGGAATTCAATCTCCAGCAAAGACAGGGAAAAAAACTCAGTAATTTGACATCAAGTAAAACCCTTCAAAACCATTAATATTTCTATCTGAAGAGATCTAGTAAATTGCTTTTTAGATTTCCCTTGCTTTATATTATGGTTGATTTTTAAAATATGACTGGCTTATAAATCATAATAGCTGAATTTTGCCCATACATCTTAGCCAGCCATGCCCCGCTGCTTCAGCCAATCAGTTATACTCATGGAATTGCTCAGTAAATTAATAAAAATTATATGCATTGATGTATGAAGGATGTCGTGTAATAAAATAAAAATTATATACGATTATTCTAATGCACTGTTTCTCTATTCTGGGAGATTTTAGACTGTTTGACCATAATTTATATTATAATAAGTCAGTCCCTTTCTCACATGGCTTATGAAAACAGCAAATCAAACAATGAAATTTGAATCAAGATCTACCTCTTCTTTTCCACCTTCAGTATGTAACAAATATACTGTTGCATACAGAATATGTTTAATCACTCTTTATTTAGCTGCTCACATTGAAACATTCATCCATCCATCCACTCATTAGCTCCTTCAACAATCCAACATAAGTAAAATACGTCTTCCCTGTATGTGGGAGAAGCCATTATTCCTGTCTCATTATTGGAAAAACAGTCCAAAAACTTGGACTCTTTGTGTACATTAAGACAGTCTACAAAATTCATTGGCCACTAATTACTCAGATTTTAGGGCTAGAAGAGAACTTCTATCAAGGTCAACTTCCTTATTTTATAGAACAGAAAATCATGAACCTCCTATTTTCTGGTACATGTAATTTCTCAGAAAACAAACAAAATGAACAAAGTTTTGGATTAAAAAAAAAAATCCAAAGGAATAAACTGAATGAATACAACTGGGACACTTGCAAACTTCATAACCTTATTGTGTAACAATATTGAAAAGGCATGTGAGAAAAATGTGTGGCTGAAGAAAACAGCAAAGTAATAGTGAATTCATTGACATGGACGGATGTTTATGGCACAATCAAGTGAGAGAAAGCAGGTTATGAATACATAGACTACAACCTCATTGAAACAAACTAGCCACACACTCGTAAACACATGCACATGTACAGTCATGTATGCAGTAATATTTCCATTTGCCAGACAAAACGTTTTTAAAATCTGTATTTACCAACTATTAAGAGTGTTCATCAAGTAATCAAGAGTAAATATCAAGAATCAAGAGTGTATTTCTCTTGGTAAGAAATATTAATTATTCTCTGTATTTCTAGTGAACAAATTATCATATACCACTAATGTAATTAAATCTTCTTGCAGGGAAAAATAAGAGTATGAGGAAAGAAAAGGGCCACGAGCTCCTAATCTTGCAAAGAAATAGCCCTAGAGAGCAGGAAGAGTGGTGACTGTGTGACTAATGTAGACGTGTAACGAGTTGCTTTGTTCTGTACAGTCATGCCTATGTTGCTGGTGCCAGTCATTTGAAGAAAAACAGTCCTTGGAGGAAAAGCAGTCGTGCTTAAAGTTCAAAGCTAATGATCACGGATATGACAACTTCCGTTCCAGTAATAAATACAGCTCATCTTGAAAGAAGGAATATTCACTTAATTCCATTTTCTTAATTGGAGAGAAGTCATTACAACAAAATGATACATTTGCCAAAACAAAACAAAAAACTATGTTTGCACAAAACCACATAAAAATGTAAGAGGGATCATTTTAACACTCGTAATTCCACCTGACGTTTTATGGTCTGTGTACAGCGTGAGAAATGAGAATTAAGAAAGCCTCTTGTGAAAGCACTTAATTTTTTTACAGTTAGCACTTCAGCATAGGTCTCAATAGCTTCCAGTTTATTCACACACCACTTACATTAAAAATGAGCTCACTCAGAATTCCTGTTGAAGAGGTTTATTCTTAAATCATGTGAATCTGTATAAAGAAAACATGAAATTTTAAAAATCCTCCAAGAAACAATTTTTTACAAACAGAGCTATGTCAATGGTCAGAGTGTAATTAGGTGCAAAGTGTAAGAGCAATTCAGCCAGTTAATTTTTGCACATTAAAAACATTGAAACGATCAAGAAAAAATGTCAGAAAGAGAAATCAAGGCTGTTTATGAAAATCATTACACTCTGCATTCAGATAAGATCAAAGAAACAGAGAAGGTTTGAATTGCTATCACAAGACTTCTTTGAACTGTCCCATTCACACACTTTGCAAAGAAAGTATCTACACTGTCTACAGTTTTGGGGGACTATTAAAATATTATTCTTCTTTCACTTTTGTAGTTTAAAATCTATTTGTTTAGTTCTGTTACCTGTAAATACTTCGCTACATATACTACACATAGATGATTAAACGAAGGGCAGGCCCCCACGTTCATAGCTTTACAACCAAGAGACCCCATAAAGGACAAAATGTGAATTGCCTGGTGCAGTCTTCACATGGCAAAAGAGCAAGGAGCATCCTCTCTCTCCCATGGTCTCTAACATTAGTATAATATTATAGTTAAAATACTATTTTTCAAATTACCCAAATTAGGCAATTTAATAGCAATCTATGAGGCTTATTACTAATTTTTATATCATTTTTGTAAATAACCAACAGAAAGGTATCTGGACACATGTTTTTCTATCAACTAGAGGCAAAATTGCTTCTTAGGACGATGAAAAATCTCTTTACTTTGTGCATGCTTACCTAACTTTAATCTCCTCAGCAAAGTGCCTTAGGTTGACTTGGGAAGAAATGTGTGTGAAAGTATGTACAAGAGAAACCAGAAGAGAGAGGAAATGAGGTGGGGTAGGGGGAAACCCATGGGGACAGATTGCCATTCTTAGCCCAGAGTTCGTCATTGCCCCGTCACAGCAATGCAAAAGTCCTGATTCTGTTCCAGCAAAATACAGTGCAGTGTTCTCAGACTGACTTTAGGAACAAATTGGGCCCAAGAGCTTTAACTCTGGCTTAAAATATAACAGAATTTTCAGGGGGTTTTTTTCCTTTTAGTAAGCCAGGCCACATGTTGGAAATAAGCAGGAATGTTGCTTTCTGCCAGAATCTAATGTGATGCTACAGTAAACCAAAACCCAACCATATGGCCAAAAAGAACAACAATTAATTCGTATGTCACAACGATTCTATTTACAAATCACCCACACTCTTATTTATTCATTTCTTCCCAATTTCTTTTTCAAATGCCTGTCATCATAGAAGTCATTTCAGACATTTAATTTTAAATTAACTTTGGATCACTAATGTTTTCACAATTTGTGAATATATCTTTGTTCCTATTTAAGTTTTACATTATTATCATGTACTGAGTTTTTATATTCTAAACCCTCTTCATTTACATCCTAATCTCTTTCCTTCTCCATGGCAGAATCACGGTCTGTAATATCTTGCCGAATTTTAAGATTGCATGCAAAAAGTATTCATGTACTATTTGTAATGAAAATGTATTTAGTAGCGTTTTTAAAAAGCTACTTCAAAAATATTAAAAAGTTGATTCAGAATGTTAACATGCTGATAAAGAGTGGTTAGAAACAAACATTTTTTTTACATACCTAAAGCCAAGATAAAAAACGTGTTATCATTCAACTTTAAAACATATTCCCTAATATAAAGAATTGTTTAATATATCAATAAAACAGCATTAACATGGATATTATGGCTCATAAGATTTATAAGTGATGTTGATCTGTTTTCTCCTTTGTTACTCACTACTTACATGGGTATAAAAAGCACTGCTTAGTATTTGATAGTTCACATATGGCCAAAGTAATATAGTTTATAACAAAACATGGGGTATGCTGTAGCTAACCTTATAAAATGTAATATAACCATGTAAAAATAATCATATATTTTGTTTTTCTGTGGTCACGTAAAGTGGCAACTACTGTAGTTGTTGTTTCCTTATTAGGTAAACAAAAAATAAATAGTTTTTTAAAACCCAGCTTATCTTTCTCTATGAAGGCACTAACACATTATCAAATCTTGATTAAGTATTTAAAAGAAATTCAGATGTTATAAGTAGACATTATGTTAAATTTATAATGATCAAGGGGATATGAAAGTTGTTAAATTAAAATACCACATTTCTGGTCTTTGGACTCTGTTGTTCTTATACAGACATTCAGCCTCCTAAGTCTGATCATATGTTTGGTAGTTTCCAGTGAGCTCTAAGTCTTTGTTTCTCTGGTTGCCTGTTTTTGGAGCATTTCACTAATCATTACTGTACCACAGTCAAAGGTGAAAGGTTGAAATGAGATTTGGGAATTTCTCATTTCAGTTCATGAGCCTTTTATTGTTTACTATGTACTAAGTGGCACGAAATTATTACAGGTTGAGCATTTCTAATCAAGAAATCTGAAATGCTCTAAAATTCACAACTTCTTGAACACTGATACAATTCCATAAGAGGAAAATTCCATACTTGACCTCATGTGACAGGTTGCAGTCAAAACTCAAAAGCACTAAAAATATTACACAAAATTAACCTACAGGTGTGTACATATGGGATATAGGTAACAAATGAATTTCTTATTTATAATTGGGAGCTACCCAAGACATCCCACTATGTATAAATATTCAAAAAAAATCCAAGAGAAATCCTCAAAGACAGAAAGAATAGAAAAAAAGAAAAAGAAGAGAGAGGGAATAAAATATTGGGAATCACAAATGCAAGAAGAATAAGACAGAGAAGAGAATTCAGAAGAATCTGCAACTAACAAGGAAGACCAATGTCATGAAAGTCAAGGGTAATGGTACACAAAAGAATAAGCAGAAGAACCACAAGTTGAAGGCCAGCCAGGCCAATTTAGCAAGACACTATCTCAAAATAAAAAATAAAAAGGGCTGAGGATGTAGCTCAGTAATGTCCCTAGATCCAATCCCTAGTACTGAAAAACAAAAAAAGAGTAGAATAAGAATTTGAGTACAATGGATATCTAAAAGTGATCTTTGGAAACAGCAACTTGCAAAACACTAGGGCATTGTCTAGAGCAGTTTGTGTATATGCATGCATAGTATGTGTGTGTTCATTACAAAACATTTTTTAACTCGTCATTCAATAATATAAATATGTCTTATAAGATCATTATCACCTTAGCAGTAAAGAATAGGCCTCTATAAATACAGTAGATCAAACATTTCTATTGTCCTGATAAAACTTCATTAAAATGGCAGAAATATTAAAAGATATAAACCTACAAGGAGAGGGATGAAAGATATCAGCCAACTGGAAATATGAACAAAATTGAGACTATAAAAAAGACACAGATAAAAGAGAACTTACTCAGATTTCTGCTTTCTCTATTAAGGTCCACCATGTTTCACAGTTTAGAATACATTCAGGAATTAGAGACAGCTGGTACCTTTGAAGTCAAGAGACAGAAGTGAAGACAAAATCAAAATACTTGATTAAAAGTGTAACAGACCAGACCTTAGCTTTCAGAGCAGCCCTGTGTAACTGGTGATTGCTGCTAGTCAGCTAAGAGGGGTGGCTTATTTTCTTTCATTGAGGTTGTATCAGATTATCTCTGGATCCTGGGTTTGGCCACAGCAAGGGAAGCACAAGATGAAAATGTGGCCATGTCCTGGAATCAAAGACTAAGCAAAGACCTGTCTCATAGTGAGATTTCCAGCTCTCATCTCAACACGTCCAGGCAAGAGAATGAAGGTTCTGTTCTAAGAAAATAACCAACCCTCACCCCCAAACATACACCAAAAAAACAACAGTGAAGGTAAGCAGGTTTTCTCACCAAAATGGATAGTGTGCCTGCTTCATTCTGCCCACATACACAGAATTTCCAAGTTGCCTCTGAGCACCACGTTTCTGAGTAGAAAAATGCTAGTAGACATTTTAGGAAAGACAGAACCTGAAACAAACATAAAAAAAGAAAAAGAAAGAAAAAACTAGACTGAGAAAGCAGAAAAAGTACATGGAACAAAGGAAAATAAAGGACGACTATAATTACTTTTCCCAGAGCAGTAAGTAAGAAATAAGAAGCAAAACTAGGGTATTAATGAACAAAAGAAGCATTCAGGGATCAAGAAACTGCATTTGGAAACTGAAAATATGTTAGAAGAAATAAAGCACAATAGAAGTTTCAAAGGTCAAAATTGAGGAGAAGTAGAATGTGGACTTTACCAAAGTGTGCTTCAGCAAACTAAGGAAGGAAATTTAAAAATACAGGAAACAGGTGAATCCAACACAGGAAAAAGTCAAATGCTATTCCCAAGTGGGGGGGGGGGGGGGGGTTACTCTTAGTCTGTCTCAAAGCAATCAGTTCAGTTAGGAAAAGATCAAGAAAAAAAATAGAATAGAGAGATTGCTTGGTGAGTATGATACATTTTTAGGAGTTTATATCTTTAGACAAGCAAGCAAAAAAAATGTAAGTAGATGATTGTTAATCCAAATTCTTTCTTGTGTAGAAACATATACATATGTGTTTTGGATATAACCAAATTTACCCTGTAAAAAAGGTTATTTTAACCAAAACTGTGATACAAATAAATTGGAAGAAAAGTGTGTTTGGTGGTTACCAGGTAAGAAATCTAAACCTTAAGTTTCTATAGTAAAAGTTTAATACCCACTTTAAAACACTTGGAGGTTAATCTAGGAAAGATAAAAACATGATTATCCTAGGACCAAAAAATTCCACTTGTAGAGACACTGCTGTGCCGAGGATACAAATGCCAGGATGTTCATAGAAGCATGGTTTATATCAGTTAAAAAATGGAATCAACACAAATTTTAATAGAAAAAATTTAAATAACTAAATTTTTTGGTACAGCTATAAAATAGAATTCTTTACAACAGGTTACTCAACCTCAGCATTATTGAAATTTTGGTCCAGAAATCTGTTTATCATCTACAGTGTTCTGTACACTGCGAGACGTTTAGCAGCATTCCTGGACTCTACCCATTAGACACTAGTAGCATGCTGCCAAGTTGTGGAAACCAAAATATTTCCAGATAGTGTCAAATATCTCCTGGGAGAAATCACCCACATACTTCACTGTAGTATGAGTCCATTAATATGAAATGCAAAATCTGGCAAAAACAAGCTATATTTTGAAGGAGTGATATGTAGTTGATAAAAATGAAGAAAAGCAAGGAAACTGTAGAAATGGTTGTCATTCTTGGGAAAGAGGGGACAGTTGTGACTTAGGAGACATATGCGATATGATTAAAATATACAGTGAATGTTTAAATTTTAAAATTGGATTCAATAAAAGACATAGTGCCATTAATCTCACTCAAAAACTCACTTTTGCTTAAAAGACACTTATCCCATCATTTTTGCTACTTTCTGAAGTAGTTCTGGAAATCCACTTTCATGAGCCTCTTTACAAGGTGTGATCCAAAATCTAGTGAATGCTACTGCTGAATGCCATCCACAGGAAAGGCAGGCTCATGGAAACATTATGCTGTGTCCTCGATCACCTTATTCACCCACATTTGGCACTATGCAACTTCTGGCTCTTCCCCAAAGTCAAAAAGACCCTAGCAGGTAAACATTTTGAACAAATACAGGGCATCAAGGCAGACGGGACAGTGCAACTAAAGATACTCATAAAAGAGGAGTACCAGAACTGCTTAGGAAAATCGCAAGAATGATAAGATAAAAGTGTTCAGGGCTGGGGATTTAGCTCAATAGTGCCACTGCCTGCCTGGCAATCAGAAGGTCCCAAGCTCAACCCCTGGTACCAAAAACAAAAAACAAAAAAAACAAAAAACAAAGATTGCTAACAAATATATAGTGTGAAAATGAGCAGAAGAGCCGGTATGAAATCAATCCCTTCTCTTCCATTTGTAAATATGAACAAGCTGATTTCATAAAGCTATGAACTGATTTACAGGCAAGGCCTACACATAGTTAGATGTTTTAAACTGTGTTACTTGTAAGTTGAACAATGAGTGAATTTTTTCTCACCACACATCCCATCACACCTCTAACCTAATACACATACACACACACACACACACACACACACACACACACGTAAACACTCCCCACCTCCAACCCCATAAACATTTTTAACGGCCAACACTGGATCAGAAAATGAAGTCCCTTCCTTTCCCCTAGTAGAAGCCTCTTTTATCTAACAGATTGCATCATGTTTCTCAATCTGTTTTTCTAAATTAAAAAGTCTCACCAATAAAGAACAAGAAACTAGAGACATTTATAGCTAAATGGATGCACATTGAGGCCATCCTCTTAAGTGAAATAAACAGGACACACTTGTGTAAATACCGAATAGTTTCTCTGGTGTGAGAAACTGCAAGTGTAAATAAGGACTAATAGGTATCATAGATAATGTGAAAAAGGAAGAAAAGGTGCAAGGGGGAAGGGGAAGTGGGAGGGCTAGGGGAAAAGAAAGAAGGGAATGGAATTAATATGAGAAAATGAAAAAATAGAAACAAAGTCTTTATAGATATGGAGAGGTGGAGGGGTTGAAGGGAGGGCAGGGGAAGGGAGAAAAAATAAGAACCAAGATGGATTATGTAAAGGTGCAAATTTCCAATGATTAGTGTCATTATATTGCATACCTTAAATGTACCGATATAATTAATTTTTTTTAAAGTCTCTTTTTGGAAAATTGGGGGTTTTTTGGGGGGGTGTCTAGAATCAAACTCAGGGCCTCGCACTTGCCAGACAGGTGCTTCACTGTTGAGCTATATACCAGGCCCCTGGAAAATCCTGTAAAGCCTCTAATGTATACTAAGTAGCTAATGTTCTCTTCTCTCCATTAATTCAGATTGGAACCCTCCGTTTTGAGGTAAGCAGTGAAGTTTCAAACTTATGCTTGCATAAGAACATATCTGCATCCAAATCTCATGAAAAATATCACACTAATAATCTCACACTAACTGTACCACTAGAAATTCTTGTTCTTATTGACTACACCGAGAGGAGGCTCATTTTTGGCACTCAAAACAGTGTTGTGCTCCCACGCCAAATCACCGAAGACTCATAGTGTCTGTAGAAATGAAGTCTTTTTAGCTTTACTTTCAAACCTGGGTACTTAATTGCTTAAAGGAGAAAAATCTACATTTTCAGGTGAATCAAATAAATGTAAAATGACGAAAAAGAATCTTCCTGTTTCTTTGTATTTTACACATTGGTTTATGGATAAATGACCATTAGGTATATATATATCTTTGTATAATCTGAGATAACAAAGAGTCAGAAACTGGAACAAGTTATTGTCTTTCATGACAATGCTTTTCACATGAACAAGAACACATGACTATATTCATCTCATGAAGATTGCAAAATGTCCACTTTAAAAATTCCTACTGAAAAAATATTTATTTTCTTACTGCTATTCTAAGCTACTTCATATCCAAAAAGTAAAGTATTTCTGTAATGAAAAGCAACATTTAGGAATAAGATCTTAATCTCTACCTAAATCCGTCTTTTCTGTAATTTAAAGAACTAATGACACCTTTATAAGGTATATTTATAAGGTAAGAACATTTCTTATTACAAATTTATAAAATTGAAATACACTCAATTTGAATATATATTTTATTGACAAATGTGCATTTTAAAAATGATTTGAATTCTCTGCTCCTAATTTCTGGACCAATTTACCAACATATGTAAAAATCCTTGGTTTAATCACATTTTCTGTTTCTCTTTTTCTCTAATCTCAACAAGTTTTATTTGCTTTTACCAATTTACTTATTTACCAATTTACAGATCACTTCTTATTCTTATTTTACCTGCCAGTAATAATAATGATCTGATGCTCTAGAGTCTCCAAAAGATGCTCCAAGGCATCTTGGGAGGAGAAAATAGCCTTTAGAGAAAACAAAGCTTAAGGAGTGTGGCTTCACAATATATTGCAAACACACTATCAAGTCAACACTAAGAAGTAAACATTCACACATACCTCTAGAATGGCTATAGTCAAAAAGACAGACAATAATAAGTGTTGCTGAAGGTGTAGAGAAATTAGAACTTTTATATATTGCTAGAAGGAATATTGTATTAGTCGACTGTCCTGTCACTGGCACACAATACTCAACACCCACAACATAAAGGAGAAGAGGTTTAATTTGGCTCAAGGTTGCAAGGAATTCAGCCCATACATGGCTGGCTTCAAAGCATAACCATCTCAAAGTGGAAGAGCATGGCAGAACAAAGCTACTTATTTCGTGGTAACCAGGAAGCAGAGTGGGGAAAGAGTGACAGAGTCTTTATATACACAAAGTTACACCTCCATGACCCACTCCTCACACTCAAATGTAAGGTATTTCTTAATCCTATCAAGTTCACATATCACAATTAATGGTCATAAATGTAAAATGGTATAACCACTTTGGAAAACAGATTAGTGATTTTTTAAAAAGTTGCACATACATATATAATATGACCAAGTTATTACATTCCTTATCTACCTAAGAGAAATGAAAACATATGTTCACACAAGGACTTGTAAAAAATATTCATGGTAGCTTTACTCACATATCCTGAAACTAGAAACAATTCAAATATCCATCAATTGGTGAATAGATAAACAGAATATAATATATCCACACAGTGAAATTCTATTCATCAATGAAAGGGAATAAGTACTGATAAATGCTACATCATGGATGATCCTAAAACATTGTACTAAGTCAAAACCAGATACAAAATCATGATCTTACTCTATAGTTCTATTTACATTAAATGTCCAGAAAAAACAAATCTATGAAGACAAAAAGTAGATTAATGCCTACTTAGCTGGGACTGGGAAAGGGAACTGATGGCAAATGGACATTTGTATTTTCCTGGGGTGATGTGAATGCTTAAAAAAATGGACTAGCAATGGTTGCAAAATTGTCAATTTCCTAAAAATTGCACTGTACTTAAATGAGATAAATTTTATGGTGCATAAATTATGTCTCAATGCTCGTTTTTTTTAGAATAGAAGTAAGTATTCACAAGGAATTTGTAAAGCCTGTAGAGAGGGATAGATATAGCATGCAAAAGTTTCAGAATACTACCAGTGACCCAGAACAGGTTAAATAAACTTACTCTGGGAAAAGCAAATGTTATCCTATTACATGATTCCCTGTGAGCTGGACACTAAACTCAGTGGTAGAGCTCTTGCCTAACACACATGAGACTCTGGGTTTGATCCCTAGCATTGCCAAAAAAAGGGAAAAAAAGATTCCATGTGCAGAATTTTTCAACCACAGTCCAAGGTAACTTTAATACCTTATTCTTTTATTGTGCACCCTGTAGAACAGTTGCATAGCTCCATGTAGATGGGAATTTGGTCCTGCCAGGAATTAGACATATCCTACAGCTTTTTTAATAGTAGCAAGTCTTTCCACTCATCCCTTTGTTTTTAATACTGTCTTGACCTATTTCCAGGCCCTGACTAAAGGCTGGATTAAGATCATACTCCAACCACTCCCCTTATCCGGTTTACACAGCACAGTCCTAATTGTTTCAGGGCCAAGTAACAGACAATTAGGAACAATCCTTTTGCCCTGGATCCTTCAAATATTCAAATTAGCCAATCCACAGGCCACCCAGAGCCCTAGGTAACCTCATCCCTTTGTCATATTGCCTCCTAGAAGTCCAGTTTACTGTAGCCCTGCCACCTAGAGGAACTCATGCTTGGCCTCCCCTATTGGCCTGTTCTCCTTTAGAGCTGTTTAGAACAGAGTTCAGCCTTTCTTCCATCCAAATGTCAAGGTGTTATACACCATCAGAAGGATCTTTAAATCATACAAAACAAAAAGTGGATGTTTGATGGCTAAGGGAGGAGATACTCACACAGGTCCTTATATCTCCAGGACATTGGAATATACTTGGCAAAACTTCTCACGTGCTAAATACTGTATGAAGTCAGTCTAACTGGCTTGGAAGTATCTGGTTTTCATTTTATTTCAAGTCTGATATAGCTACCGGATCTCTCTAAAACATTTGTCCATGTTCATTTATTCTCAGACAAAGGGACAAGTAATCACAAAACTGACTCTGACAAAGAGCCAAAATCTGCACTCTTCTTTTTTTCTTTTTAAAAAATATAGTCATTATTCTCCCAGGATTTTTTGGTATATCCTAGAAGACTTTTGACAAATGAAAAGTCACTGATATCGTGGTAGCCCAGGTATCTTTTCTTTAATACAATTGGAAGCACAGCTTTTTCACACTTATAAAATGTAAAACTGAGTTGCAAAATTACAAACAGCACTGATATCCTTCATGATTGACTGGTGTGCCAGCTATTTAGAGGGACTTTGGATAATTAAAAATATTCCCCATCCTGCTTCCCTCCTATTTCCAAAGAGCTGGATGTTATGGTTAGAGGGTGCTGGTTGAGCAAGTAGCATTTAGTGGTTCCAGATTTTCTTTGGTAAACTCTTACATACAACAAATCAGCTGTATGACGTACTTTAGTGAAGAGGAATGTGTTGTTTATTCTCTTCTCATGTTTGTCTGGGAGATAGTTATCATTTTCCTCTCTCAGAGGTCAGCTTTTCAGATGGCTCACTTTGCAGGAGATTCAACAGACAAAGCATATAGACAGTAAGATGTCTATCAGAAGTGTGTCCTGCCTTCAATGATTCATTTGTTGTAATCACAACTAAATTGTTCTTAAGTATTTTTAGATTAGCTTCCCAACATTACCAGTGACTAGAAGATTCAAGTTGAGATACTGGATGGAAAGCCTCTCAGAGAGCAAAAAAGAGCTAGTAGAAATGAAAGATACTAAAACTCATTCAAACAGGTATTGGATTTACTAGATAAAATTTATTCACTAGATAAAATTCATTTGGATTGCTATGGACCTCTGAAGACCCATTCAACTAAATCATCAAATAAAGTTTCTGAGAGAAAAACAGTCTGTGGAGATTACTTAAATCTCCACAGCCTCCTACTCTTGAAATATCCTCTTCCCTAGTTTTGCAAAGTACTAGAGATTGAAGGCAGGGAAAGGGAGATGGATAACACTCCTGAATATAGTTACTGCCTCCAGAATTTCCTTGGTAAAGGGTACCACTGTTAAATAAGAAGAATACAATTCATTAGCCCAGATAGGTTTATCTAGTTGACAGAGAGTAAATCCTAAAATAAGGTACTTCAACACAGCCTGGATAACTAAAAGCTATTTTGAGTACTACAAACCTTAAAAAAAAATTTATTCTTTTATGTTTTTAGTTTATTTGCACAAACATCACAGCTTTACTAGGACTGAGCCAACTGTTATCAAAAACTTGCTATAATTCCAGTATGTTTGGCATGCACCCTGAAAAAGACATGGGTATTTTTCCTACACAAACTTTATTTCCATATAAAATTTGAGACAGTCCACAACAATGTATGTAAACTGAAGAAACTGATCATTTAGAAGTATGAATGTATCAAAAACCCTTTTAAATAATTAAAAACTAAAACTAGACCTTTATCTTCTCTATGAATGTAAATAATTCGTTATGAGCCAACTACCATGCTAATACAGCATGTAATTTTTCAGTATCAGAAAATAAGAAATCTTGTAGGGCACAGTGGCACATGCCTGTAATCCCAGCTGCTCAGAGGCTGAGGCAGGAAGATTACAAATTCAAGGCCAACCTGGGAAACTTGTTGAGACCCTGTCCTAAAATTTTAAAAGAATGAAAAACAACAAAAAAGAGAAAGTCCTGGGGGATGTAGCTCAGTGGTAGAGTGCCTCTGGGTTCAATCCCCAGTATTAGAGAAAAAATAAAAAAGACTCATGTATTAAAGATTTGATATACAATGCAATGACTTTCAGAGGTGGAGCCTATAGATTTAATTGGATCATAAAATTTGATGGCAATATTGGGAAGTGATGGAAACAGGAGTAGGACTTAGTTGAAAGGAATGGATTACGAGAGTGTAACCACTGGGACTCTGCCAGTCCCTGGTGCTTTCCTCTCTGACTCTTTCTCTTTCTACTTCCTGGCTGCGAGGAGGTGAGCTACTTTCCTCCTTCATACTCTTCCTCCATGATGTTTTTGACTTGTTATGAGTCTAAAAGCAATGGAACCAGCTAACCATTAACTGAAACCTCTGAAACCATGAGCCAAAATAAACCCTTTCTTATTTGTTTTCACAGGTATTTGGTCACAGCAACAAAGAGCTGACAAACACATATAGTACATATTTACAAGGCACTAAGTAACGTAGGGGAAAAATCCTAAATAATCTAAAATCAATTGCAAAATGGGAACTCATATATGTATCCTTGAGATTATGCATCTCCAATATTTGTAAGAGAACAATTCCTACAAAGCTTTACAACATTCTGAATGAAAATATAAACAAGGCAACTATACACCCCACAAAAAAGGTATGAATGTAAACACATATTTTGAAAAAGAAAAGCATCTTAAACTTCATTTTAAATTATATTTAACTGCATGTAAATATGAGCCAGCATTTACAACATCATGACTTTAAGTCCACCCCATACACATTTATTAATGGAAATTTGTCAACTTGTCACATGCAGTGATAGATTTCAATGCCCAGTCTTTCACAAAGGAGCCAAAAAAATACACTGGAGGAAAGACAGACTCTTTAGTAAGAGGCGCTGATAAAACTGTTTATCCACATGCAGAAGATTGAGTTTAGACCTATATAGCTCATCATATACTAAACTAAAATCAAGATGGATCAAAGATATAAATGTTAAAACACAAACAATCTGATAAAAAATAAAATAGATAAAAACTCTTGAAGATACAGGCATAGATAAGGACTTTCTAAACAGAACACCAATGCCTCCAGAAATAACACCAAGAATCAACAAGTGGGATCATATCACACTCTTCTTTTGGTTTTTTTGCACAAAGAAGCAACCAAAAGAGTAAAGAGACAATCTACAGAATGGGAAAAAAATGTTTCCAGCTATTCCACAGACAGAGGACTAATATCTAGAATATATAAAGAACTAAAAAAATTAGATTTCCCTCAATCAAAAAAATGGACAGCAAAATGAATACAGACACTTCTCAGAAGAAGAGGTGCAAACGGCCAGTAAATACATGAAAAAATGCTGATCCTCACTGGCCATCAGAGAAATACAAATTAAAACTACACAGAGATACCATCTTACCCCAGAAAGATTGGCTACTCTCAAAAAAAATCTAGTAATAACAAATGCTGGGTAGGATATAGGAGAAAAAGGAACTCCTCTACACTGTTGGTGGGAATAAAAACTAGTACAATCACTGTGGAAATCAGCATGGTGATTCCTCAGAAAACTAGAAAAAAAATAGAGAGAGAGAGAGAGAAAGAGAGAGAGAGAGAGGGCTGGGGATTTAGCTCAGTGATTCTGGCACCTGCCTCGCAAGCGCAAGGTCCTGAGTTCAATCCCTGGTACCAAAAACAGTTAGAAAAAAAAAAAAAAAATATATATATATATATATATGTATATATGTATGGAGAGAAAGAGAGAGAAGAGAGAGGTAAATAAATAAATAAAACGTAGGGAGAAGTTCAAATACTTCCCCGAATTACACATTCTGTTGTTTCAAAAATACTTCAATATATATGCTAGTTTGTTTCATTTATACTACTAGTTTATCTTAGTTCATTAAAAAGAAATTTTGAAAGAAAAGAAGAAATTTTTTGTTATTATCTGTTTGTTTCTTTTTTGTAAGAATCTTTATGGTTATGTGTTGCAATCTGAGTGACTATTTTGAGGATAAGAATACACATGTATTAACTATTGTTATTGTTTTATTATTTTGTTATAAAATTTTGCTTTTTATAAAATAGAGAAAAAACCTTTAGGATGATCTGAAAAATAAATATAAGTATCACTGATTTAAGAATCTATATTCTATTACTCAGCATGATTAGGGTGTCAGAGCAGCCTTCATTCAAAGAAAGTTGCAAGCTGCTAGACTATACTAAATATAAAGGCAAAAGAGGAATGATAGCTGAAGAGATGGCAGGCTGAAGCACTAAGACATGCTGCTGAAGATGGGTAAAGACAAGTGTCCTTGCTATATCCATTTCACTGTGAAGTGATTTTTGTCCTCTTCCTATCAAGTTTAAGTGTATTCTGATTTTGGATAAAATCGTTAGGCTTATGTATTTCATATTAAGAGATCCACACTTTAAGCCTTAGGGTATAGATGTTTATATTTTGTCTAGTCATCGTAAGTATCCTTGAGCCAAAATCATTTACCTGTTTCATTTTAGACACTCATCACAATTCTCAGAATATTACTCAGATTCTTTGGCGCTAAAACAGAAAAGCTCCATAAAAATCAGAATTTGTCTCCATGGCATTTTTGTGAACTTTAATTTCCTTTCAGTTCAGGTTTAGAAAAATTATAAAACTTTAATGCAGTTCATATAACTATTTTTTATTTTTTAAAAAACATGTTTTTCTCTCTTCAGTACTAGACTCTTTATTGGAAATTGTCTTAGTCACTTTCCTGTTCCTGGGACAAAATACCCAACACCCATGAGGTAAAGGAGGAGAACTTTATTTGGACTCATGGTTTTTAGAGGTTTCAGTCCATTGTCGGCTGACTCCAAGGAAGAGCCACGTGGCAGAGGAAGAAAGCAACTCAAACCATAGCAGCCAGGAATCAGAGAGAGGAGAGAGCTAGGGAAAGAGATACAACTTTGTAGGTCATGCCCCAGAGACCCGCCTCTTCCAACCAGGCTTCTCCTCCTAACATCACATTTAGACCTACTACACTCATGATCCAATCACATTCCAAAACCCCACCTCTGAGAACATGAGAGTTGGGGGCGGGGGGGTCATTCTTGATCTAAACCATAACAGAAAAATAAGTGGAAAAATTCAAATGGAATATTCACATGTTCTTCTATAACACCTAGTCCTATAATTCATATGATGACAACCTTAAGTAACTAAAATGTCAACTAGTTAGAATGAAAGAGCTCCAAGGAAAGACATGAGTCCTTGCACAGGTTCCTACTACTTCAGTGTTATAAACTATATCATGCATGAGTACAAGTGCTTGAAAATTATAAAACCCTGATGAAAATCCTAGCTCCACCTGTAAGCTCTACTTTTACCCAAGCACAGCAGAAATAAATCTTCCCATGGATTGCAAATAAAGCATTACATTTAACATCCACCCAATATTGCTGCCCTTTAAATCAATATAGAATACTTGCTCCACTGAATTCAGAATTCAATCTCATCCATCATCTGATAGAGGTGCCATGTATCTCAGAGTTGAGAGAAAATATAAATAACTAATCCAAACATCAATGAGCATCTCCAGGTTCTTCCTCATGAGACCTCTTGCCTTGAACACCAACATTTTGCCTGTTTTCATCTGAAATTCCCAAGCAACACCATTAGTCCCTCTCCTTGATGATGAAGGGAAAGCAACACTTCCCACAAATTCCAATCTAATTTTAACTTTTCCTTAGCTCCTTCTCAGCACATGAACACATACACACTTCCACCTTCCAGTGACTCATATGAAGTAACAGAGAGATGAGCAGAGTCCAGGAAGGACCATCTGTTAGGATTAACCCTATCTACTGCTTCCCATGGCAGCTCTAGCCAACAGGTTTGAAGTTATTTGAGGCCAGAACCAGGGCTTGGTGGTTCTTTCAGCTGTCTTTTGTTGTTGTTGTTTTTGGAGTATTTTGCATTTTCAGAGTTGTATTTCATCGGAGTTTTTAGAGGCTCTTGAATCCACTGTCAGTAAAGTAAGCAGAATATCAGTCTCCCTGTCACATAAATCACACAGGTCCTACAACAGAAAAAACTGAACCCTGCTACATTTGGTTGTTTAGATATGGTTTGAAATTATATAGGTTAGAGTCAAATAATGCCCTGAATATTATTACAACAAGACTACATATATAAATAATCTCTTTTCATTTTCAAGGACCAAAAGACTAGTATGGAATACACAGGAACTGTGAGTGTAGGGCAGCATGACTACTCATATGTCCAGATTATGTCTAGCCTTTAGCCATGTAAAATGTGTTTAGCCTGTTAGCTTTATCAGTGGAGTGGATCAAGTGAAACAGTATTCTCTTGGTTTTTCTTTTTTATCTTAGTTTGAAACTGGGTTGTTCTGGCAGTAAATAGTAAATGCCCATTTTATTTTATTTTTTTTGCTTAATTTATTGGTACATTTTAAGTATACAATACATTTACATTTATCATTGGGTGCTTGTACCTGTACATGGTGTATCTTGGTTCTTATGCTTTCCCCATTCCCTGTGCCCATTTCAAAAATGGGCATCCAAAATGAACGGAAATTTCTCAGGCAAAGAAGTAAAAGCAGCAAATAAGCATATGAAAAAATGTTCAACATCACTGGTCATTCGAGAGATGCAGATGAAAACAACACCGAGATTCCACCTCACCCCAAAAAGAATGGCTGCTATCAAGAAATCAACCAATAACAAATGCTGGCAGGGATGTGGGGAGAAAAAAAACCCTTCTCCATTGTTGGTGGGAGTGCAGACTGGTGCAACCACTGTGGAAATCAGTATGGAGATACCTCAAAGAACTAGGATTAGAGCTCCCATTTGACCCAGCTATTCCCCTGCTGGGTATCTTCCCAAAAGAATTAAAAGAATCATACCACACCAATATATGTGCACCCATGTTTATAACAGCACAGTTTGTAATAGCTAAAGCTTGGAAACAGCCCAAGTGCCCATCAACTGGAAACTGGATAAAGAAGATATGGCTTTGTTTATAAAATGGAGTACTACTCAGCCATAAAGAATGAGAAACTAGAGACATTTATAGCTAAATGGATGCAAATTGAGGCCATCCTCTTAAGTGAAATAAATAGGACACACATGTGTAAATACCAAATAGTTTCTCTAGTGTGAGAAACTGAAAGTGTAAATAATGATTAAATGAATAATTGATAATTTGAAATAGGAAGAAAAAGTTGAAAGGGATGGGGAAATCAGAGGGGAAGGGGAAAGGAAAGAAGGGAAAGGAAAAATTATGAGAAAAGGAAAAAATGGAAGCAGTCTTTGTAAATAGGGAAGGGTAGAGGGAGTGAAGGGAGGGCAGGGAATGGGGAAAAAATAAAAACCAAGATACATCTTTCAGCTGTTCTTAGGAAGACAGCATCTGCAGCTGTTTCCATGCAATGGTTCTTGATGATGTACATGACTTTTCATCCATGACCACGTTCTTCAGCTGTTTCTTGAGTCCTGAAGAACTGTGTCAACATTACCACCACTGACCAGTGCTGTCCCAGTGGGAATTTCAGAGATGTATAGCTCTTCCAGAGAAAGGATTTAAGGCACAATTGACCCCAGAGTCTTGCTGTACTGTGACACTTCCCAAATTTTCCCAAAAAATTCCACTGATGGCTAAGAAGAGAGGATGTGTGACCTTCAGGGTTTTGAGACTTAACAAGAAGTTGCACAGATGTAGGAAATTTTCCAAGCACAAACCTCTTTGATGTCTCATATTGCAACTTCAATATCTATGTGATTTTTGAAATTTATTTCATAATACAATTATTTTTTAATGATAAATGTTTCTCTCCCTGCCATAGCCTTCTAATACCTTAGAAATTATAGTATTCCTGATGAAGGTATCCTGTTTATCTTTTGTGTTGCAAACCTAAGAAACCTTTGTATTTCACTGCAGGGATGATGATGATGATGATGATGGAGATGGTGGTGGTGATGAAAGCAACAACAATGCTGTCCACAAAAATAGCTAGGGTTTGTTGAGTGGTTAGCATACACCAGGAGTTGTACAAAGCCCTACGCAAGCATGGTTTCATTTAATTTTTAAAACAACATTGTCAATTAGTACAAGAATTACTCTCCTTTTGCAGATGAACTAAATGAGGGACAAAGGAGTTATAACTTACAATTTACAAATTTTCATCTACAAAGTTGATGAGTCACAATACAAAATCTCACTGTGGTGGAAATTATTTATTTTTGTTTTTATTACTTACTTTACTTATTTATGGATGGATTGAACCCAAGTCTTTTGCACTGAGCTACATCCCCAATCTGATCTTCAAATTTAAAGACAGGGTTTTGCTACATTGCTAAATTGCCTAGGCTGGACTTGAACTGACAATCCTCTTGCTTCCACCTCCCAAAATGCCGGCATTATAGGCATGTGCTACCATGCTCGCTTCACTTATTTTTCTCATTCTTCATTAATAAGAGGGTCTAATAATTTCCTGCCACAAATCTTAGGGAACCTCAGCACCCAGCACTTCAGGAAGCTCTTGAATCAGCTAATACAGACCCGATAGTAACTAGGCAAGCAGAATGAGGGTATTTAGGGACAGAACTAAATAATGCCTAAATACATTTATCTGTTAAATTCTTTATCAATTTTCAGGTATTTTATCAAGTTCTAGGTGGAAGTGATTTCATAAATGAATTCTCTACTACCCGCAGAGTAAATACTCGGTATTAGTAACAATAAGGTTTAGTGTCATACTTCTGGAAGGCCTCTAAGCTCTGTTTCCTTTACACCCTAAGGCAGAACTCTGGCCCTTACCTGTCTTACTTCTCAGAGGTAGCCTTTTCCCTTGAAGTTTCTTACTCTGCTTTCATCAGCATTCCCCAGTTAGTGGTTGAACTTTGGATAACTCAGAAACTTGGCCAAAGGTGAGCTAGATCTTTATAATTATCTCTTCTCAGAACACTGGTATATTTGTGCAAATCAGGTCTCAGGAATATTCCTGGCCTCTCTATGCTTCCAAAGCTAGATCTGGAAACTAATTCTCAGGGTTAGGTTGTATGGGTTAACAGTAAAAGGCCTTTTAACAGGGTTCTTTGTTTCTTTACCTGGCCAAAAATTTCCTCCTTGACCTACTTTAAAGAAGTAGCTTCAGAACCAGTCTCTACAGGAAGTACTCATTTTAGTAGTGTCCCAATGTCTTTTGTAAAACTTTGGCTGAACCTGTAAGTCATTCTCAAGACCTTTATATGAGTGTCATCCCAAGAAATTTCTATTTTAAATTTTGTTCCAAATATATGTCATCTCTAAAAAAGAACCTTTATACTTTTCATGCAGAAAATGGAAGCTATGTTACAAGTTTTCTCTTTGCATTGTTTGCCAGGAACTTTGAACTCAATTTAATATCCAAATGAGGTAATTAAGTTTATTTTAGGTGCTTCCTAGACTTTTTGTTTTGTTTGTTTGTTTGTTTGGGTGCTGAAGGTCTCCACATTGAGCTACATCCTCAGCCCCACTCTCCCCTGAGACAGGTACTCACTAAGTCATTAAATTTCCCAGACTGGGCTCTAACTAGTCATCCTCAGCCTTCCATAGTATACCACCACATCCAGCTTGCTACCATTTCTGAATACTCCAAGATACTTCAGCAATTTTCCACTCTAGCTGCACATTAGAATCTTCTCTGTTTCAAAAATAACTGATGGGCTGCCACCCCAAGCTCCTAGGGCAGAGAAGCTGAGCCGCACAGGCACCAGAGGCACCCCCCACCCCCATGGAAATGAGAAGACACATAAACAAGCCTCAAAAACAGACTTATGGATCACCTACAGCAATTACAAAGGAAAATGAGATGGAACAATCTCATACTCAACCACCTGGACTCTTTGAACTGGCAAAAAAAGAGGATCTGGGAAAAATGAAATCAGAAATAATTATTCAGATAACAGCAAAGATTTTGCTCATGGTGCAAGACATGATTAATAAATCTAGAGAAGACACAGATAAAAAAAATACAGGATCTGAGGAACATGATGGAATCCCAACATAGGAAACAAATGGAATTCACAAAACAGATGCAAACAGATTTCCAAGAGATTAAAAACTCCATCAAAAGTCTGCGCAGCAGAATGAACCAATGTGAGGATAGAATTTCAGATATAGAAGAAAAGATTGCAATTAGTGACCAGGAAAAGAAAAATTGCTTTAAAATTATAAAGGAACATGAAAAATCAATCCAGCAGTTGCTAGACGATGCAAAGAAGACTAACATAAGACTGATTGGAGTCAATGAAGAAAGAGGAGAGAGTACAGATGACATAAAAAAACCGTTCACAGAAATGATGGCAGAAAACTTCCCAAGGAGGGGAAAAGAACTTGACATACAGGTAAGTGAGGCATATAGGACTCCAAATAGACTTGATCAAAAAAAATCTACACATGGGCATATAATAGTTAGGATTCCAGAAATCCAACAGAAGAACAAAATTCTACAAGCAGTGAGAGAAAAGAAACAAATCACATACAAAGGAAAGCCCATCAGAATCACAGCAGACTTCCTTTTTTTTTTTTTTTTTTTTTTTTACAGCATACTTCTCAATGCAAACCCTCAAGGCAAGAAGAGCTTGGAGTGATGTGTTTCAAGCCCTAAAGGAAAACAGCCTCCAACTCAGATTGATGTACCCTGCAAAACTATCTTTCAAAATTGATGGAGAAATAAGAGACTGTCATGATAAAGAGCACCTCAGGAACTTCATGAATACCAAACCGGCACTCCAAAAAATTTTAGACAATACCCTAGGAAAAGACAATGAGGATCACAACCCCAGGAAACCAAGCAGAGCGAATCCATTGGGCGTGACAAATTAAATGCAAAGGGGGTGAATCCAACAAAAAGAAAAGGTCATGACAAGGCTTTTAAAACTTTTAACTTCATCTCCCTAATGAGTGTATAATTCAATCTTGTTATTGTACTGATTACTATTTTTCTGATTCTAGAGTTGTACACCTTTCCTTGTGCTGTACTGGTTATTTGTCATCTTCTTATGTCTACTTTTTAATTGGGTTGTCTATTAATGAGCTCTAAGAATTCTTTACATATTCTGCTCATGGGTTATATGCATTGCAAATATGGTTTGTTTAAGGACTACTTTTCATTTTAATGATGTCATTTAAAGTTCAAAATTTTGATGGAATCTCATTTATCAATTTTTTTCTTTTATGCAAAATGTCTTTTGTATACTAGGTAGTTCTGGCCGACCCTGAATTCAGAAATATTTTCCCTTATAATTTCTTCTTAAAGTTTTATACTTTTAGGTTTTCATATTTAGGTTCATAGATCCCTTCAAGTTATTTTCATGTATGGAAATAAAGGCTTGAGGTTAATTTTTTATATATGGATACCAGGTGTTCTAGCGCCGTTTGCTGAAAACACTATCTCTTCCTCGGCTCTTGAATTGAGTTTATATTCTATAAAATGCTAATGTTAAATAATCTTTCAAAATGCAGTGGACCATATATGTATGGTTCTATTTCTAGATTCTCTGTTTTATTCAAATGATCTATGTCTTTCCTTACACCAACACTGCCTTGATTACTGTAGCTTTAGAAGAAGTCTTAAAATTAGGTACTAAATGTCTTCCAACACTGTTTTTTTGGTTTTTTTTTTAAACTTTTCTAGGTCCTTTGTACTCCTACATAACTTTTAAATTTCAATATCCAATTCTTTATTTATAGCAAGTTTACACAGACCTGAATTTTTATATATACCTTGTGTTTTCTAATCCTGTTAAATTCAAATACAAGTTCTAGGGGCTCCAAGAGATTTCTTAGTATTTTCTCTGTAGATGATCATTTCATCTACATATAAAGATTTTGCTTCTACCTTGCCAATCCTATCCTAATTGTGTCATTTTATTACCAGACTATTTTGGTGGGGACTAAGTTTCAAAGTTTAATGGACAGATAAAGAGTAAGCATATCTACCTTTGTTCCCCACCTTAAGGAGAAAGCATTGTATCTTCTCCATTCATATAAGGCATTCTCACTGGAAGTATGGAATACATGTCTTTAATCTGTTGAGAGGTTCTGTTCTACTTCTAGTCTCCTAATAGCTTTTACCATGAACAGCTGTAGAATTTAGTTCAATACTTTTTCTCCAACTAGTGACAGGATCATGTGGCTTTTTCCTGTCCTCTGTTAAAATGATGACTTTTGGGGGTGGGTCTTCCAATGCTGAACCAACACTGCCATCCCTATAACAAAACCACTTTCTACATCCTGCCAGATCTGACTTCTAAGAGTTTGTTTTGTTAAACAAATTTCTATCTATGTTCATACTTCTTTCTTCTATAATCTTTTTTTTTAATTAAATTCTTCTATTGGTACATTGTAGGTATACAACACAATTACATTTCTCATTGGGAATTGTACCTTTACATAATGCATCTTGGTTCTTATTTTTTCCCCATTCCTGGCCCTCCCTTCATGCCCTCCACCCTTCCCTATTTACAAAGACTTTATTTCCATTTTTTCCATTTCTAAGCATTTTTCCTTTCCTTTCTTTCTTTTCCCTTGCCCCTCCCACGACCCTTACCCCTTTGGACCTTTTCTTCCTACTTTGCATTATCAATTATTCATTCTAATCATTGGTACATTTTAGGTATACAATATAATGACACTATTATCTTTATCCAGTTTTAGGATTAGCACAATGTTGAGTTCCTAAAATGAGGGGAGAAGTGTTCCTTCTTTTTTCTACTTCAATTGTTTGATATAATTTATCAGTTAAAATGTATATGAGCCTGCTGTTGTCATACAGGTAGGTTTTCAAGCTAGGAATATACTTTCTTTAATAGGTGCTATTCAAATTTTATATTTTCCCCAGAGTCAGTTTCATTAATTTGTCTTCCAAGGTACTTCTTAGAAGTTGTCAAATTTATTTCAAAACAGATTTTTGAAATATGCTTTCTTTGTCCTTTTAAATTCTGTAAAATCTGTGGTAATGTCGCCTAGATCTTGATATTGTAATTTTAAAAATGTATAATTGATATTGTGTAACAGGAAGAAAAGGTCTAAAGGAGCAGGGGAAGTGGGAAGGGTAGGGGAAAGGAAAATAGGGAAAAGAAAAAATATGAGAAAAGAAAAAAATGGAAACAAAGTCTTTGCAAATAGGGAAGGGTGGAAGGGGTGAAGGGAGGTCAAGGGAAGGGGAAAAAAAAAGAGCCAAGATACTCATGTAATGGTACAAGATCCCAATGATGAATGTAACTGTATTTTATACCTAAAAAGTATCAATAAAAGAATTAAAAAAAAATAACTGATGTCTGAAATGAACCGCAGTATAGATTTAAGGGTGGGATCCAGGTATTGGAATATTTAAAACACTTTTCAACTGATTCAAGAGACAGCTGAGAACCACTTGCTAAAGAACTGTGAATTTGTTTGGCTTTATTTTATGTCAGCATCTTATTTGTATACTAATATATTTATACCAACACACAACCTTTTAAATGAAAAAAATCATAGAAATGCATAAATTATCAATTTTATAATTTATAACATTGAACACACCTACACCTAACCAGTCTTTCTCAGCCTTGCCTGTTCATTAATATCACTTGAGGAACTACTAAAATTCCTGATGCCCATATCTTAACACAAACCAATTAAGTCATAGTCTCTGTATTAGTTAGCTTTCCATTGCTGTAATAAATACCTGGAAAAATCAACTTAAAGAAGGAAAGATTTACTTTGGTTCTCAGTTTTACAAGTTTTAGTCTATGGTCAGTTTACCTCATAATTTCTGTGAAGCAGAATATCATAGTGGAAGGATGTATTGGGGAAAGATTGCTCACTTCATAGTGGCCAGAAAGCAGAAAGAGCAGCAGAGGGGGGCTGGGGGAGGTTCAGAAGAAAGGGTCAGGGCTAAGATAGCACCCCCAGTGGCACACCTACATGACTTTTCAACTAGGCCCCACTTCCTAATAGCCGATATAGCTACGAACTAATCAATGGATTAATCCATCAATGAGTTTAGAACTCTCATGGTCCAATCAATTCCAAAATCCCCACTTCTGAACACATAAACCTTTGGGGGAGCATCTTAAATCCTACTGCAGTCTCTGAGAATGACACTGACATGCTGGTAATTTTTAAAGCTCATCAGTTGGCTTCACTGTGCAGCTAAAGTTGAAAACTACTTTTCATTACTCTCTTTCTAGCCTTACAAATGTCTTGAAGCAAGCACTGTTTATGAACAAAATTATTAAACAAGTCATATTTGTGTTTGGTTTCCAACAAAAAAATTTTAGTAGCTCTCATTGGCCCCAAGTACTTAGGACCTGTATCATGTTTCTTGATATACAGCCAGGCATGGTCCCCTCACCCTGTGGAGTGTGTTCCAAACCCACATCAACTGCTCATTCTCCTGGTCTCTCCTGGGCTGACTAACAAGGACACTCACAAACCTTGTGTGTTCTAATAAATTTTAAAACTAAATTCTGTCCTCCTTCTCTTCTCAATCTTTCATTTTTTAAAAATTTATAACCTCTCCTCATACATTTTGGAGCCGGGTTTTGAAAAATCTCCTTTAGATGACTCAGTTTTAATTGATTAATCAATTTTGTCATTCATTTATTGACTTCATCAGTTGTTCATTGAAACTTTCTAAATTACTGATAGCTGGACATCAAATTCATATTAAGAATTATCAATATTGTTTGACATTCTTTAACTAGCATTGACACAACTGCATCAGAGTTCTTTGAGGTTTTTAACTACTACAAAACCTCTACCCAGAAAATTAATTTTTCTTTGAACTCTATCATCTCACAATGCAATGATTTGCTATTGCTCTTTCATAAACAGAGCACAGAGAAATGCTTTCCTGGAGATAAGAAAGAGGTAACAATAAGACAGCAGGTGTGGAGATACAAAAGCAATGTAAGAGTTCACTTTATTTTTTTTAACTAATATCTTTTGGGGAGGGTTAGACAGGGTCTTGATTTGTACTGAAGGCTGGCCTTGAACTTACTAGTCATCCTGACCTTGAACTCAGGGCAATCCTCCTGCCTCAGCCTCCTGAGTGCTGGAATTACAGATGTGTACCCCCACACCCAATTTTTTTCAGTAATATATTAAGCAATTTATTTTGCTCATATTTTTTCCTTGGTTTTAGGTAAGAGTGATATATAATAAAATCAACATTAATCGTAATCTAAAATAGGTCTTTCAATGACTATAATATAATTTCAAAGTGATAAAAAAGCAGTTTGTCAGTCTTATTGGCAGCAATTTTTCTTATTAGTTCATGTTTGCAATATATAATGATTACGCTCATTGTAGGTAGTTGGTAGATGTACACAACACATCTTAATTCTTTTTATATTCCCCTCCCCTTCCCTCTGCCCCACCATCCACCTCTAATACCAGCTTACTTCCAAGTCTCATTTGGGTCTCTCTTCCCCTTCACTCCCTACCCTCACAAAATGTGCCAGCCTGTCTTAGAGAAATTGCACTTATTCTTCCGTCCTGAAAGGAGGTGCAATGGCTCCAGCCTCTTTTGCTATCCCCAGGATTCAGCTCTTCTTTTCAATGACATTTCTTCCAGGAAGTGCTCCATTTCCTCATACCAATGGTAGTAGGTCAGGGAGATTGTCAGCATCAGCTACATTCAGATAACAGGTGTAGAATTGTCTAAGATAATATGGGCTTGATTTTGGCTTAAGCACATCAGGGCAGCCCTATCTCTCCATCATGGAAAGTTGCCTTCAGGAATTCATGTGTACCTTCCTCAAATTTCAGTCATTAATTCTTTTTGAATATTTTTCCACTCCTTTCTATCTATTCTTCTGCTAGTTCTAGTATATATATGTTGAATGCTTAATAGTGTTTCATGTTTCTCTGCTATTCTATTCATTTTTCTTCATTATTGTCTTTCTTCTATATATTTCATAATTTCTATTTATTTATATTTTAAGTTAACTGATTCTTCTTTTAGTTCAAATTACTGCTAAATCACTCTAATGACATTTTTATTTCAGTTATAGTAAAAGGTATGATTGAAAAATATGGTGACTAATTTTTTAGATTTACTACAGTAAAAGAAATGTCACCACTTATACCGCTCACTTCAAACACATTTATCCTATCAGTTTGGTCCCTTTCTGAAGCATTTCTGGAAGTCCTTTTTTTGCTACACTGTCCTGGCTGCTTTGATATCCTGAATTAATTCAAAACACTTACCTTTCATGGTCATTTTGACTTTAGGGAAGAGGCAGAAGTCACATGATACCAGATCCCATGAATAAGGTGGATGAGGACACACCACAATGTTCTTATGAGCCTCCCTTTCCATTGAATGGCACTTAGCAGTAATATTCACTGGATTTTTTTTATCACATCTTGTAAAGACACTCATAAAAGAGGACTTCCAGAACTGTTGCAGAACATGGAGAGAACAACAAGAGTAGCATGTTCAAAGCAAGGGGAATATTCTGAGGGCGCTTAATGGTAATATGTCTTTTATTGTAATTAATTTTTTTAATTTAGATATTCATTATATACTTTTGTCACACCTTGTACTTGTCAACTTCAGGATTTCATTTGATCCTTTACTAAAAGAATCCATCACGTTACTTGTTGTGCCCAGATGGCGAGGTCCCCAAAGACCACCAAGGAGCCGATTCCGATGCAAACACACGAGGATCGTTTATTCAAGCTCCAGCAGGGACTCTCAACTGTCACCGCGCAGCGGGTCAAGATTGAGAGCCCCGACTCTAAAACACCAGGGGGGTTTATAGAGGTTACAGCAAGGGTTTTCAAAAAGGCGCGGGGTTTCAAATCACACGCAAATCACACGATTGGCTAGCATTTAGCAAATTTTGAAAGTTTAAACCTGATTGGCTGTGCCTTGCGCGCTGAACTGCAAACGGCTGCTCAAGTCATCGAAAAGAACATCTGGGATACTGGGGTATTGGGGTAACTACTGATTAGCTGTCGCAGGCCATGAGAAGAGCATCTGGGACATTGAGGCAGCTACTGATTAGCTGTTGCTAGGCTAGTTGCTAGGGGACTGCTGAACATTATCACAGGCAGGTGGCCAAAGTACATCTTGTGGTTTTTCTTGGAACTAGAATTTATGTCCAGGCCACCTTACTCTAAGATGGGGCCAAATTTTAAAATGGAGTTACTCAGGTCTCGCATTACTGATACTTTCTGCTTGATGAAAAATTATTACCATACCTTCCTTTGCATTATTATGATACCTTAACTCTTCGACCATTCTTAGGGTGATTGCTTTCAAGTTTTGTCTGTCAAGTCCAACATCTGAGGCTTCTCACCCATGCCTTCTGTTGCTTGCTTTATTACTGTGTACAAGGATTTGGGGTAAATAGTAGAGAAAATCTAGGTACTGATCCTCCAAGGGCTTGATATTGCTTGTCTACTGGTTTACTGAAATGGTTATATACTCTTTTATTGAAGTGTCTTTCCCCCAGAGGGTACTGCGCTGGGCATGGGGATGACACAGTCACCCTGGAATGATGGTAGTTTTATCTGGGCTCCTCTTGACTGTCTTTTCTCCTTACCTCATTGTTAAACTGTTCAGTCCCTGTTGCTAACACTCCTATCTGTTAGGCTCTACTAGTTGCTGACTACTCTATTATTTAGACTACAGTGTTAGAACATAATTCTCTCCACAGTGTGATCCAATTAAATTCAAGACCCTTTTGTAAAGGTAATTTTCTAAAATCTATCTGAGGTTGTTCTCACCTCAGGACAGCTCTTCTTATCTGTCTTTTCCTATGGCTTTCTATAATAAAGTAGTAGCCTATAATTTAGCTTATTGCTCTCAGGAAGCCACCATCCTGCTCTTAATTGTTTAACACCAAAGTCTCCTTGCTTTCAAGGGTGCCTATAAACATAACTCTCATACTCTGTTACAATTAAAGCAGTCCCTCAGGGGATACTGGCAGTCTTCTCTCTCATCAAATAGACTACTCTGCAAAATCTCTGAGCCACCAGGGCTGAAGGTGGGGATACTGTCTGCTGCTGTCAAAATGACATGCCTGCTTTGCGCTCAGGTTAGTAGGCAGGACTAGAAACTCTGCTCTTCTCAGCTTGGCTTTCCTGATGTGGATCCTCTGCCCTATGAAAAGGAAGGGCTAGGAAAGGGCTACAGGAGACCCAATATTCCACTTGCTAGGCCTGTTTTTGAACCTCCACCATATAGAGGAAAGTAAACCTTCATACTCTCAGACACCCCTGTCTGGAATTTCTCTGAAGAAAAATCATTTCCTTTCCCAAAGCTTCTTAAGCCTGTACGCAAATCTCTAGTATCTTAGATACTATATACCATGAGTGTGAGCAGTAGTCTTTGTCAAGCTAAAAGTAAATATGTTTTTCATCCATCTCACAGAGTAATAACTATCTTTCCTCACTGTATCTACATAACCAAAAATTTACATTCTCTCCATAACAAAAGAAAACAAAACACTTGAGAAGTAGCTTGAGATTGCCACCACTAGTAGGCAATAATTAAACTGCAATTTTCTTGCTTATTTTTCATGTTCCATCTTATTGGTCATGCAACTGTTCCAGCTTTGCTATATTAGTTTAATATGAATTTTTCCAAGTGGGATGTTAGCTCCATTGAGGTAAGCACCCTTTGAACCAATGTGTATTGCAGAATGTGTACTTGAGATCCACTAAATAAATACTAACTGAACAAACAAACACTGATAGTACAAACTAGTATCAGCACATTTATTCTCTCAGATGTCTTAGAGAAAATTAACAATCCTCTTAGTGAACATCTAATTTGAAAATAGCTTAAAGACTAGGCCATTCCTTGAAGTGCATACAATCTGAAATATCTTGCAAGAGTTTGATCCTTTACAAGAAAGAACCCATTATATTACTGATACTTTCTCCTTGATGAAAAGTTATTACCATACCTTCCTTTACATTATTATGATTCCTTGACTCTTCAACCATTCTTACAATGTTTGCTTTCAAGATTTTGTCTGTCAAGTCCAACATCTGAGCCTTCGTATTCCCACACTGTCTTCCTGCTCCATCCCTTCTCTCACCTCCAAGTGAAATCAGACTGCAATTAATATCAAAGTTAATCTTGACAAGAAAACAATGTTTCATAACAGAGACCTGAAAAAAAAGGGACAAGCCATTCAATTTTTTTGGTGTTGCTGTGGGACTTATGGATTGATCTCATATTTGACAAACGCAGCTATGTTTAAACTGTCTGCCAGTTGAATTAGTTGCTTTCCATCATATACTCCTCTTTTGATCCATATCACCTTATACAAGCTTTGCATTGATCTAAAGTTCCCAACCAATATGACTTTAAGGTTTGTTGAATCTGAATTTTGCATGTAGTTCATCCCCAGAGCCATTTACTTCAGTTTTTAGTCCACCTGATTTCTTTGGGAATAAACAGTCCTATTCTGAGGGAACTGACACACAAGGTTGCCAGTATTGAGCCTATGTTTCCTTATTGCTCTATTTTGTCTTCGGAGAATGTAATATGGAGTTTTGTTCAGGAATTATTACCTCACTTTCTAAACACAGAGACTTCTCTCTCATCCCCAGAAAGCTTCTGATGTACACCAGAAACATTATATATCATCCCCAGGGTTATTTTTATGTGCTTATATTTCTTAGCATCTGAAAGGTAGAGACTGAAAAATATAAAAGAAAGTAATGAATATTAAAATATTAAACAAGTAGCATACATGTAGTATATATTTTTACTATTAAACTAATTCACTTGTAAAAATGTTGATGTTTCCCACTTAAAAACAGGGGAAGATCTCGTTCCTCATGCTAGTCATTTAAAAAAGTAAGAGAAAAACAAGGAAATTTTTCACCTTAAATGATAAAGGGGAAAAATGAGACAAAATACAAGGCAGATATACCTGCTATGAAATTCCTTGTGGATTATTTAAAATAATGTTAAAATTATTCCAATGGAAGCTCTTTCCCTAAGGATCAAAAATCCTATTTCACTTCTCCGAGATATAATGTTTAGGTTTCTATTCTTAGACTAAAGCTATCTACATGATTCTCTGTCAGTTACTATAACTTTTGTAAAACTCATCTCTAAGTCTTAACAGAACTAGCTGAGGCATCTCCAATAACAAATGACTTGCAATAATACCAATCTTAAATTTAAAAAAATAAATAATTTCACCAATTCATGTTATCTCTTTACAAGAAAGCGTGAATTTAAAAAAACATAATTAGGCTTATTGTTTATAAAGGACTTGCTGTGAGAATAGTACAACAAAAGTGACTTATCTATTTCAAAACATCACAAATCACAGACAGACTACAAATTACTTTCAAGAAAAACAGCTAGCAAAACAATGTTGTCTAAAAATGTCTCCATTTCATCTTTTTAGGACTATTTTGACATATTGAATAAGTTCAATATTTTTATTGCTTCCATTTCTTTTAGCTCTGAAATCTAAACAAGTTTCTAAATTGACCATCCCAATAAGTTTTGGTTATTTATATTCTGAAACAATCAATAGGCCAAAAAACATTAAATGTTACTGAAAATTGCATTACAAAATCTTGCTATGGAGAACCAAATTATAATATTGTTATTCCAGTAAACTCTTATCTGGGAAGATGAAATGCAAAAAATTCAATTGTTCTATTTGGAGTAATTTTCAAAAAATTAATTTTTTCCAATAATAGAGATTACTCAACTACATTAGGAGTAAGTACACCATTTCAAGACATTGGATTGTTTGACTAGGCTTATCAATCTACTGTTTACTCTTCAGAACTATTTTGAACTCCCACGCCTTCACCCACATCTACCCATTCTAAACTATTTTGTTACAACTTTAGTCAATCTTAATCAGTCCTCTACCCTACATTGAAAGATAGGCCTTGGACAAGAACCCCAAAATCTCATAAACATGCTACCTTCCAAGAAGCTACAAAGGCTCTCAAGGGAAGAGTCTTGCTTACTGAAGTAACAACTCAACTTTGGTGCTGGGGGTGTAGCTCAGTGGTAGAGTGATTGCCTGCATAACTCAGCTTTGCTTCATTGACAGCTTGTTTTGATGCTCTTCTCGGGGATTGATGGAATCAATAATTGACACTGGATATTTTCAAGTAATCTTACTTATATTACAAAATCAATGATATTAAGTATCATTATTCCATTATTCTCATTTATGCATTATTTTTAGTGTTCTATTGGACAAAGTAAACAAAACAACATAAAAACTTTACAATGGTACATTAAAAAAAATCATCTGATTACTGTTTATAAGGTGTGAATTATGCCATGACATCTCTGAGGTTCTTTGTGGTTTTAGGATTAAGTTGTGTTATCTAGCAATTTTCTGCTATTACAACTATATTTTTTAGAAAAAGAAAAAAAGAATTTACATAAAAGGGGGAAATCTTTAAGTTTCCTAGCTTTACTGACTTGCTATAATTAGTGTGAAACTTGTTTTTGTATTATTGCATGACACTTTGGGGGTTTTACTCACACCATATCTAAACCATTACACTTTGAACAAAAGGCTTTTGCTTACAGAACTTACATATTAGCATTGAACTTCCCCATAACATAATGCACAGACCAGTAAAAACTACCAGAAGTTTTCTGAGGTAATATAAATAGAACAAGGTTTTTTGCTGCTATCATCAAATGCCAAAATATTAGCTAGATATTTCTATTCAAGAAAGTTGCTCTGTCATGTATTATTCTAAAACCATCTCAATTTCAATTAAGGCACTTCTGGAACATTTTTTTTCTTTTTTCTTACTTTCTTCCTCTCTCTCTCTCTCTCAATCTCTCTCTCTCTCTCTCCCCTATGATACTGGGGATTGAACCCAGGACTTTCTTATTGAACTACATCCCCTGGCTTTTTTCCATTTTTTATTTAGAGACAGTGTCTAGTCAAGTTGCTAAGTTGCTAAGGCTGGGCTTGAACTTGGAATCCTTCTATCTCAGCTTCCAAGAATTACAGGAATTACAGGCATTCACCCACATGCCCAAGTAGAACAGACCTTATTAACTGATATTAAACCAGGGAAAGAACAATTTAAGTATTCATGGAAGATTGATAGAGCAGTTCCTTTTGTTGGTGCTTGAGTTTGAGGGACTAACAACTCTCCTTTTTCTGACCCAAGTTCTAAACTATTCGAGAAGTTTTGATGCAAGCAATATTTTGTTTTATTATCACTTCATTATTGTTCTTAGAGAGCAAGGCATTAGATCTGTTAGTCCAGTGAATTTAACTGGCAGGGCAGACAGATGTCTCATTTAGTGCCTACTTCTATAAAGTTTCTGAGATTAAGAGTTGCTTTTTCAAGAAGTATTATGAAATAGGAACTCAGCTGTCTTTCTTCTCAATTTTGTCCACTTTTTTCTTCCAATCTTCCCAATAAGATGTCACTTTACTTCCCTTAGAGGAGCATGAAATGAGAAGTAGAAGTAAAGCAGACAGGTTACCAGAGAAAAATTCATTATGTAAACTTAAAGTCAGGGAAAGCAGTCTGTCCCTATACACACATCATCTAGTATGATTTGTGGAGTGATAATAGATAACTACCACTTACTGTTCTACAAAGTGTTTCCACTGCTGTTTAGGGGAGATGCTATCCAGCATGATACATAGATTTAATATAAATTAATATTAATATCTCCAAAAAAATCCCCTGTTCACTAGAAAGTATATATTAAAAGATCTTTTTTTGAAAGGGTAAGATTATGCTTAAGGGCTAATGTAAATTGACAAGTGTCAAAGAATTAATTTATTGATGAGAACAAGTAAAATGCTACAGCTGATTTAAAAAAGATTTTTAAAAACATTTACACATATATACACAATCAAGAATGTGGAGACCTGTCTCAAAAGAAATTTTAAAACCAACAAAAAAAGCAGGTGAATTTTATGTTATGTGCATTGTATCTCAATAAAATACAAATATTTTCTCCTACCCTAGACACCCAGTCTCATTCCTCAAGGAGAACACTGCTTATAATTTCTTTGTATTCTTTCAGGAACTTTTAAGTTATATATATGAAAATTCAACTCATTCTTTAAACAGAGGAGATCATTACTTTTTCTGAACTTAGAGATCAATCAGTATCCACACACAAAGACATACTTGATTTTTTTTTAAAGACACATTCTAAAGATGAACCAGTTCATTAGACACCAGCCCTCCAATAAGAAGTATATAGGCTGTTCCCAGCCTACAGTTATTTCAAATAATGCTGCAATGACCACTTTTTAAAAGTAGAACTATACAGGATACAAAATTTCAGTAGACAGGAGAAATAAATTTAGATCTACTGTACAACATGTTACTATAGTTATAATACACCATATCCTTGAGAAATGCCAAAAGGGTGATTTTAAATGTTCTCACTATAAAAATGACAACTATGTGAGGTAATGCATGTTAATGCATTTAGCTATTCCACAATGTGCATATACTGTATCTCAAAACATGTTGTACATAATAAATATATGCAACTTTATCTGTCAATTTAAGAAAGCAAATAAAATAAAAAATTAAATAGATCCTTACATACATGAGTGTATCTGTATGACAAAGTCAAAGAAGTAGAATTGTCAAAGAATATCTGTGTTTTAAATTATGATTTTGTCAAACTGCTCTACAAAGTCAAGACTCAAAAGGTTTCAGACTTTGAAACATTTGAATATTGAATTTTCAAGGCAGGATGCTAAATTGATAAAGTCTATGCAGATGTTCTAAAATCTGAAAGCTGGAATACTTCTGGGCCCAAGCATTTCAGATAAGGAATACTCAACATGTGTATTACATTTCTTTATTTTTAAATGAGTATTCTTGTCTGTATTTTTTAAGAACTACCTAGTGACATCCTTTGTCTGCTTTTTATTGTTAGTCTTTAAAAATATCTTAAAGTAGCAAAGCAAACTAATTTCTGTTTTAAAACAGCATATATTTGGATTTTTAAAAACAAAGAACACTGACACGAATGTACAAATAGATTCAGAATTGCTTGATATCCACAGTACAAAAACAATTGCTTAAAAATTCATTTTCATTTCTATGGACAAAAATTTATTTATGTGAATGTCATTTTTCTACTACCTAAGAGTTATGAATTCACTTAAACCTAAGTAAATACAGAGATAACCCAGGAGAATGTACTAGACATATACTCACCAATTTTTTATGTATTTCCACAAATTGTGCAGAAGTACAATATATTGCTTGGCATTCTAATGGGAAAAACTAGTAAATTATACAATGTCTTATTATTACATTTGCTTATATTATTTCACAGATAAAACTCTGAGATGTATGGGAGATAGAGGACTTTCATTCTGTTTGTAAATCCCCGTGATTTCCACATCTCCCCTGAATTCAAGTTGTCAGTGTCCCTCCCTATTAGGATCAACTGAGGAGCATTATCTGACTTAGGCAGATGGGAAAGTGGGTGCTGAGTGTGGGATTCCTTCCTATCGCTCATCTTCCCCCGTGCAATCATAGGAAAGATTACCTGGCTCCTCCTCTAGTCTCTTCCGAAAGTATTCCTGAACCCATTAATTTTATTTCCTGATTCCTCCAGGGCTTTTCTCTTAATCTTAAAACCAAATTGGGCCAGGGATTGAGCTCACAGGTTCTGTCAACTGTCTCACAAGTGCAAGGTCCCAAGTTCGATCCCCGCCCCATACCAGAAACAACAACAACAACAACAACAAAAATGAATTTTTATTGCTAGAAATCCCTGTGTCTATTGAAAAGCCCCATTATTGCAAATCAAAAGTCTTGGCATTCAAAACTGTTTTCTTGGCTTTTAGTTCAAATCAATTTATTAAAACTGACTTAATGAGCCCTGACTGTAATTTTTTCTTACCATCACTACCACAATACTCATAATTTCCCAAAGGCAATGAATACTTCTATCAGAAAAGAAAGGTTTATGTGGAGGTATAAGATGTTATCCTAAGTGCGAGATTGGATCTAAATTACATGGCCCAACTTAAAATCTGAAAACATTACTATTTTATGATGACTTTAAAGAAATCTGAGCCAAAAATATTTAGAACATGACCAATAAGTTATATCAGGTTTTGAAACAAACACAATGGGGAAAATCTTATTATGTTATTAAAAAATTTAAATAAGGTCTATGCACTTGTTAACTCATGTGACCAGTGTATTGCGCATAAATTACTTTCTTAACAGAAAAGGTGAAGTTTTATGGATTCAGATAGAAGTTACCTATCTTGCCTGCTGCAGTATCCATAAGATAAAAACCATTGGATTAATCTTGGAAAAGTATTTCTGAGCAAGTTTCATTTTTCTCTTTTTGAATAAAATTATGTTTTCGAACACTACCTGAATTAAGTGTGCTGATGTTAGCAGGCCCAGCCTTGATTCCTAATATTATCCACCAGTATTATTCTTATTGGTAACTGCCATTATTTACAAAAACTTTTCCAATTTTGAATTGCCTTATGTCTAGGCAGTTTGGATAAAATAGTTTAGGTAAAACAGGAAGATAGAGTTTACAGTTTGAGGGAGGAAACAGCTGTTTGATGTCTTGAGAGGGAATTGAGGGCAACACCCAAACTTCTGTTGATCATGCTTGCAAGCATAAGAGATAAATGACTCAGGGAAATGACTCACTCCTTCTTCAAGTAAACCTTGTAGCTGCAGCACCTCTACTACTGTGTTAAATATTTAACTTTACCTTTAATTATAGCCTTTCTGAACATCAAAATGTAAATTCTTTCAGCCTGCTATAGAGAAAACATCAAGTGCTTATTTCCAAGACTAACATTATTAATTGCTTTTATGGGACATAAATCTGGCAGCAGATCCTTTAAAAATAAATACTGCATGGATCAAATAATTTAATTAGTTTAGACAAGCTATAACTGTGTATTAATTGCCAAAATTGTAAAATCATTAGATGCATTGCATAATTTGGGTGTGGAGAGATTAAGTTGCTTTGCCTTCTTTGCTATTAATAATAGCACTTATATGCACTCAGATAACACATGGAATGATACACAATATGGCCAAAGAGCCCTCAGTTTTAAATTGAAAAGAAAAATAAAAGTTATGATTAAACTCCTTCAAAATATTTTTCTATTTTTATATTAGATTTTTTTCACTCTTCATTCACTCTTGAAAAGTCTCCAAGGACTAGAAAGAAAAACATAAGAATAGTAAGAAAGGAAGAGAGAAGGCTGAAAGAGGAAGAAAAAAGAAGCGAAGCAAAATAGAAAGCAGATGAGTGGTTGATCAGTTGGGGTTCACTGGATGTAACTGATTTCAGCCAACTTAAGCCAAAAAAGAAAAAGAGAAAAGAAATTTATTGGTTGAATATGAATAATTCATAGGATAGTGAGTAAAGCTTAGAATAGAAAGTTTGGAAAAAACAAGAATGAGGGCATAAATTAATGGACACCTTCTACAGGTGTGATAAATCTGTTCCAGTGAGTCCCCATCCTTCCATCCTTGTGTCCTGGATACAAATATTAGAGGTAGAGAGTCATTTGCTGACCTAGTGGATTAATGCCTTTTGGAGGGCTATCAATCCTCCAACTGCCTAGAAAGGGGGACGGGAGGGCTAAAGAAAGAAAGAACAGACGTTTCTCAGATAAAGAAGTAGAAATAGCAAATAAATACATGAAAAAATGTTCAACATCACTGGTCATTCGAGAGATGCAAATGAAAACAACACTGAGATTCCACTTCACTCCAGAAAGAATGGCTGCTATCATGAAATCAACCAATAACAAATGCTGGCAGGGCTGTGGGGAAAGAGGAACCCTGCTCCACTGCTGGTGGGAGTGTAGACTGGTGCAACCACTGTGGAAATCAGTATGGAGATACCTCAAAGAACTAGGACTGGAAGTCCCATTTGACCCCAATATTCCACTGCTGGAGATCTTCTCCAAAGGATCAAAAGAATCATACCACAATGATATATGTGTGCCCATGTTCATAGCAGTGCAGTTTGTGATAGCTAAAACTTGGAAGCAGCCCAAATGCTCATCAACTGGAGACTGGATAAAGAAAATGTGTTTTTTTAGTAAAATGGAGTACTACTCAGCCATAAAAAATGAGAAATTAGAGACATTTATAGCTAAGTGGATGCACATTGAGGCAATACTCTTAAGTGAAATAAATAAGACACACATGTGTAAATACCGAATAGTGTCTCTGGTGTGAGAAACTGAAAGTGTAAATAAGGACTAAAATTTATAATAGGTAATGTGAAATAGGAAGAAAAGGGGCAAAGGGGAAAGAAGTGGGAGGGCTAGGGGAAAGGATAGAAGGGAATGGGATTAATATGAGAAAATGGAAAAATAGGAACAAAATCTTTGTAAATAGGGAGGACTGAAGGGATTGAAGGGAGGGCTGGGCAAGGGTGAAAAATAAGAACCAAGAGAGACTATGTAAAGGTGCAAATTTCCAATGATGAATGTCATTATATTGTATACCTAAAATGTACCAATGATTAGAATGAATAATCAATAATGTAAAATAGGAAGAAAAGGTCCAAAGGGGTAGGGGTAGTGGTAGGGGCAGGGGAAAGGAAAGAAGGGAAAGGAAAAATGATGAGAAATGGAAAAAATGGAAATAAAGTCTTTATAAATAGGGAAGGGTGGAGGGCATGAAGGGAGGGCTAGGAATGGGGAAAAAAATAAGAACCAAGATGCATTATGTAAAGGTACAATTCCCAATGAGAAATGTAATTGTGTTGTATACCTACAATGTACAAATAAAAGAATTTAATACCAAAAAATAAATAAATAAATAAAAATAAAAGAAAATAAATAAATTAAAAAAATAAAAAAAGAAAGAAAGACAGTAGAGACTTGTGTAATCTCGTAGTACATGGTGGAATGGGAGGTCAGTGCCTCAGAGCGGGCAAAGACAAAGACACTTAGAGCTAGACACTATTTATTGGGTGCACACAATAATTGGAGGGAGTATGGGGTGACTTAGAGGCCAGTGGTTATCCTACGTTGATGAAGATCTTAGACTGTTGAGGATCTTTTGTTGAGGAGGGTCTTATGTTGATGAGGGCAGTGAGATGAGCAAAGCGTTTGTACAATAGTAGGTGGGACAAAATATCAGGCTAATAAAGAATTTGTCCTTCCCCCAGGTGAAACCTTTCTCTTTTTTTATTACTTTTTGCTTCTCAAAAAACCAAGATGTCTTCTGCTGATGTAATCTTGCCCTTCAGAGGTGAAGCATGATGGGACCATTGAGGCTTTAACTTATGACCAGAGACAAAGCAGAGCTATACTTCCACATGGTAGCCAGCTCTTGGGCAAGAAGACACTGGGCCTTAGACACTCCTAATCATAATTTAATTATGAAATGACTTTTTCCCAAAGTTATGTAGAATGGCTCCCCACAAATGCCTGTGCCTGGACTGATAGGGGTCTAAATGCATTGCACTCATGGGGAGATTAAAGAAAGAGAAGACTAGTAAAGAAGGAAGAGTGTGCAGCAAGAAAAGAATAATAAACCTGAGCAAAAGAATTATTTAATTTTGTACACAGTGAATTAAAGCACTTCTTTGAGCCTTTCCTTGCTTTGGGGGAATAAGGTGAAGTAGGGAAAGGGTTAATGAGAATGACTGAAAGATAGGGACAGGCTGATGTTTCTCAGGGAACAAAGCAGGAAACTCTTTTTGTTCAGAATAACTTCTAAATAGTAAACTGAAAAAGATACATCTCATTTAAAATTCATCTTAAAATTTACATATATATTTCCGGGTGCGTTGTATAGAAAATCAGTTTGAGTTACAAATTATGTTTCAAAGAAATTTATTAATATTTGTTCATTTAAATACAGTAACTTAACTAAATGCCAATAAATTTGGAGTTTCGAGAAGTCTGACAAAAATAATCTTAATAATGAGTCACTTAATAATCCACAAATAAACTAAATCAAACATAACTAAAATAGCTTACTTTCTTAGAGATGTTCTTAAAGTTCTTAAAGACACTTTCTGTTAATGTTTTTCATTGTTTTATTTATTTCTTTGATTTTAAAGATTTCACAATGGCAAATTCCAAAACAACCTGCTTGAAATTTTCATACAAGCAGAGTTAGTAGGATCCAAATTTTAAAAGTTTTATTTGATTGACTGATTAAAGCCAGGGTTTCCACACTAAGCTACAGCCCTAGCCATCCCCCTTTTCTTTTTAACTTTTTTAAAATTTTGAGACAAGCTCTCTCTAAGTTGCCCAGGCTGGACTTGAATTTTTAATCCTGCTATTTCAGCCTCCCAGAGAACTGAGATTACAGGCATAAGCCACTATACTCAGTTTACGTTATCTTAATATACTGTATACTAAAAGTTCACTGAAGAGCAATAAGAACATTTTTAAACTCCCTGAAATTACATTAAGGTCTCTATTTTAACCTAGATTTTAAATATTCAAGAAGCAATTCCAAATTTTTTTTCCCAAATTTTAGTTTCAAATATTTGAATTTTACATGGCCTTACTGGTGTATCCCTGTAATCTCAGCAGTTTGGGGGGATGAAGCAGAAGGATCACAATTTTGAGCTCATACTGGGCAACTTAGCAAGTCTTGGTTTGGTTTCAAAAAAAAACTTTTTAATGGGATGGCAAATGTAGCTCAGTGTAAATTCCCTTGGTTCAATCCCCAAGACTGATTAAAAAAAAACTTAGAAAATAAATTTCCATGAAGATAGGACCAGAACAACAATAATATATTTAATGAAAAGGAAAATTACTTTGAAGGAACTCATATAACTAATATCATTCAGATAGAAGTTACTTCAAAAAAGATGTATGGAAATTATAGGCAAGCAGAAGAACCAGAATTACATGACTGCTTGGTCATTAACCTACTGCGTTTACTTCCTGGTTATGTTTCCTTATACCATTACTTACTCTCTAAGCCTCAGTTTACTTACCAGTAAATGGTGCTATGGTTTGGATAAGTGTTCCTTTCTCAGAGATCTATGTGTTAAAGGCTGGGTCTCCACCCCATGGCACTACCAGTTTGGGGTAAAGCTTTTAAAGAGTGGGGCCTATTTGAGGTCTCCTGGTCTCTGGGGTTTGTCTTTGAATGAGATTGCGGGACCCTGATCTCATTCCTTCTCTTGCTTTTTTGTATTCTGACCATGAGGTAAGCAGATTTCCTTCAACATACACTCCTACCATGATGTACTGTCTCATCACAATCCCAAAAGCAATCATGGATTGAAACCTCTACAACTGTGGACCAAAACAAACCTTTACTCTTATTAAGTTGATCATCTCAGGTTTTTGTTACAATAACATAAAGCTGACTAGCACAAACAAGAATAATATTGCTTACCACACAAATTTGTAGTGAGGATCAAATAAGTAAATGTAACATGCATGTTGTGATGCCTAGCTCATGACATTAAAAAGTTATTGAAAATATGAGTATTGCATCATACAAATAAAGATCTATAATTTGAACAAGAAGAATGGAGAATGACAACACAGATGTGGAGAAAAGACATTCAAAACTATGAAATTGTATTACTTATATCTAACTAATTATTTGTCACCAAGCTTATATTAAATAGCATCTAAGCACAACGAGGCATCTGCATAAACTTCCCACCTAGTTCTCTGAACCTTCAACCTAGCAGATGGTGGGAAACAACAAGAGCAGTGATGGGCCTTTCGATAGAGAAATCATTTCCCAAAAACGTCATTTCTATTTAATCATTTAAATGTAGTTATACGACTTGCTTCGTGGTGGAAACGAAAAGAAACAGAACCTCTTTCTTATTAACTCTATCCAAGGTCTGAAAAATGGCTGTGTGTGTCAGACAATGAAATCTGTTTTCACTCTCATCCTAATGGCTCTCATTGAAAGCTTTCAGCTTCAAAAGCATTGCAGACAGAAGATCCAACACCAAATGCTCTACTCAAAGGCAACAACCACACAGGAGTGTCTGCTTTGGTGGGTAGCTGTTTGCTTACTTGGATGTCAGCTACTTGTTGAGCCCTATGTTGCAGTACCATTCTCTTTATTAGGCATCCTGGGTTCATTCATTGCCTAGTGCCAGTGAGTTTGTCAAGGGCTTGAAAAAATCCTGAAGACCTGAAAAAAATGTGTAAACAACAAAATACAAAAAGAAAATCAAAACTTGAAGTTATGATAATTGACATAAATGCCCATATAAACCATTCAACTTAATTATTCACTCAAGAATATTGATATGCCTGAAAGCTTCATTCTACTTGTAAAAATATACAGATTAGGTTTTGGGTATTTCCTTTCTTCACAAAAATTTCTGACAATTCACAATGATCTACCAAGAAATTTCCGCCAATCATATATCAAATGTGTTATTTATAGATGTATTAATCAGTTTTCACATTGCTGGGACATGATACCTGTTATAGCTTGTATCTAGATGTCCCCTTAAAGACTCATGTGCTCATAGTTGGGGCTTTTTGCAGGTGGCTGGATCTGGAGTACATGAATATGTATTAAAGATGTGTGATATCTGGATTAGTTCCTAGCTGGATTAGCATAGTTCTTGGCATGGCCAAATGGATTTACTAAAGAAGGAAGTCCCATTCTGGGTGTGGGTTGCAGCAATTAATAGGCTTGTAGCCTCTAAAGAATATAAAGGGACAGAAAGAAGGAAGGCTTGCTGCTTGCTGCCTCCTGCCTGCCCTGCCATGGACTCTTTCTCCTCTGCGATGCCCCTCTGCCATGCTGCTCTACCTTGAAGACAGCTGACTATGGACTGAAACCTCTACAAACTGTGAGCTAAAATAAACTTTTCTTCTTTTAACATTGGGTGTCACATATTGTCTTGACAATGAGTAAAGTAACTATGGCAGTACCTAACATCTATAACAAAAAGAAGGAGAGGTTTAATTTAGCAAATAGTTTCAGGGGATTCCCTCCATGACTAGCGGGCTCCAAGGCAGAAACATCATGGCTGAAGGATATGTTGAAGTGAAGCTGCTTACTTCAAGATTTCCGAGAAATACACCAGAGTAACAATGTCAGACAGGAAGAGGTCAAGGAGCAGATATGGTACCTGTTACTGGGTTGAAATTGCGGGAACCTATCTCACCCTTCTAAAATAAATTTCATCCTGGAAAAAGAATTTTCATGACTCACCACTAGAAAGGGTTAATTAGGACAAACTCAAAGAATAGAGTGGGGGTGCTCAGAGAAATGAGAACACATTACAAGCTGGAACTGGGTATATGTAAGAGTTGTCTTTAAGATAGGTGAGCTAGGGCCAGGGATTTAGCTCAGTGATTCTGGCGCCTGCCTCGCAAGCGCAAGGTCCGGAGTTCGATCCCCAGTACCAAAAAAAAAAAAAGGTGAGCTAGGATGTGTATTTCACTGCCTGTTAGGTTACAATGCAAACACTACATACATATGTTTGAAGTTGAGATATGCTGTGCTGTAGTGGTGCTGCTTCCTGAGGATAGAGAAAATGCAATTTACAAGTCAAAAGAACAGATCCAGAGCCTTAACTTATAGTTTATTGTAAAAAAAAAAAAAAAAAAAAAAGAACTTTAGAATTTTTTTTTTTTTGAAGTGAGTTTTCTGTAAGGGAAAAGGCTTATCTTGAAGTTATAGGGTTTTTATTTTTAAAATCTTGATTTCCTTGTCTCCTTTTTATCTATTTTTTATTTTTTCTGTCCTACCTCAGAACCTCAGGTCTGAGAACCTTCCATGGCCCACCCAGACACACCCAAAAGTGTGCTTTACCAATCCAGTAGGGAATTTCCAAGCCAATTAAGTTGACATAATTAATGATGTTATTTGTTATTCACTCAATAACAAAGTAATTGTAAACTCTTTTTAAAATTTTACAACAAAAATAATCCTTTTGACATGAGATGTGGATGCAATGACATGCATTTACAACTATAAGACAAGGTTACTTCAAAAGCAAAATGCTCATGACTCACTAAGATCTATTCAATCAGATCTATTGATTTTGGGGATATCTCTCCCCAATCAGATGAGGGTAACATTTCTCAGCTCTCATTAGCTGCTGCCCAGATCTCAAAAGAGATAACACAGAAAAAAAAGTAAAAAGAAGGGGTTAGGGGTACAGCTCAGTGGTAGAGTGCTTACTTGACATGGGCAAAACCCTGAGTTGCCAATCTTACTTTTAAGGAACTATTTTGGGATTTTAGTCAACTTCTGAGATAAGAGATTAAGGCTGGGGCAACACCAGTCAAGCAAGTGGTCATGAACTATCAGTCATGGAGTCACAGGGCACATGCGCAGAACACATAATCTGGAATGACTCTGCAGTCCCCGAACACTGAACATAGGACCAATATGAAAAGTGCCATTCTTGATTCTTCATTTACATCCTGTGTTAAAGCAAGCCTTCCGTAGGATAAAGCAAGTTTCTGATAGGACAACTATCCCAAATGCCATATTTGCATGAAGAAGAAGCCGTCTAGAAACTGGAGTTGCAAAATAGCTTCTCCATTATCCTCATGGCCACTGTGAGTCTTTTCACGGGCCCACTCTCTGTCTATAGAGCAGACTTCTTTTCTACCTTCAATAAACGTAAATCCTTGCTACCTTTTCCATGAGTCTTGTCCAATTCTTTTTTCAGGACACCAAGAACCTGGAAAGAATCTCTTCAGGACCCAAAATCCAGTAACAGTTTGGGAATGTTGATATTAATATGAATATGCTCAAGTATTACAAAATGCATACAGGATAGACTCATAGTTTTGCATGTTTGCTTCTCACCTCTAAACACATGAATGGGACCTGTTGTATTTCATTTTTCATCAATTAATATGTGGAGACTACCTTCTATGTGAAACAAACCTATTCTGAAATCATCTGTTTGACACTCTCCTGTGATGCTGAGAATCTTCCTGCAAAGTTTGGAAAATGAAGCCAACAGATCTGCACATTGTTTTTTGGGATTTTTAAAAATAAATTATTCACAAAGCAATGGATTAGTAACTTGCTCTCTAAAAATTATAAGCATAAATAAAATCAACTGAATTTTGTTGAGTTTCTCTCTCCTCATTCAGGAAAACAAGATAAAACTAGTGATTGATATTACATTGATACTTTTAAAATTATAAATAATTTCTAAACATTTATATTAAAATTTTATTAGCAACACATCACTTAAGAGCCCAGAATATCTTTTTTCTTCTGCTCTCAATTCCAACAATGATAACTATTCAGATAGAAGTTAATTTTGAGAAATTATTACATGAAGAGGAAGGAGGGCACAAATCTGTCCAGTCTAGGGGTTGGTAGTCAATCATGCTGAAGTATTCATTGAGGACCAAGCAAGCCTGAATTCTCAGGCAACATGGTGTAGAAAACAGGGGCCAGTAGGCAGAGAAAGGACAGAGCAAGGCCTCAGTAAGCTTTCTGGCAAATCCTGACTAGAAAGAGTTAAAATTTACTGAGAAAACAATTAACAAGACAAGAAAAGGCTGATAAGCCAGATAGGCAGGTACCCTAACCAAGTTAGCCTAGCCTGCCCTCACCTATCTCCAATAAAATACAAAGTAGACAAGGGGTGGCCTTTAAAAGAAAGCTCTTATTTAGGGCCTCTCTATTACTGCGCTAACCCCCACCAGCCCCACCACTTAATAGCTAACTTGACCTTTTATGTAAGGCCCCTTCTAACCAACCCATAAACTCCAAAGATAAGGACTTGACACGGATAAGGGGGACCACTTAAGAATGCACAAGTAGATGATGACAGAGAAGTTAGCATCTTGGGGCCTAGAATCCATCTATGACAACCCAGGGAACCAATCAGGTTATGACAAGTTCCAAGGGCCCACAAGACCCTCATCTTTCTGGAGCCCCCTACCCTGACTTATCAGGATAGCTATCTATCTTTTCCTTTTTTCCCCTTTTCTGATAAAGTGTCCAACAAAGTGTCTTCCTTTTCTTAAACTTTATACAGTTAAGTTCCTGACTTATGAACATTTGAATTGCGAACTTTCACAGATATCCGGTGTATGGATCACTTTGTTGGATATGAATGAATCTGACTTACAAACGTTCTCCTGGAACAGCACTTGTTTGTAAGTTGAGGACTTACTATATTTTTAGTTTGTTACTGATGTAAGTATATAATCCTGGTGTAAAGCTCATACAGGGAGAAAGGCAATGTTCAGTCAGGAAGCAAAGAAAGGAAATGAGATTGGCAAAAGGAAAGGAAGAAAAAAAATAAGGGAGGAAAGAGAGGACGAGAAAGAAAAGGAAGAGAAAAAAATCAATAGTTCTGAAGTTTATCACCCTCCACCTCTTTCTTCCACTGCTGATAATGTCTTTTGTAAGCAAACGCAATCAATAATAAATACTACCTCCAAATTCTTGAAGATGCCTTGAGAATGATTAAGGTAATAGATATATACTTAAGTACACTGAATTCCTGGTCTGAGTTGAATCTAAAGCCTTTTCTGCCTCACTCTTTCCTTTTGATTGATTTAAAACAAGAATAAAAGAACTTATCATCTCTGGTTTTAGTGTGTGAATACTGTTTGGCATGCCCTATCATTTGCCCAGCAATAATCATAAACAGTGTGGTTTAGTGTGGTTTTTAGAGCAATGTCTGGCAGTCATAAAGCCAATGCATTGTTAAATCAGAACAATAAGTACATTAATCTCCTGAATAAATTAGGATTAGACCCAGTATTCTAGATGGACAAGAACTAACAGGATATGGATTGTAGTTGGCTTGGAAAGAAGTGCCTAAAAATTAATCTTCAACTGACAAAAGGAAGGTAGATTCCACCTGTCTTTCTTTTTCAGTACTCCAGTGTCACTGTGAGATTTTAACAAGACATGTTTGCAATCATGACTTTATTAGCCTTCCAAAAGTTCAAGATTGCCCGGAAGAGATATTATTTACAATAAAATATTAATAATATACTGTGCAAGGAAACAAATGCAAAATAAGCCAGTAAACCCAGTCAAGACTAATTATCAAAATCAAGTTGCAAGACTCTTCCACACAGGAGTTTTCCTTGAGCCCCTAGAGCCCGGAAGGATCATCCTGTTGCTCTACTGGCAGATGCAGACAAAGAACTGGCAATGTTGTGTCTTGTCATCACAATGCTTCTTTCTGTTAAATGGCTTAAAATGTTTGACAAGTGCATTACAAAGCTATCCAAGGAAATGCTTCTCTTCCAGGGATTAGATTCTTGAAGCCAACCATTAACACTGGCCTTTGTCAGTAAGCAAAAGACAGCTTCTTACATACACTTACAGAGAGACTAGGCTCTTTAGGACCCTCTAAAGAGAACACTAAGTACTTTGTTATTGCTTCTTCATACATGGTTAATGGAGGTTTAACTGAGGGGAAGGGGGGCTTTCCTCAACCCCAGAAATTTGGCATTTAAGCTTTGTGCAATTATTTCCTGTCTTTTAGTATGTTAAGACAGTAGCCTAATCGGACCACAAAGAAATTAATGGTTTGATTTCTAATTAAACAGAAAGAAGTCATATAACAAATGGGTTGTTTTGTTGTTGTTATTGTTGTTGTTAAGTACGTATACCTACCAAAGAGCCTTTGGCCAAATTACTGCAGAAAAAGCAAATACTCAAAGCTACAGAAAATGGGAATTTGGCTCTAGTTGAATATTTCTCCACATAATAGGGCAATGCCACAAGCATGGATTCTTAGACCAACTTTCTTTTTCTTTGAGTAATTTATTACCATGGGTGGCTTGACTCCTTCACTTGGTTTGCAATTTATTTTCATGCAGTCTTGTTTCTAATTAAAAATTAACCCTCTCTATCATAATTTGCTCATGCTGTCAGATTTCTTCATTCTTTTCTTTCATTTCCTGTTACAGTTTCCAGCACCTATTATCTGCACAAAGAAACAATAGCTCATCATGGTCCTCAAAAACTATTTCCCCTTGAGAGGGACACAGTTTCATATCATCTGGAAGTCAGTTACTTGTCCTAAAATATTTTTTCTCATATTCAAATATAAAAACAGAATAAACTACAGTTTCTCTCTCTCTAAATCATATGGTCTATTATTGCCCTTCATTTTAACCTGAGAGCATATTATATAAAGAGTATGATACAAGACACAAAATAATTAAATAATGCCCCCAACCTTGAAACCATGGAGAACTTTAGCACTAGATCTCTTGGCTAACACAAGAGGGATTTATATGTGGTCATTAATTGAAAGAGTCATTTAATGTAGGAAATACATGCATACATACATACAAATACAATACATTGTGTTTACCTTAATATTGTACAATTGTTACTAGATTGTGGATCCAGGGGGAATTCTACCCTGGTTCTTGGTGTGCTGAACAATGAATCAGACAAGACATGAAAAAGTAGCAGGGATTCAGTCCCTAGACAGTTGTAATTCCCCAGGTACAAGAATGTAACCCATGTATGATATTCTCTGAAAGGATATCTAAGCCTCTCCCTTTGAGACTTTATGTCCCTTTTTAGCTAGAAATTTGAGGGTTTGGATGGCATAATGGTTGGCCGCAGATTAGAATATCATCTACATACACTAGGATGCTCCCCTGTTTAACCCCTAGGTTCCTTAAGTCCTATCCCAGTGCCTAAGCAAAAAGGTAGGCGCTATCTCTCAAGTTCTGTGGGGGAACTGTCCAAGTATATTGTTGTTTTTCCTTTGAGATGTATTTTCTCGTTCAAAGGCAAATAGGAACTGGGATTCTGGGACAGGAATAGAAAAAAAAGCATCTTTAAGTTCCAGACTGAGGACCAGTTTGTGTCTCCTGGGATTTGAAAGAGGCTTGTATATGGATCTGCCATGAGAGACTGGGTTGGGATTACAGCCTCATTAATATCTAATATTAATATCTAATATTAATATCTAATATTCTCCTGAAGGTTTTACTACTGGGAGAATGAGAGTATTTCAAGAAGACTGACAAGGCTACAAAAGGCCATGCTTGACAAGCCTGTCTAGGAGACACTGGAGGCTTTTATGGGCCTCTTTCTTGATTGGATATTGCTTTCAGTTGGGAAATTGGCTAGGCTCTTTTAGTTTTATAACTACCAATATTGTTAAATTTGACTTCCTGGGTATTCCATTATATTATGCACCAGGATACACCTGCTGACTAATTAGGGAAGGCAAGTATAGCCTCAATAAGTAAAATCTACTTCAGCTTTTACAGAATTGGAGAACTGCCCCCCAATTTTACTATTAAATCTCTTTCTACTAAGGGCGTGGTAGACGATTAAAAACTCGTGGTTAAACATCTGGCCTTTGAATGAACATGTCAAAACAAGAGTAAAGAAGCTCTTACTAGAGCTTCCCTCAACCCCAATTGTAGCTATAGATCTAGAGGAAGATTTTCCAGTAAAGAAAATTAAAGCAGAGCAAGATGCCCCTGTATCCAAAAGTAATTGAATTTGATTACCCATGATGTCTAAGATCACCCTTGCAAGAGACAGAGATGCTTGTGGACAGAGGCACTGTAGTTTGCTCCAGGTCCTTTCAGTCCCCTTCATCAGAATGCGAGGTGAGGGTTTTGGGTGGCCGATCCCCTCTCTGGGAGTGGGGACAGTTAATCCTTCAGTGCCATGAATCGGGCATCACAGCAGGGCCTGGCAGTCGCATGGTATATTCATGTGCCTGGTGTCCAGTGTCCTTCCATTTATAACAGGACTCTTTCCTTCATTGTCCTTGGGTTTTCCCTTGGATGAACTGAGTGTAAATATCTTGCCATCTGAGGTCAAAATCAAGGGTCAAAATGTGACTTATCTGCAAACCTGCAAGGATCCTCTGAAAATTGATCTAAACATTCTTTGCATTGAAAAATGAACCTGGAATCGAGTAGTCTCTTCTACTTCTGGGACATCTCTTAGGCGTGGGATGAGCTCTGAGTGGGAAAAGTATGAAACTCCACTTCGAATAAGTCCTGTGGGGCTTAAAGCTGTCTGAGGAGCATGAGAAAGGGACTGGGAGTACTGGGTCTCTCTGGGAGCTAGCCACTGATGGAGAATCTGAGTCACATGGACAGGAAGAGACTGATTCACTGGCCTGAGAATTCTAAGGAGGAAGCTGAGGAAACCTCCCAGTGTGGTTTCTTTCATGAAACAGGTGGGGAAGATTCAAATCTCCCTGAAAGACAATCCCTGAGGAAGGGATCATCAGTGGTAACACTCTCTTCTTCATGGCCCTCTTTACCATATCTCTTGGGTGATTGCAGAAGGATGGTTTCTGATAGAGCCATAAAAGCCTGAACATGATGAATTTCATACCACTTTGCTTGCCTTTTGCAGAAAAAAATCTAATTGATAAATAGTATTGTAATTTAGACTGCCATTCTATAACTATCTCTTGCCATTGCCTAGTTTAGACTGGAGACAAACAGTATTGGTTTAGAAGATAAGTTTTTTTACAGATTGTCAGTCAAATTGTTTCCAATTTTTAAGGATACAGACAAAATGGTGAGATCAGTAGGACCTACAGAGTATTTCCCATGGTGCTTCATGGGGCTATGAGGAGAAAGAAAAGACTGGCCTAGAGTCCCTCTGAGGGCATCTCTGCAAAAGGACAGAGATCTGGGGCATCCCCTAGAAACTCAAACTGCACTACCAGATGTATCTGGTGAAGCAAGTGGCACCAGTGCCCTTTTATTTTTCTTTGTCCTCTCCATAACCAGCAGCTTACTATGACTCCTTAGAAAGCAGGCTGGAGGCCCCTACTGGCTCTCTAATACTTGAGAAACAGTATTCCTCCTATTTATCCCAATAGTATAAGATTTTGGTAATTATTTTTATTATTTCTAGGGCAGCAGAAATAGAAGCATATTCCTTAGCATTTTTAGTAAAAAGCCTTGAAAAGTTCCAAGTACAAAGATAGGGTCTGTTATCTATTGACTAAAATACTCCAGCTGTACTTCTGCAGACTCACAGCTGGCTGGGTTGACTTTCGTTGTCTGTTCCCTTTGTTCCACTAAGGCCCTCGGGAATTATCCAAATTTCTGTTAGAAGAAATCTTGAGGGGGATCTACCAGATTCAGAAGGAAAGAGGTGAGGAGGGCCATATGTTCCCAAATAGTGGAGACCATAATTTTTATCTATAAGGATGATATTTGCTGTTGTCCCTGAGGACAGATGGGAAACATGAAGAAAGGTGAATTGGGATGGCTCTCTGAGGTTTTGGGAAACTGGGTCCTCAACCAAATGGCTCACTAAGAGTAGCTATAGATAAAAGGCTATCTAGGAAAAAAGCCTAAATGAGACTTAAATCCTAGTGAGAACAAAGCACAGGGAGTTGGAGTAGGTAGCTAATCAATCAGGAGACCAGGTTACTGATAACTATCCCCCGAAAGGATGAGAAAGCTCTGTAAAGTATAGGGAAGAACAAATGTATGGGAGCAAAAGAGACATATAAACCTTTAGGTAGCACACACATGAAGTCTACATGGCACATATCTTTCTTGCATCCAGCAGACCCTAAAGGGTCGATTCCACCACCAGGTTAGCAGCAGGTGCTGTAGCAGCTTTTAACTGTCTGACTTGTGCTTGCTAACTGTGAGTGACCAAAAATAAGAAACAGATAAGAGAAAAAATAACTTTCCTCAAAGGGATCTTGCCTCCATGCCAAGAAAATGTTACCAGATGGTGGGCCCAGTGGAATTCTTTCAGGTTCTTGGTGTTCTGAATGAAGAATTGGACCAGACAGACAAAAGGTAGCAGGGATGTATATTTAGTGAAGGTGGAAAAGAAGTACACTCAGCAGAGTGAGAGAAAGCTAGTGAATAGACTCACAGTGGCCATGAGGATAAGGGAAAAGGGTCTTCTGTATCTGGAATTCCTGGATTGACTTCTCCTTCATGCAGATAAGGCATTGAGGTGATTGTTCTATCAAAAACCCACTTGGCCAGGCAAACTGTCCCATCAAAAACTTGTTTGATTTTCATGCTAGGTATAAATGAAGAATTGAAAATAGCAGTTTTATGACTTATTCCATGTATAGTGCTCAGGTGCTACAGAGTCATCCTGGATCTCGTATTGTGCAAATTTGCCCTTGGTCACCATGACTTTGACAGATTCCACCTAATTCTTTCATTTGTTTTGCCCCAGACCTAATCTCCTACCCTACAACTGTTTTCCAATCTTATGACATGGAACCAAGGTGTTTAATTTTTGAGTCTGAGTTTGCTAATTAGACTTATTCTCTGCATACTTCCCATGAAAACTTACTTATGACATCAGGGTTTTTTTAAAATTCTTTTAAATAAATCAAAAACTTACATGTCCTTACAATGAAAATTTAATGTAGAATTCTAAATTTTGAATTTTTTCCTAATGTTTTTACAAGTACAGTGGTTCCTCAGTTCATGAACTTAATCATTTCTATGACTCTGGCCTCAGACCAAATTGGACAAGAACTGAGTCAAATTCAATGGTTAGGATCAATGTTGAACTTATGGGGAAATTTGATTCAGTTCTCGTCCAATCTGGCTTGCAACCAGGATTGTGGAAAGAATTAAGTTCATGTACCAAAGAACTACTGTAGCTCATGCAAAGTAATTTTTAAAAAATTTTTTCAATATAATTTTTAAAGTTACTCTCCTTTATAGTTTTAATATACTTACTTTCCACAGAATATCTCTTTTCACATTTTATCAGTTTATTTAATGAACTAATTGAAATTACAATAACAAGTACACCTGGAATAGTTTAAAGAACTTTTTTTTCCCCAGTGATGAGGATCAAACTGAGGGCCTCACATTTGCTAGACAAATGCTCTACCACTGAGCTACATCCCCAGTACTGTACAAATGACTCTCATTAGCACATAATTCAGCTGGTGGAAACAGAAGTGTATAGCAGAGAGTGGCCTGTTTGGTAGAGATGCTTAACCTGTCATGAGTAATGGTTACCATATTTTCTGAGATAACAGAGGTGGAGGTAACAGAGAGTGACAGATGGACTCCAAAGCCAAATAGAGTAAGTCCTCAAGTTGCGGATATGTTTTACACAAGATACTATGGTAAAAAAATGACTTGAATTTTCAGTTAAGACTTCTAATAAAAAGTGATTGTTTTGGAGAAGAATGTTTAAAATTTCCTTCGGCTCCCAGAGTATGCAGAAGAATCCTCACTGTGAGACAGGTAAGATAAAATAGCCACAGAGGAGGCATTTGGTTTGAGGCAGCCATTAGAATTTACAACAGTAAACAGTCATTCTTGCTACCCAAAAGTCTTCCAACTAGAATGATTTAGAATATACTGGACAAAAACCACATTAGGCATAAGCAGTAGGTAACAAACGACAATAATTTTTGCATTGTAAAAACTCTTTACTCAAAGTGAATAAAAAAGGAATATGCAAAACAGTCATCATCATACCTATTGTTAGATGACAACTACTTTTCCACTAAGACTGGAAACAAGGCAAAATGCCCATTCTCATCAGTTCTACTCAACTGTAAACTAATGGTCTATAACTGAATACAATGGCTTCTCCTCTTGGCAAAGCACAAGCAGAAAAGAATGGAGAGATGTTTATTACTTGCAGCAATTAAGGAGAACCTTAGAGTTATTTGCAAAGGAGTACTTTCCCTCAAATAAAGAGAGTAAAGGCATTTTACTAGGAAACCCATATAAACTTTTTAATTTTTTATTTTATTAGTACATGTTTTCAGTTTATAATGATTACATTCACTGTGGAAGTTGATACATGTACATAACACATCTTAATTCTTTTTACATCCCCTCACTCCTCCCTGCATCTTTTGGGGAGTATAGGAAAGCACGTGGCAATGCAGAAGACCTAGAAAAGCCAAAATAGTTTTAAAAAGAAAGAATGATTAGTTGTAAAAATAAAATTGGCATTATCCAACTTTATAGGGCTGCAATATATAAGGGGACAATAATAATAGGGTTGTACTAACATAAGGGTAGACATATAGACCAGAAGAACAAAATTGATGTCAGGGATGATGACACATGCCTGTACCACCAGCAGCTCAGGGTGCTAAAGCAAGAGGATCTCAAATTCAGGCCTGGACAATTCAGTAAGATCCTATCTCAAAATAAAAAAGACTAGGAATGTTGCTAAGTGCAAATATCCTTGCTTCAATTCCCACAAAAAAAAATCAACTTATTTTTAACAAAGATGTTAGGCAACTCAGTGGAAAAAAGGATAGTGTTTCCAACAAATGCTATTGAGACAACAGAATATCTATTTACTGAAAATGAGAAAAAGGGGGGAATGCATTTAGATTCTTAACATACCCAGACACAAACATACACAAATTAACTCAAAATACAGCATAGATCTAAATTAACAACTAAGACTAAAATTTCTAGAAGAAGAGAAACTTTTGGAAGAGAAAAATCCTTGTGACCTTGGGTTAGACAAAAATTTCCTAGATATGACATCAAAAGCATGATAAGAAATAAATACATCATTAGCCAAGAGTAGTAGTACATGCCTGTAATCCCAACATGCATAGGAAGTTAAAGCAGGAGGATCACAAGTTTAAGGCCAGCCTGGGACACATATCAAGACAAAACAAAAAGAATAAATTTTATTTCATCTAAATTTAAATATTTTGCTCTTCAAAAATGTAATACTAAGAAATTGAAAAGACAAGCCAGAGACTGGAAAAAATATTCACAAATCATATATCTCATAAAGAAATTATTATCCAAAATACATTTAAAAACATAAATTAACAGTATTAAAAAAAAGACAACCCAATTTTTAAATAGGCAAATGTTTTGAATAGATACTTCACTGAAAAGATACAAAACAAGGTGGATAAGGATATCAAAAATATTCAACATCATTAATCTTTGGGGAAACTTAGGTTAAAACCACAATAATTTACCACTTCACAGATTAATGGCTGTAATCAAACCATAGAGGGCCACAAATGACAGTGAGGATGCAGAGAAACTGCACCATTTATACGTTCTTGATGCAATCACTTTGGAAAACAATTTAGCAGTTTCTTAAAAAGTTAAAAAAAACACAAACTTACATTCAACCTAACAATTGCCAAAAGAAATTAACACAAATGTCCACATGAGATCTCCTCTTATGGAAGGCCAAATAATCCCATTTTATGGAATTAAATAACTTCATTTGAAAGTCCTATTTTACAGGAGATTTTATACCTCCTTTTGAAAAATTAAATAGGATAATCCATTACTATCTCTGTTTATGAATAAAGAAACAGAATCAGAGAAGGGGTAAATGATTTTTCCAACAGGATTTGGACAGTAGACATAACTAATGGAGCCAAAAGCCCAGCAGACTGACCTGAGAGTCCTGCTCCTAAAGTTCTGCACAAATTGTCTCCCAATGAAATATCCAGCCTGGACACTTCATCTGAATTGTTTGGATTAACAATTTGACATTTGGAGCATTTTCTGAATTTTTCTATATTCCTGAGAGTTTTCAACACCTGATATATTATTTAAGTCTGTGTGACATTGCTGGTCACAGGATGGTGGACCACAAAAATGGTAATTTTATATAGCTCAAGCTGTTATAACTTCATTAAATGGTTTCTGAAATAAGAGCCCATGCTCAGGCTTTTTAGATGTTAAATCTTTCCCATAAAGAAATTCATGCTTTATCTTCCCATCAATACCAATTTAAAAAGTGTTTGGCTTTTTAAACAATGACTACACGTAGCTCGATCCTTTCAAATCTATTTTACTCACCGTTGCTGCCTATGTGACCTGCAATTTATTTATGTCTTGGCAGTTTTTCCTTTTCATTTATCTTCATTAGTGTTTCTAATGACATGCACTTTGTCTGTTTTCATTCTTTCCAACAGAAATGCATGGGTGATGGAAGGCAAGGAAGACTACTACATTAACAGTTTTTGCTTTTGATGACTTTGGATGACATTACTCAATCACCATTGTTTCTTGAAATGTTTATAAGCATAAAGCTACACATTTATTCTCTTAGCTCCAGATTTGTTTTTCTGAACTTCTAGACCACAGGAAGTAAACAAACCTTATGTTTTGTTATGCTCCTCCATAGATATATAGAGAAGAACTGTTCTGTGTTCTATTATTAATAGACAGTTCAAAATTCTTCTCTAAATAAATAAAAAGAAGGTAAGTTTTTCTCTCAAATACCCTCATATTTTTGAAACAAGTTTTTCAATTTTTCATTTCATATTCCCATGACACTTCCCCAAACACCTAAGTATATGTATAAAAATCCCACTTTTAAAATACGCCATTTTTCCTTCTGGTTGCATGTTATCTGTTATTTGTTCACACTGAAATAATACAATATAAGCAAAGATTAAATATTGCTATCCAAACAGGATCCACACCACTACTCATCTCTCACTCAATATGTAGAGTCTTTCAAAATGGGTTCCATTATCTGACTTTGAGGGATCCTTCAAAATTCATCCCCCATTTTCCCTGTGGGACAGCCAGTTTAAGCTACCGTATTAGTTCTTTTGCCTAGTCTATGGTCCCCCTCCCTGCAGTCTCGCACAGATTGGAGGTTTCCTCTGGACATGTGCTGTTCAGTACTGTAGCCACCAGCCACCCATAGCTATTCAGCACTTGTAATGTGCCTGGTCCAGATTGACAAATGTTGTACATGTGAAATAGACAATTTCAAATACTTAGTATAAGCAAAGAATGTAAAATATGTCATTCATAGCTTTTATACTGATATTGTTGGAATGATGATATTTAGGACAGCTTTGTTTAAAATATCTTTTTTCTTTTCTTTTTCTTTTTTAAATAAAATATATTATTAAAATTAATTTCACCTATTTTGTTTTACCTCTTTAGTGTGGCTCCTGGCAAGTGCAGAATTACATATGCAATTTTTTGTTTGTTTGTTTGTTTTTGTTTTTGTTTTGCACTTGCAAGGCAGGCACCGGAACCACTGAGCTAAATCCCAGGCCCACATATGCAATTTTGAATGATGCATTTTTTATGCTTTTCTTATTGGGCCAGGCTAGTTCCATACCATTTCTCTTATGTAAGTCCTCCCTCTTCCCTTGGTCCCTGGTTACAAGAGGCTCCTCATTTGCCTCTGTCCAGCCCATCTCCCTGCATCCCAGCCTGAGCCAACCGTGCTGTGCTCATTTAGGAAGAAATTTTGATAATATTTGTAAAAATATCAATTGAAAATTTCAAGGAAAAAATTATGGAACCTCTCAGAATGATTCTGGAATTCATTTGAAGGGCAGAAATAGCTAAGAATAATTTTTAAAAGAACAGTAATGAAGATAAATTTCCTAGAAACTCATAAACTTTTGACAGCATTAAAATTATAATAAATGGAAATTATTTAGTGCAATGTCTGGTACATAGTGAGCAAGCACTCAATATGCATATTAACTGTTAGTAGTAGTATTTTTACCAAATCATATGAAAGCATAGTAATTAAAACTCAAAGAAATGAAAAAGATGAATTTACAGATGGTTAATATATGCCACATAATACATACATAAAATATTTATCATATTAAGAGTTTTATATCTTAATGCAGATCAATAATTAAAAGAATTGATTAGTCAGTAGTTTCTAGACAAGTAACTAGATATTTTAAAGAAATTGGATTTCACATTGCTGAAAGAATGAAATCTCTAAAATATTTGTTTCAGAAAGGGAAAATATATGTGAATATAAATCTCATCTCTAGCATAGGAGGATATTCTAAGCTTAACAGTAACAAAGTTACAGAGAAAATGAGTGCTATATTTGACAACATCAAAATGTAAAGGTTACATTAAAAAAGTAAAAAATAAAGCAAACAATAAACTTAGGAAGTCAACACAAATACTACAAGAAGTTAGTGATTTTCCTTATAAAATGGAATAGTCACAAATAATAAATATATTAAAAACTAAATAGAATTAAATAGAAAAATAGACAAAGGTGAAATGTGAAGAAAAATGCTGAACTCTAGTAGCACAGATTATGAAACTATTTCAATTAATTAATTTTTTATTTAATTAATTACCAATAAATGTTAGCAGTGGGGCAATGAAATAGCATTAGGTACAATGTAGATGGTATTTCAACAGCTGCAATCCTTTTTAAAAACAACATGGCAAGATATTTCAAGAGCTTTATATTTCTCAGTTTTAAGAATTCTAACTCAAAGAAATTTTATTATTATTATTATAAAGTTTGACATGGTTACATGATAGACTATTACATAATAAATATTGAAATAACTATATGAATAGTGTTTAAAAACATAAAGATGTTCATGGTATTATGATAATATTTAAAATAGAAGAAGAGCAGGCTCTCCTTTGTCTTGTGTAACTATCATTGACCATATCAAATTGTTTCTGAGCTGCTTGACACTAGTCACAGCAATAGCAGCTTTGTTGAAATCAAACCTGCTACCTCGAGAATGCTGTGGTAGTGCTATGTAGTCAGATGAGAAGCAGAGCGCAGGTACGTCAAAGCAGTGGCTAGACAGAATGAGAGACTCAGGGATGTTAGAGCACCCATCCCCATCTCTGAACTCCTGAGGCCTCCTTTACTCTCTCAAACTGACTCTTACATGGAAAGGAATATGGACATCTGATATCCTGGGTTCTTGTAATTCACAGTTTTGCCTACACAGGACTGACATTCACTATGAAAGTCTAACAAAATTATCCATTGATCTACTTAGGGTGACCTATTTCAAGCCCCGGATAAATCACTGAGCCCAAGTAGACAGATCTCTGTGAGTGACAGACGAAACTTGAAACATATTATTGACAAAGTTGCTGTCAACAACTAGCGTGGACCAAATAAGGTGTGATGGGATGTGAGGCTTTTTATTCCTTGCAAAAGAAAAGTCTTAAAGTTATTCCTACTGTGAATTAAGCATTTGCTTCTACTTGATATCTGAGTTTATTTGTGTACTAAAGTGCTTCTATATTTGAACTTGTACACAGATGTCAGGGATAACTGGTTAACTAATTATTGTCTTTTAGTTTTTATTATTTTACTGAGTATTCCTTTCTCAGGACCACAGTTTGGGGGATGGTTATACAAAGCTTATAATTAATTGAGAGAAAAAAAACTAGTTCTATGAAGTCTGAATGGCTTCAGATGTCCAATGCCAACACCACTTTTGAATCCAGTATGTGCGAACTAGTAATTCTTAGGAGCAAAAATGAAGGCCAGAGAGTGTTTGGTTTTTCTGTTCTGTTCACTAAATATTAAATAAACAGTGAGACTCAATTCAAGTCTCAAAGAGTTAAGGAGAATGTTCAGAGTGTTAGAAACAGTCCCACAGAGTACAAAGGTATGTAAGACAGTTTCTGCCCTGTATTGTAAATTATTACTGAACGTAAACATTCATTGTAATATTCATGTGATATAAACAATAACAGAGTATTATGGGAACAGAAACTCTGGTCACCTGGCCCTGGCATGAAAGGATAGAAATATTTCCTGGAGAAGTTGAGGCATTAGCAGAGTCTTAAAAGAATGGGTCAGTGTTTGTGCATGCACACTATTTATTTCAACATTCGAGGAACAAGGATTTATGTTATAATTATAATATTGGATTATGAGTTTACTTGGAACACAATATACATTTTACCAGCCAATGCCTGGAGACCACCTTACCTGCTCCTCAGTTATTTTTACCCCACAACACTACTCACAAGGAGTTTTAAGTACCGCAAAGAAATTGTTGCTGTTGATGAGATTTATTATGAAAGTTAAACTCATACAAAACAAGCAAGGTCATTGGCCTGGAAAAGGCCTTTCTTCTGTGTGTACTCCTCCTCCATGTCTCCTATAGAAGAGTGAGTTCCTTTGGAGCAAAGAATCAAAGAACACTGGAGCAACCAAGAAAAGAGTTCCTTTTGTTTTTGTTCAAAACAGTTCTGGTAAACCAGCCCCAGGCTGCAAATCTCTAAGTCATAAATAATTGCTACGGTGTGCAATGAAATATTAGTGCCTGGGGCCTTTACTAATGTCAGAGTGAGGGGAAGAATAAAGTCTGCAAAAGTGTGAAGGTAAACTTCTCTATAGACCCAAAAAGTTTGTTGTGGAAACCTCATGGAGAGAGAAGGATTAGCCTAAGGAAATGGCAAGGATTACCAGATCAGATCTGATGGACCGAACCATGCCTCTTGTGCAACTAATTCTGTGGCCCTGACAAGTTACTCGACCTCCTTGAACTTCAGGGTCCATGTATGCAAAATGATAATAATAAAATCTTTCTTGCAGGGATATTCTGAAATTTAGTGACCTTACATTTCTAGCACAGTGCCTAACATAGTGAAGGTACTTAATTGTGGCATCACTGCATCACCATCCTAACTGACATCCTAGCATCACCATGTGTGTAGCTTTGGAAAGAAAGGTAGCAGCTTAAGAACCTGCCTTGATCACTTTAACACACTTGCCCTTTCTCACTTATACCCTTTTGCTAAATGTAAATTAATAAAACATCTAGATAGGGGTGGGTGTGGGTGTGATGCTGGGGATTGAACCTGGGACCCCATGAGTGCTAGGAAAGCACTCTACCACTGGGCTACATCCCTAACCTCAGGTATAGCTTGCAGAAGATTCTCTTGTACCCATGCATAACCCCTCTCACCCATTAAACCATGGCCATAGCTCTGATTGCTCGATTAGATGAAACATGGGTTTTTTCTTGGGACTTCTTTTTGACCAAACTGGCCAAATCACAGCTCAATGTTCTACCCATTTGATCTACTTTTAGTACAAACACAATTCACTTTATTAGAGGAACAAAAAGTGTAACAGTAAAATAAGATAGAAAATGGCAATTTCAATGAGAGGTTGGTTTTTAAATATTTTGTCTGTTTTTGTGTTTGCTTTTGTTTCATGAAATACAGAATTTATAGGCTGAAAGCATCTTCAAGGAAAAGGTGCATTAACAAGAAGACTAGACACTTTTAAAAATACATATTAAACAAAATCAAAGCCTTTTATGGAAAAGTAGCTTCAAGATTTATTTCTACTCATATTTTTCCCTTAAATATTTCTGTATTTCTAAAGTACCATGTGCTAAGGGATATGTATTTCTCTTGAGGTGATATTTTCCATAACTTCATATATCACATAGAATCTTTTCACACTGTAGAATGCCTCCATCCTAAAACTGTATAACAAATATTTGGGTTATTTTTTGCTCTATTTCCTATCTAGAAAAATCCAAACCTTTTTCCTTCCAATTCAATTACTTCCAATTAGAAGTAATTTCAGGAAGAAAAAAAGAGTGGATTCATATTACACTTATGCTATATAAAACAAGGGAAGAATTTGTTTTACTTAACTATTTCAGACTGAAGTTGGATAATTTAAAAACCTACATTAGGTCTATATGAGTCAGCTGTCTTGACTGATAAAATTACATGGGCAATTGTTATATTCCACCATCATTTTGTATATTGAAAGCCATCTAAACAGTGCTTCATCATTTAAACTTTCACTGTTAATATAAGATGCATGCCTTGTTCTTAGAAATAAAACACTACATTAAAGGTTTACTTTGCAAAGTGAGGGATTTTAAACGATTACGTTACTGTTTCTCTGGTGCTTAGGAACATTCCACAATGCTACAGTTGTGGCAGGGAGGGCTTAGCTGCTCTTCAAGGCTCCACATTCTCCTTCGCTGCTGTGGAGTTACTGCTGGGAAGCGCTGCCCACTCGAGACTGCATTTCCTAATTCCCAAGTCCTCCTTTCATACAGGCATGTGGTTGGCTTGTCCCAGGGGAGAGGGAGCAGGAATGTCAATGTCACTTCTCCTTTGGAGTGGTTAAGAAGAGGATCTGCCCTTCTTATCCACAGGCACTCTTCCTTTTAGATGCCAACGCCCAAGGTGACCTGGGAGGCCATGTGTTGGGATAGTAGGACCCCCAGCACTGGGACTCGACATTAAGTAGGGCAAAGCACCCCAACCAGGAACATCTGAATTGGAGTGTTAGAAGAGCAGGAAGAATGAGTTTATCAGTTAATCAACAGTTTGGCAATTTATATATATATTTTTTTTATTTGCTTAAATTCTTTTATTGGTACATTTTAGGTATACAATACATTTACATTTATCATTGGGCACTTGTACCTGTACATGATGTATCTTGGTTCTTATTTATTCCCCATTCCCTGTGCTCCCTTCACGCCCTCCACCCTTCCCTATTTACAAAGAGTTTGTTTCCATTTTTTCCTTTTCTCATAATTTTTCCTTTCCCTTCTTTCCTTTCTCCTTCCTGTCCCACTTCCCCTACCCCTTTGGACCTTTTCTTCCTATTTCAAATTATCAATTACTCATTTTAATCATTTTAATCCTTATTTACACTTTCAGTTTGGAGATTTATATTTTATAGCAGCTAGCATTATTGTAACTGACTCATGGTAGATATTTTATAATTATTGAAAGAGAGTAACAGACATAAAATAAATTAATTTTACAATATGTTTACTACAGATATCAACAGATAGAGATATGGGATTGCTAATAAAGCTGCAGAACCAAAGTCAAAGCAGCCAGCTAAAGCTTATGACTAAGCTTCTTAGTGTGATGGTGCAATGGTTAAGGTGAAGTGTCAACTTCATTGGTGTTAGGATCTGCTCCAGAAATTGATGTAGCCAACTTCTAGATATGTCTAGGTGGGCCGTGGAGGCATGGTCGTGGGGTTTATGTCTGTGCTTCTCCCCTTCCTTTCTGGTGCTGTTCCCTGATCTGATTCTCTTCTGTCATGAAGTAAGCATCTTTGCTCTCCCATGCCCCTCCCTCATAATGCTCCTTGAAGCCTGACAGCCAGGGACTCGATCCTTTGAACTTTGAGCTAAATTAAAACTCTCCTCCTTTAAACTGAGTGTTGGGCATTGTGTCTCAATGACAAGAAAGCTAATTCAGCTACCTTTGTGTTCATCATGAGCCAGGTTTTGACCTTCTGTACTGTGGGTTCAAAGCTGACTTTATTCAAGTGACCAAACTCACATTAACTGAACTTACAGGGGATCATATATTAATTCCAATATATTAACTTATTAAGACATCTATACCATGCCACCTTACAGTACCCAGGACAGATACTCTTAGAGATTTATTTACCAATTTTAGCTTTTGATCTTCTCCCTTTTCCCTTAGATTCTGTACAGCTTACAATCCTTCTATTAACATAATTATTTTAAATGCTCAAACTACAGCATGTTATGGTTTGGATATGATCTGTCCCCTAAAAGGCTAGTTATGTGGGAGGCTTGTTAGCTGATAGACATTTTAGTAAGTGATTGAATCATGAGGTCATTAACCTCATTAAGTGGATTTCTCCATTGATGAGATCATAATTTGATGGCATTAGTGTTAGGCAGTGAAAACAGGTGGCACCTAGCTGAAGGGAGTGAATCATAGTGGTTTGACTTTGGGAACTATGTCTGCTCTGCAGCTGCCTATTCACTGGCTCTTTCCCTTTCTTCACTGCTTCCTGGCTGCCATGAGGTGAGCAGCTTTCCTCTTTCACATCCTTCTGCCATGATGTTTCTGCCGTGGAGCCAGCAAACATGGACAGAAATCTCTGGAAGTGAGCCAAAATAAGTCATCCCTCCTTTAAATTCACTTCCCAGGTATTTTCTGAGAAGCTAATTAACACACAGCACAAATGAGTAGATAAATGTTACACAGTTATCTCCCTACAAATGTACCTAGCTCACTTGGCAGATATGTGGAAAGAATTTTCCAAGAATTTCTGAAGTCAAATCACTGCACAAACAACTACATGAATTTTCTTTACTAATTTTTCTGTAAATAATTGACCTCACCTACCATCCTGAGGAACCCCTGATTTGCTAAAAATGAATATATATGATCTAAGGTCATAGAAGTTGATAAGTGGGGAAGAAAAAAAGGAATGAAACAATTTGGTATGAGATGAAAAGCCCTGAAGAGAGATGTATATACCAAACTAAAAGGACATTTCCTGTGACATCAGTATCTAGATTACCGGCCAAAAAAACTGAAGTTAGTGGAATATTTACAGACTTACAGTGCTTATGTTTGTGATCCATATACATATTGCTACACTATCCTACATTTCTGAAGAAAATGAAACTTTAGAATGTATTTATGATATACCTACATCATATGCTTTCCTTTCCTCAGAGTAAACATTCAGGTTAAAAAAATCTGTCACAAAAAAGTAAAATTTACCATATGAGAGGATTAGAAGGCCAATATCATGTGCACAGGTTTTTTTGGATAGTAAAAAAAGGGAAAAAGGATATTAAAGTAGATAAAAATTGCTCTTATTACTAAGTCAGTGTGATTCTAAGAGAATAGATAATATCTATTGAAAAGTTTGAAATGTGCTTGAATTCAATTCAACATAAGAAATATCTTACTACAAACGAGGATTGTGGAAAGTGAAATATATTTTAAATGCTATTTTTGTAACAAAATTATGCATGGAGACTCTCTTCTAGTATATTCTGGCATAAAATACCTTCTCTATCTTTGTTCTGCACCTTTTATAGCCAAGAGTTTCCAACATGGAGTGATTAAGGGAAATAAGCAAGGCAATCTAGTAGAATACAGGAATAAAATATTAGAACTTCAATTAACTTCCTTAATCTCATTCTTCTACTGATTAAATATGTTTCATAAAATAACCTAATCTTTTATTTATAAAATATCTATTTTGGGAGTGCATACACAACACTTCTTAACTAACAGGGATACATGACTAAAAGATGTATAGACCACTACCTTATGGAAAATAGCATAAGATAAAAATGAACAAAATTATAAAAATAACATGTTGACTGGCCTGTTGCCATGCCGAGGGTGTAGCTGCAGAGAAAATGAAGTGCATGCCCTGGAGATTGAATTCATTCTTTTGTTCAGCAATTATCCATTGGGAACCTATCATACCCCAGAGGCTGTGCTGGGCAGCAGCCACCAGAGAAGTGATTGGATTGTTAAAAATAGAGCGAAGTGACAGTAAATCCATGACCGTTTTTCCATCTGGGATTGTCATTCCTTTTCCTAAAAAGTGTTCTGATCCTTTATCTTCTATTGAGGACATCCCTGGAGCAGCTCAACCACTCTTGCATGACTGAGACACTACGATGTACATTACGGTCACTCAGTGAATACTTGTTGACGTAGTGAGCAAAGGATTGCTAACTGTGGGAAAAAAAGATAGAGTAACTCAAATGATTCCATTGTTGTTTAGGACTGTCAAGTGAATATGCATTTCAAATAAATGGGCCAAGATCCAAAGAGAGTAAATGTGCATCCATATACATTTTCCAAGAGTGGCAAAAAATAATTTCCCACTGTATCTTGACAATCACCCTAACAGATAACTGGGGAGCCCTGGATGCTGCATTCTCTTGTAGTCATTAATTAAATAGGTATGGAAAAAATGGAGCAGGATTGTGATACAAAAGTAAAATTATAACGATCCTTGAGTTTATTATCCATAGGAGGAAATTCATAATTGCCAAGTTACAAGCATAAGACATCCATATGATTTAGAATAATGTGATGCAAAAAGGATACAGCTGACACTTGTTTAGCTTGCCTTTTCTATTTTTTTCCACCTTTAAGAACATTCACATGGTTTTCTTAGCCATGTGATTTTCTGTCTTGCAGACATCTGGCTAAATACATCATGATGTTGAAATCCATGTTGTGTCTCTAAAAGCAATGTTTCTCCAAAATCCAATCCTTGTTTAAACAAAAATGACCTTTTCTCTCCATATTAAAATTAAGATTCAAAGAATTTGTTTTGGAGTATTATAGTGGCCACTATCATTGCCCATATTTAAGAGAAAGAAAATTTAGCAAGACTTTATCCTTCTTCAATAGATCTATAATAGCCAAAAGGAATCTATTTATACACAGAACCCAATTTAAAAAAAAATGTGATTAATTTAATTACCTTGAAAGATGAAGGAGGAGGCACAGCAACCAATCAGTCAAGGTCTTCCACACTCACTCCAAATACTTAATGGATGAGGACTCATCCCAGAAAATGTACAAAATTTTCGAGAAATAGTTGCCTTTCTTGATGTAAAATATTTTCCAGAAACAGTTCCTGCTATGAAGCACTAAAAAATGAGAAAAATTTGAATGTCACTTGTCCTCCATCTTTCTTTATTCAATATGATAGCAATTCTACATAAATTGTTTATTGGCCAAAATTATTCTACTTGATTCCTAGACCTAAGATTTCATCTGATTTTGATTTTTGTGTTAATATTTAATATCACAATAACTGTATTATGTAAACTAAAAATTAGGCTATTGAATTTAAAGCAATGCATTAACAAAAACATACTCATTTTTCAAAAGTGCAAGAATAAAATTTCATTTATTGAATGTGCATGATGAAAATAATATGGTATAGAATATACTTAAACTTATTTAGTCTTAAACTCTCAATCACAAGATGAAAAAAAAAAAACTTTAGCAGTCTAGAAACAGAGCTCTGCAGAAAGGAAAAGTGGAAGCAAGCCAAGTTAGGATCTGATTAAGTATTCAGCAGAGAGTTTTCTGTGGCTCTGTCAAAAAGCTCTGTCAGTGCATTTAACTCACTGGACAAAAGGTTGCTGAAATCACACAAAGGATTCTCCTAATTCAAATGCTGCAGATGAAATGATATTCACATAGAAGCATGCCAGATCTTCAAAGCATAATAAAGGGCACAGCTATGCATTTTATGGATTCAACTTGCAAGAAGAGTTAGAAATAGATATAAAGCAAGCATGAAGAAATTTTGTAGATATGAAATTCCTGTTTTTCTTAACATATTTATTTCAAAGCACATTCAGGAAGAAGGCAAGTACTAGGTCGGACGAAAAAAGAGATGTGAACAGGTTATTCTGCCCCACTGCAAGAATAGCATCATTTGTACAAGGCCTAAAAAGCTTCATTATGTGAAAAATGGCCAAACACTTTTGTGTGAGAACTTTTGTAAAGAGAGATTGGCAGTTTTAAGAGAATGGTCTGTACACTTGCATTCAACGCAGCCACATATTCATATTTGCATAAGGCTAAAGAATATGACTCCATGTATTTAATGGTTCTTTGATAAAACTTCTTTATTTTCATGGGCTAATGAATGCAATGGCTTTGGTCAGTATTACATTGACAACAGAGAGAAAAGTGAAACCGGTTAGTTTGCCTTCTCATGGTGGGTATGAATTCTGTGATTTCCCTGCTATGATTCTGTGCTCCCACTGCAATGGAAGTATCAAAACTTCTGATCAGAAAGAACTTGTGACCCTTACAAAGGAGGTCCTTAAACAGTGTTCTTCAGACTCGCCAGCCTCGGGAAGGTGGCGGGAGAAAGGCAAAATGAGAGAGAAGCCAGTAAGCAGAACCTCTGCCTGCCCTTGGGAGGCCCAGTTGTCTCTTCTTTCATAGGTCTAAGTACTCGACTCCATGTAGTAGCCATCAAAGAGAAGAAGGAAAATGTGTATTTCATCCACTTTTTTAACATTTGAAAATCCCCTCATTTTTGGAAGAGAAAATAGAGCATTCCCAAAGTCACAGTGCTAGGTAGAGATAGGACCAAAGCTTGGACATGGGTCCTTTGTCCAAGCTATGTCCAATTTAGACCTTGTATGATAAAGAGTTAATTTCCATTTAAACATGTTAAGCATCAGGAAATCACAATCATTAAGATTTAGAGAACCCTATCTTATCCAAACTTCCAGCCAGTATAGACATCCTCCCAAAAGTATCCATGACAGATGGTCACCGGGCCTCCACTTGGAAATCCAGGGACTGGAAGATCAATTCTTCATAAAGCTGTGTATTCCTTTAGATTAGGAATATCTGTTTGTTTGTTTGTTTGTTTGTTTGTTTTTAACCTTTTTAAAATTAGCTCTTAAGCAAATTGAAGGGAGGGGGCTAAGAAAGGGTAATTACAAATTATGATTTATCATCATAGTATATTTTACTTTCAATTCCACGTTTTCCTATCTAGAGTGGTAATGTCTTTAATGTAAAAGCATGTTCAGATACTGGAAAAAGCTCTACTACTTTGGAACTTTTCCTCTTTTGGAAAAAATCTAATTTTATGGCCCAAAGAAAAGGATAAACAAGGCAAACCATCACAAATATGATTTTTCAGTGCATTTGACTTACATAGGCCGTCTTCCACTCTCCATAAAATATAGTCTGTCAGAAATGCATGCAGTTGCTAGTCACAGAAACTAACTCCATTAGCAGTGGCATAAAGCATATTTTTGTTCTCTTTTGAGCAGTTCAGAGATGAGCATTAGCAAGATGAGGTCAATGCCTCAATGAAGCCTTTAAGACAGCAGTCCCCAACTGTCTTAGTTACTTTTCTCTCATTGCTGAGACAAAATACCCAACACTCAAAGTTAAAAGGGAAAAGAGTTTATTTAGCTCACAGTGTGTAGAGGTTTTAGTCCACAATTACTTGGCTCCAAGGCAGGGTGGCAGAGGGGCAATAGTTCATGGTGGCAGAAGATAGCAAAAGCAACAAAACACCTTAACAGCATCTTTCTGCCCCTTTTAGCTTAGACTACTTAGGGCAGGTAACGCTCATGCCCTTAATCCTAGTGCCCTCAGGCCTAGCACCACCACAAATCAATCACACACTCTAGAGTCAGCCACCTCTGAAGAAACATGAAGCTTTGGGAGGCATCTAAACACAAGCCATAGCACCATCCTTTTTGGCACCAGGGAACAGTTTCATGGAAGATGATTTTTCCTTGAATCAAGATGGGATGGGATATTGGCTTTAGGATGATTCAAGTGCATCATATTTATTGTGCATTTTATTTCCATTGTGCCTCAATATTCTCTTCTATTTCATCAGTTTGTCTAGTTATGGTGCCAGATCAAACAAAGAACACATGCCAACTTTTGAACTGAAGCATCTCCTAAAAGTTCTTAGCAGGCAGGATCAACTCACAAATAGTAAAGGGCTTCTGGGCTCTAGCAACACACTTAACCACTAAGAATGATGATTTCAGTGCAGAGAAATTTGATGAAATAGTGGCCTTCAGTAATTGCTGCCATTCTTTATGTTCATTTTTTTCTTTATAAAATCTCTAAAGGTCTGTCTTTTAATACAGGGTCCTTGGTCTTCTTTTGCCAAAGCACTTTGGAAGGTTTCATGGCTTCATTGGAAAGGTGGTCATCACATACTCTACAAGCAGATTTGCAGAATGTGAGTTAGCTGTAGTGGGAACTCATAATTTCAGTAAGACTCTTGATAATCTTTTCTTTTAAATGCAGATTTCTTTTCATTAGTAGTCTTAGAGTCTTCTGCTTTACATCTTTAGGTCCTTCTCCCTTCTCAAAGAAGCTCTCCTGTGACTTTTCTTAAAATTATCTTGACCAGGGTTAGCTGTGGGCTTACCAAAACCACGACTGTGACAACTGTTCAGGGTAGGAAAGAGCCATGGACGGAGGAAGTGGTAGATAAAATAATGATCAGGCCATGCATGGACTAAAACAAGTGTCAGATTCTGATGTAAAGCCCGCCACCAGTTGAAGCTGTAAAGTTGAAGTACATTAATCACATGTCATTATAAATCCTGCCACCATTTATAGATTATCACTCACCACTCACTGAAAGAGTTTTGACATGAGTCTGCAAGCAAATGATTTATTATGGCCTTTGTGCAATCACACCTCTCTGCTCTTAACCTGTATTTGCAGCTACTCTCCAGCACTAGCATCACCACCACAGTTCCACTCAGATCATCAGTCATTGGATTTCCATAAGGAATATGCACGCTAGGGTTTGTACTTCTATGAAAATCTAATGCCACAACTGGAGACATCCAGAGGCAGAGCTCAGGCAATAACTCGAATGATGGGAGCAGCTATAAGTGCACATGAATTCTCTTGCTTGCCCATTGCTAACCTCCTGCTGTGTGTCCCAGTTCCTAACAGACAATGGACTAGTACTGGTCTGTGGTCCAGCAGCTGCTTTCAGGACCTGGGTTCTCTATTACTTTGCTCTGCCATTTCCAGGGGGTCAGCGATGTATTTTCTCATCTAATTATTAACACTCTGTTCTGTCTGAAGGACAACAGGTTTACAAAAAAAGGAGAGGCCAAAGAGGAATATTTTTTCCAACATCTCAGATACTGCAAGTGAAAGGGTGCTCTGATTACAAAATTTAACATTGGATTCCCTTGATAGATATAGCCTTTTAGAAGAAATAAAATAATCCAGTTAAATTGCACAGTTACAGTAGGCCTGTAGTAGATCTGTTAGTTCACCTCTCACTCTGATTTTGAACACTTCCAGTTACAATACTGCTGTGATAGTTAACTGACTTTAGTAAGAAATACCCAACTAAATTCGATCAGCATACTTCTGGATATTGTAGACCCAACCTAGGGAGGATTCTCACCAGAATGGTATAAAAGGGAAAGGAAGAAGGAAGGATTGCTTCTGTTTCTTTGGAGGAGCAGCAGTCTTTGTCTTCACTTTGGACATTGTCTTCAACTTTTCAGTGCAGACTCTTCAGCCTCCAGCACAGACCTTTCAGCCTCCCGACACAGACTCATATGGAGCACTCCAGTGAGCTCCAGGCCTTCAACTGGATCCCTCAGCTCTCCAGCATACAGACAGACCTTTTGCACTCTTCCACATCTAACTCTGTGGGCAGGCATTGTAAGCCAATCTTGTAAATTCTTACGTATTTGTATAACTTGCATTAAATCTGTTTCTCTGGTAAGCACTGACTGATACAGCACCTTCCTAAGAAGATTTATGTATGTGAAAATGAAGAGAGTATTGAACCAGAAAATTGTGCAATCCAATGTAGTAGAAACAATGAATAAAACAGTCATAGCTTTAAAGCTATGCAGACTTGAACTCACATCTAGGCTCTGCTATATATAAGCTGTGTGAGCATGGATAATTTATTTAATATTTCTGAACTTCATTTTCTTCATCAATAAAATCAGGACATTCATATATAAGATAAACTATGTTGAGGTCTGAAAAAACAGGTTAGTTAGAGTAACCCATCAAAACTTCCCTCTAATATCAGGGAAATTTTGGTTTATGGTCTAAGGGCCAGCCTTAAACTCTTGTTCCCCAACCAATACACTATCCATAGATTCTCTGCTAAAGCAGCTATAAACATCTCAAATGACAACTCCAGATTGAAAATTCTGGATATCATATCCAATAACTTTAGTAAGGGCTTCATTGTTCTTGGGTATGAACAAAGAATGACTTCAACCAGATTTCTGCTTTCTGGCAGTAATCCTTTGAGATAGTCGATATAGACACTTACAAGAAGCATGGAAACAATGAAATAAAACCAAGCTGCAAGGGACTAGGCTACAATATGATGAAAATTCAGACAGAATGTTCTTGCTACCCCATGAGAGTCTTATTTTCTATTCCTAAGGCAGAATACAGGCTGAGAGTCTAGCTCTCTTCCTGCATCCTATTACTGACTATGACCACAGGAAAATAAACTCTTCTGAAAATACCTGAATATGATCAACATTGACTCAGGCATATGGGAGTTGTTATTAAATTTGACAGAGCACAAAATATTTCTTCCTTGAGCTAAAGAACTTTACCAAACATCATCCAGGTTAAAACAACATTCATTTTGATTGAAGCTACAAACAGCATACTTCCTTTGCAAATGGGCTAGCAGGAGGCAGGTGGGGATTGTCCATCATTGGCAAGAAAGTTTGAGGGAGGAACTTAACCTGCACACAGCTATCAACCATAGGGACAAAATTACTTAAACAAAGGAGAGCTTAATTCCAAAGTGAAAATGACTTTTTATCATAAATCCAATACTCAAATAGAATATTTATCAAGCTCACATTTTTCTTCAAGGATACTCTCTCACTGTAAGTGGAACAGATGGCTTTGCAAAAAAGAGAGGGAAAATCCTTGTTGGATCTAAGCTTTATGAAATAGCACTATGATTCAGATAGTGCTTTAACAAAATAATTTTTATATTCAAGTATTTTCTTTTTGTTCTGAATTGAAACAATTCAAGTGTTTCTTACCTGTTCTTTCTGTATTGTCAACAGGTTAGATCTGCTGGATTTCCTTTTCCTGATAACTTGATAGCTCCTTCTGTCTCTGTTATATTTCCTCAGTCCTACCAGAGAGCTGCTACTAACAGAAAAAAACTACATGTTGTCCAATGTGTCCTAAGGGATCCTAATCTACAAAGAGAGTAGTGTCAATGTTGATTCTAGATCTCAAATCTTCAGCCTTATTTCTAAGGCTGTGACCACACAGACATCTGTGGTCACTGGTCAGTTCCTAAGGACCAAGATTAGATCAGGGATTAACTCTCCCAAGAATATCAGCTGTATGAAAAGTGGAGAAAGCAAATCCCAAGTCAAGAAAAACAGAGGAAATCAACATCCACTAAACCTGAAGAAGTTGTCAAATTGCAGTACCCAGAAGTAAATATTAAAGTAAATCCTTAACATAATGTCCAAGATCCTGAATGTTCTCCCCACCTGCCCAGCCACATCTCAGACCTCTCTGTCCATCATACCTTCTGTGCTTCAAGTATGGACCTCTCCATCAGGCCAGATGGCCTATGCATGCATTGTCATTCTCTGGACATGGACAATTCTCTCTCATTTCCCATCCTCTCAGTTACTTTGCTAAGTTGATTTTAACAAATCCAGTAGATACCAATTTTAATGTCAGTTTCTCAGACACTTTCCCTGAGCCAGACTAGACCTGGTACGTACTTTACATGTATTCTTCACTCCCTGCACTGAGCTTTCCCTCCTACACAGTAAGTTCCATTTGGCTGTGGACTACTTCTGTGCTACTCAATTGTTAGGCTTTTCTTTCAACTCAGCATGGGGCTTTAGTAAAGTCTGATATAAGTGAAATGAATGCAAATCCCAAGGACAAACAAATAATTTGTGTCAAGAACTTTATATAGCACTCAGCATATAAAATTTTCTCATTCGTGTTTTGATATTTTTATTATCAACAAATATGAGATACAGAAGTGTGCAGCAGGCTAGAAAATGACCAGTCCAGATTGTTTCAGAACCTCCTAGAGGAATGTACTCAGAGGAGAACCAAATAGATTATTCACTAGTTTGACCACAACTGAACTAAGAGGCATTTAACAGACCCACTGGTGTTTGGAAGACATAGGCTTACATTGAAAAGATGAAAAAAATTTTAGAAAGCAAATACAAACTCTTGGAAAAGTAATAAGATATAAAATGAGGGAAATGTAATCCTTGTCTATTATATGGCTCAGAAATGAATGTGATCATATTTTAAACTACTAAATAAAAATTCAACAAAAGAATGTAATCATATTACAAGAATTAGATGAAGATTTAAAAACAGAATCTAGGAAAGTAAAATCCTAATTTATCATAATTGAAGTCAATAGATTGTTAAAGTCAAATTAAAGAATGCAATCAGTGTATACACATCATTCTGAAAATGGACATAAATACTAGAGAAAACTGCTAAAAGTTGAGCAGAGCAGTGAGCAGGGAGGCTTTTGTGTTGTAGACATTTTAGTACTATTGACTTAGTTACTTTTTCTCTTATTGCTGAGACAAAATACCCAATACCCAAAGTTAAATGAGGAAAGATTTATTTAGCTCACAGTTTATTCAAGTTTCAGTTCATAGTTGGCTGGCTCCAAGGGAGGGTGGCATGACAGAGGGGCATCACAGAGAAGGAACAGTTCATGGTGGGCAGTAGGCAGCAAAGCAGCAAAGTAGCAGAGAATCAGCAAGCAACAAACAAGTGACAACCCTCTTTCTATCCCTATATCCTATCCAAGCTAGCCACTCTTAGGTCAGGTAGCACTCACACACAGGGTGGGGCAGCCTTAATCCTAGCATGGCACCATGAATCCATACCAGCATAATATCCTTGACCAGCATCACATGCCCTAGGTCCAAGCACCTCTGAAAAGCCCCACCTATGACCGGCCACATGAAGCTTTGGAGGAACATCTAGATACAAGTCATAACATTCTGCCCCTCCCCTCCCCCCAGACTCATTTACATCACTTTATGCAAAAGGTATTTACTCCATCTCTAAGAATGGCCAAAGTCCTAACAGTTTCCATATTGCTGAAAAGTCCAAGTCCAAAGTCTCCTCTAAGATTTAAGGAAAACTCTTAGCTGCAAGCCCCTATACTAATGAAGAGGCAGTTAAACACTTCCAATATACAATTACACAAGATGAATATTACCATTCTAAAAGGTACAAAGAGTTGGATACAGAGGAATGGGACCAAAGCAAGTCCAAAATCCAGCAGGGCAAACATTAAGCCCTGTAGCTCAATGTCCAGCATCTGAGGCAGTCTGTGGCAAGATGTGAACTCCAAAGGGCTTGCATGGCTCTGCCTATATGGCACTGCTGATGGTTGTAGCTCCCACTACTTCTCTCTTGGGCCATCCTGCCCTTTTCTTGTAGCTTTCCTCCAACAATCCAGGTTCTTTTCTTCTCCAGACTTCTGGAGTATCCACTATACCTTTGGCTTCACACTCATAGCTTCACACATTGCTCTCTACGAGGCGCACTGCCTGGCCTCCCATGCCTCTGAAATCTGGGTGGAAGCCTTCCTGACCCCCAACTCTTGCATTCTTCATGCACTTAGAACCAGCACCACATGGATGATGCCAAGGTTTGTCACCAACTGGAGCAGTAGCCATGCTTTTTGTCTCTCTTGGCTGTAGGGGTCCAGTGCCTATGAACCAAATCCTAAGGAATAACTTCTCTAGGCTGCCGCCATTCTGGAACATGGTGCTTGGGGGCTCTTGTCTCAAAACAAAGTCTTTTACTTTTGTAATTTTGAGGCAGCAAAGAGTGGAGTCCTGCTGTTTCTTGAGATGTCCTCGGGCCATCTTTCTATTGTTCTCTTTTGAAATACTTGGTTTTTTGGAGGGGTTTGTTTTTGGTACCGGGGATTGAACTTGGGTCCTTGCACTTGTGCAGCAGGTGCCAAAACCACTGAGCTAAATCCTTGGCCCTGAAATACTTGGGTTTTTTTCACTTGTCTTTTCAATGTCCAATTTCTCCTTTGTTCCATTTTTGCAGGCCACAACATTACTGGACCTTTTTTGGGGGGCCAAATTCAAAATGTTTTAAATCATTCTGCTGGGAGCTTTGCTCTTGATTCTCAAAGTAAATCTGGCCAAAAGCTCCCAACAGTCGCCATGTTACAGCCTCAATATTAGCCTGTCTTGAAGTTTCTTCTGCCAGATTAGTCTGCTGCCCATAATCTCAGTTCCAGGCAAATTCCCTGGATATGACCAAAATGCAGACAAACTTTCTGCCAAGGCATAGTACATATCACATGGAGTCTAACAGCCAATGAATGCTGTCCTTCTTCCCAGTGGAAGTGTCTTGAGCCTGGTCTTTACCAGGAGCATTTTATCAGCATTCTGGTCTTCTGAGCTCTGGCCAGACTCTCCCATTAAGTAGAGCATAAGGTACTCCAAAGTTGCTTCTTTAGTCAGCATCTTTAAATCTTTCCAAGCTCCTCCCACAAATCAGTTCCAAAGGCTCCTGAACCACATAGCAGCTACAGTCACAGCATTGCCTCACCTCTAATACCAAACTCTTTCTTAGTTACTTTTTCACTTATTGCTGAGGTAAAATACTCAACACTCAAAGTTAAAGCAGGAAAAGTTTATTTAGCTTGCAGTTTGTACAAGTTTCAGTTCATAGTTGGCTGACTCCAAGGGAGGGTGGCATGGCAAAGGGACATCATAGGGGAGAAACAGTTCATGGTGGGCAGAAGGTAGAAATGCAGTGAAGTAGCAGAGGAGCAGCAACCAGCATGTGACAAACCTCTCTGTACCTTATATCCTATCCAGGCTACCCATCCTTAGGGTAGGCAGCACTCACCCTCAGGGTGGGGTAGCCTTAACCCTAGTATGGCAGCATGGAGCAGTCCCAACATCGCATCCTTGATCCCAGCATCACACACTCTAGATCCAGACACATCTGAAAAGCCCCACCTATGACCACGTGAGGCTTTGGAGGGATATATAGATACAAGCCATATCAAGTACTAATACTTAGTATGCTTCATTTTGACAAAAGAAAAATTAATATATAGTTTTAAAAATTTTGAAATTATTTAAACACTTTAAATGATCTTAACATCTATTTATGGTGTTTTAAAATATTTTAATGTGGATGAAGACATAAAGAAACAGCATCTAAGGTAGAATTTATATTTCATTCACTGATCCTTGATCCACTTCAACCATGTCTGAATTTAACCAGTATTCTGGTTGGCTGACAGAAATCCAACCTCATTAAACTAACATCAGACTAAAAGCTATGGTTTTTTAAGTGATCACACATTTCTAATATCTTCTCTTACAGACTTCTCAAGTGGATATTTGTCACACTTTGTGGTTATCTAGTGCTTTGAATGCCTTACTAAATTGGGGAATTTCCCACATTATGATGATCTTCTCCCAAGGGAACAGCCAGATACTCATTATCCTTGCCTTCCTACAGCTGAGGTCCAGGAATATGATCTGAGTTTTTCCAACTCTCTCCCAACAGAGAATCAGAAAAGAGCACTATGAGGTTACAGATGCTGAGCTGTACAGGTAGTCTGTTTCTGGACAGGTGGTAGTGAAGCAGGTAAGGTGTGCTGTGTTAGTTACTTTTCTCATTGCTGAGATAAAATCACCAACACCCAACATTCAAAGAGAAAGAGTTTGTTTCAGCTCACATTTGTAGAGGTTTCAGTCCATATCCAGCTGCTCCAAGGCAGGTTGGCATGACAGAGGGGTGTCACAGAGAAGAAATAGCTTTTGATGTGGCAGGAAGAAGGCAATAAAGCAGTGATGCAGCAGCAGCAGCAGCAAGTAAGCCTGCTCTTATATTTCATCCAGGCTACCTTCCCTTTGGGGAGTGCCACCCATGCCCAGAGTGGGGCACCCTTAATCCCAGGACTACACAATTAATCTCAGCATCACACGCCCTAGATCCAGCCACCTCAGAAAAACCCCACCTATGACCTCATGGGGGACTCTAGATACAAGCCATAAGGTATGACATCTAGACAGGACCAGGTACTGCGTGTGAGCTTTATCCAGTGGTAGGCACAGTGTGGTCAAAGAGGGATCACTCTAAAGTATACTTTGGATACTGTCATGGCTCACATATTCTCTATGGCCATATCCTTCTGCAGAGTCTGCAGATTTCCTAATATCCTTTAATAAATTTCTGATCCACTTAAACCAGCTAAGATGAGTCTGTTGCTTGAAATTAACAACTTTGGATTCATAAAACTTTTTTTGAAAGCTTCTTTTCTTTAACATTTATTGTGGGGAGTTTTAACATACAGAAAAAAGTATACAGATTATAATGTTCTCATATGCTTCCACATCACTTGTGAAAATTAGTTCATGACCAATCCTGCTCTATCTAAATTTCCATTCATTCTCCGACATTATCAAATTATGTGTCATATATAAACATTTTTGTATAGATAAACATTTTGTATATAACAAAAGATGATTCACTTTTTGGTATAAGCACAATACTATTAGCATACCTTTCAAAAAGTAGTAATGTCATGATATAATCAAATGAGTTCAAATTTACAAAGATTTTTATAGGATCATTATATTTATTTTTTTAAATGACTTATAAGTTCCATTTAATAGAATCATCATCCATCCCTTTTTATTTCCTTGAAATTTTCTTTGTCATGTAGAATTTCTCAAAGTTGACTGCATCTCCACAGGGTAGTTTAACATGTTGCACTATTTTCTCCAATTCCTACAAATAGGCAGACACCTTGAGGATTAATTAATTTCATACTTAATTTTTAATGGCAAATTGTTTCATGAGTGGAACTGTATTTTTCCATCAAGTGGCTTATAATTTCTAATTGTCTTTTGTGACAACAGGTACTGATGATCAATGCCTAAATTTATTATGCCCTTAGTGGCTACACAATGGTGATCTTCTAGTTCTATCATTCTTTATTTATTATTTAGAGTTCTTCTTATATGCTAATTATAATTCATATTTTAAGAAAAGCAGAATAAATGTTTCTCTTTATTGGTCAGTTTTCCAGTATTGAATTTATTCCCTAGTATCTTTCAGTGTTGACCAATAAGAAAATTTAAATTTCAACATTATTATAAATTCAAGAATTTAAGCACATTTGATGTGTCTTAGTCAAATGTACTCATTATTCTTACTGATATTAAAATTGCCCTATGTTTGGCCAATAAAAACCTATTCAAATTGGCTCTTGAATACTTTTTAAATGGATTTTATTTTTATCTAAAATGGCTGGTACAGTCTATAGCATTTTCTCTTCCTTTTTTTTTTTTTGTCTTCTGCTATAAAAGTTGTTTTGCCTCTTCCTATATTTCTGATAGCATTTACTTTACTTTTAGGAGGAGCTGAAATTGATTTTTCACACTGAGCTACATTCCCATTCCTTTTTCAGTTCTTATTTTGAGATAGCATCTCGGTAGTTGCTGAGCTATCCAGATTGGGCTCAAACTTTCAATTCTCTGTGTTATCATGTCTGATGATTCAGCTTTCACTTTTCTAATTTTCTTGACTAATGCTACTACCACAATGTTAAATAATAGTGGAAATAGTGAGAAACCATTCTCTTTTTCTAACTTTAATGAGAAAGTCTCTACTTGGTCCCCACTAAGTAACATACTGACTTTTGATCTAAAGCATATATTTTAACATTTTAATGAAATACTCATCTATTCTTATTTTACTGGGGTGATGGAGTGTTTTCAAAACAAAAATGAATTTTGTCAAATTTGGCAATTTACTTTATATCACTTGTATTTGATGAAAATTCTGAATTTTTCAAATTTATTAGAGAAATATCATTGGTTTGCCTTTTCTGCCTGATTAATTCTGGTTTGCAAAGTCATTTCTTCTACATTATACTGTATAAAAAGATTAATCCCATGGAGTCATTTCTTTATTCTGAAAGTTTCATAACCATCTTTAATTGATCAACAGTTTCAAGCCAGCTAGCTTGTGTGACTTCACCCTTGCCATTCATCAGATATTTAGCTGATCTTGAATGATTATTCTATATCCTTAAATTTTTTTCACCTGTGGAATCAAACACCTCTCCTTTTTGATATAGACTAGTTTATGAAGAAATATATTGAACCTGATCAGATATTATCTTATTAAAAATCTAAGTAAAATATTAGAAAAGGTTTAAAATATAGTTCTGTATATACATATTTAAAGTTAGAAAATTACCGAAAAGTATTATTTTGGAAGATCTTATGAAGAAGAAATTAAGATGTAACACTTATAGGAAGATACTGTGGACACTGAAAGAAAATGATACTGCAGCTTTGGTGAGATCTGGATAGAGAAAAATCATTTCCAGTTTTAAAATATAACCTTCCACATGGTAATAGTTTATTATACCTAAAAGAAATTATATTTTGTGAATTATGAGTATGACTAAAGTGTCTTACTTTCCTCTCTGACTCCTCTTTTAAGTAACTTTCATGTTCATGTGACTATACCTGGTCTGTAACCGTAGAGACATGGCCAATCTATTTCTTCTTAAAGTTAACAGACAGCAATATTTGGTTGATTGGATTCTCTGAGTTTTTTTTCTTTTTAATCTACCTCACAGAAAATGTCAATGTGCATTCATTCCAGAATTCAAATAATGAAAAAGGCAAATAAGAAAGATGCTATACAAATTCTCAAATAAAATCGGGAAGCTTCAGATAATTATACAACATGTATTTTTCTTTGACTTGTACATTAGAAACCATTGTTCTACATTTATAAAAACATTTCCTGCCTGTTGGCACATTTAGTCAAAATATTGAGGTACTGGAATATAGCTAGAGCCAGAGGCTTCTCTGATTTAGAAAATTGCCACTAGATTATGCATGTTCATTTATCTATCCTCATCTGGTCCATTTAAATATTTGATTTACCTCTACCCCCTTCCCTGAAGCAGTACGAGTTGGCTAGGTGATTTTTTAATTTAAGTAAAAAGAGAAAGGGGCTTTCCACACATCGCTCCTTGTTTTCACTTATGAGATGTGCTTGCTTAATAAAGGAGAAGTTCTAGGAGAAATGGCAAGTTCAAACTGTGTGGTAATTTAACCAAATCAGAACTACAGGGGGAAGGTGTGCAAAGGTGGATGAATGAATAAACTGGATGAACAATTTGGGGTGAGTGCTTTGGGGACACCACCTGCTAAACACTGAAATCCATAGAAGCATTCCTCATGTGGTAAGTAAGAAAGGGGAACTGTGGAGAAGAATTAAGAATAGTAGATGAGTCCACTGGATGGAGACAGTTAACACAGGGAATACACTAAAGTTACCAAACTGAGGACAACTGTCTTGTTAGCACTTAATTAGGATGATAGGTATATCCCTGGTACCCTATCAGGCCTCTTTCTTACTTTTAAATTGTAAGAGTTGGGTTATTAGGCATGGTCTCTTTAATTACCTTTATAGTCACTTGTCCAATAAAACTGATAAGAGTCATAGTGTCCTTCAGACTCAAAACATTAACTCTACCAGTGGTGCAAATGAGTAAGAAAGAGTGGACCCTGCTCACCTCTAATAGGACATTTCAACCAGGCCCCTCATCAACTCGACAGCCTGCTTCTTGCCGTGAGCCCTGAAGATCAGTAACAATTACATGAATACTAGGAAGGAAGACTTTACTTTTTGCCTCTTGTGCCCATTAGAGAGCCCAGTCTCACCCAATCCATGTGTAAATTACTCAGAAGATTTCAGGGAAAAGAATGCCTGTCTACTGGATTCAGTATCCAAGGTACAGTCTCTCCCTCCCTCTCTCTCTCTCCCTCTCTCCATATTTATAGACATAGATATAGGATGATGCAGATATGCTTTAAATCAAAGTCATCAATTCTTTTGGCAATCAGCACCTGTGGGGTTTTACTAATTCCAAAATTGTAGATCCAGAAAAGATCTGATTGAATCATCTAACTTAAACTTCATTCCAGAGTAAGTGCTCATTCCACATAAAATGGAAGATGATTTATCCTCAAACAAAAAAGGGAGTCCATCTATTTATGTCAACGTTGCTGTGTATGGTTTTACCTTTAATATAAGTCAATCGTGAATAACATAAGCATCAAGCTCCCTGTGAGATACTATGGGGAATTTGAAATGAAGACGTAATTTCATACCTCAATTAACCTACAGAGTGACAGAGGCAGGGCAAAGTAGGAAGTTAGATCTGAACTCTCTTGAAAACAGGACCTGTCACCCTGGTACTGAGTTCTCTTGCTACAGTGAAGTACCCCAGTGCCAGTCCTGTGGCCAGGTTCCTAGATTCAGCTTTCCGCCACTCCTATTTCTTGATGCCTTCATGGGGCTGTCTTGTTTGTTCCTCAAATGAGTCCTGCCCCACTCTGCAACCATCCTGGCCCAGAAAAGTTGCTGAGGCAGAGAAAAAAGGGAAAATCCTAGAGAGGAGGACAGAAAGGAGCTGAGATAGCAATGTTTTCAACCCATGTTATTACCCAGTGAATAAGAAAGCACTACCCATCACACCATAAGGTGTTTATCAATTGAATCTTCAGTCTTGTTTTCATTTAACACTATCTTAATTCATTTAAGGACTCCAGGAAGTTCTACTTCTAATGTTTTGGCCGTTTTTATACATTTCTTATAAACTTTTTAAAACCTTCCCCCAACTCTAAACGAGGGACAATACTTTTTCATAGCTTAAGAACAAAGTCCTAGCTTTTGTGTTTTATAGTTATAATTCTAGATTCACTCCCTGAATTTTATCATGTTTTCACTACACTCAAGGATATGTTATCTACCTATAGGCTGCTGTCTATAATTCTGTGAAACTCTTGTGTGTGTGTGCGTATGTGTTGGGGACTGAACACTGAGGCCTTCACACTAAGCTATATTCCCAGTCCTTTTTTCATTTTTTATTTTGATTATTTAGTAGTTTTATTTTTATTTAGTAGTTGCTAAATTGCTCAGGCTGGGCTCAAACTTGTGATCATCTTGCATCAGGCTCCCAGAGTGCTAGGATTACAGATGTGTGCCACCAGGTCCAGCTCAGACTACTGTTTTATGAGACAAAATAAGATAGATAACTTTTTAGCAATAACCATTGTAGAAAACACACTGAGTAAGCTTGTGTTTTTTAAGCTTATGTTTGGTTAGAAGACTAAAACTTCAGTTTAAACAATATGTTAGCACATCATTAAGAGTAAATATATTAATCATCTTTCTATGTTCAAGTTACTTTAAAGCATCATTGAAAAGATCTTTCAGATCACAAACTATCCTATCTGATGTGAAGAGTAGCTCTATTATCTATTAACCCTTATCCTATTTAACTATAAGAAATATAATTAACATTTGTTTTAGAATGCAAAAAATACTCAGTGATCCTCTTAGCTTGAAAGTAAGAAATGTAATAGTAGATTTGGGTGTGGTAACTGATCTAAATTCTCAAATTTTAGAACCCCTACTGGTGAGGAAGAGGCTTATGTTCAAATCCTGGGCCCCGTAGGCTGTAAGAACTCACTTGCCTCTAAGGGAACACTGAGACCAGCATCCATTCCCAGAAACACTGTATGACTCAGGATCCTTACAAAGGAATAGAAGTTATCTCTCCTTCTCTCAGATTGTTCAAATGAAAAGACTTTAATAAAAGCAATAATTATAGAGTGGAGGGCAGGGTTAAAGGAACAAACATGGCAATGATTAGCAACAAAAGGAAGTCATTACTATTACTTTGTTTAAAGAAGAAAAAGGAGGAAGCGGTGTTATCAGAATAAAATGAAAATTGGAGTCACTAAAGAGACTCTTCCAGGCAAGGCTTGTATTTCAGCTACTGCCAAAGATGTGGCACCACAGCAGAGCAGGAGTGGAGATGAAATCCCTGATTGTCTCTCCTCCTGCCCTCTGATCTCCTGCCAGGGTTTCTCATTGGCTAATCTCAATCAGAATCCAGAAAAGGAGCAGACTTCAGGCATCACCCTCCCAGAGCACAAGCAGTGCAGACCAGAGAGTAGACTGGGGCATGGAAAAGGGAGATAAGAACCAACAAAACCACTAAAACCCAGCAAACCAACAAGCAGGCCATATCTGTAGGTAGAGGCTCCCAAGCTGTCTTCCCCAAACTCCCAGAAATTTCTGAGAGAAATATTTCCTTCTGTTTGCTTTAGAAACTGTATGGTACCATTCTAAATGGTTCTGTACTTGCTCAGAGAAAATAGTCACAAAACTTGAACAGAGAATACTTGGAGATTCAGGTCAGGACCCTCAAAAACAGAACTAGCTAATCAGTGCAGCCCATTAGTGGCTGTCCACAGAGCCCAGAGGCTTCAGGAACACTACCCAACCAAGCAGCTGGATAAAAGCATTGGCCCAGTGTTATTTACTGATCTACTGAAAACCATAACAATAATTTTATAACTTTCCCTGGCTTCCAAACTTATCATTTCTCCCTCTGCCTAGACTTTCACACGATCCCCCACCTAGGCCCAGCTGAAACCTCCAGCACCAGTCAGAAACTCTCCTTTCTTTATGTCTTCCCTATGTTTGATAATGGACACTATAAGACTGTCACCTAACAGACTTATTGTCATATCGTTGTTTTGGGGGTGGGGGGTTGGTACCAGGGATCGAATTCGGGAACCTTGCACTTGCGAGGCAGGCACCGGAACCACTGAGCTAAATCCCCAGCCCCCATCATATCGTTTTGATTGCTCCCTATCCACTGACATCTGGAGCTCAACACCTCCAAGACCCTTTGCACCCCTCCATGAGCACCCAGGAAGAACAACCACCAGCCGTGCACATTCACGCATCTCTGTCCATCCACCTGGTTTACCCCAGGCCCAGAGAAGCAGCACTGAACAATTGCCTCCTGTACCCAACCAGTTCTCATATTCCATACACTCTATACAAACAAATTGCAAATTGAAAGTAATTTTAAAGAATTGTTATGAATACAATTTTTCATATTTATTTCATGTCAAGGGTAGAGTCGTTAGAAAGTTATTGCTCAAATTAAATGACTTCTCTTTGACTTGCCCTCAAGCTTCTGACTGTGAGGCAGTTACAGCACGGGTAGGAGAGCTTTTTGTCCTCCATCAGTGGTTCTCCATCTGAAACAACCACTGGCAACACCTGAGGTGGGTCCTGCCCCAAGTTCTGAATGAATGGTACTGGCAAAAGCATTTTTAAGAGTTTTCCAGACCCCAGGTTATTCCAATGCATACTCAAAGGCAAGAACTACTGCTATAGGCTGAGGAAGTATCCTCATACCTTTCTGCAATGGGCATGATAAATTATAAGATTGCAAGAACTGGGAAGGGGACAAAGAAGTGCAGAAAGGGAGAAAGTAGAAGAAAGATACACAGGAAAGAAAAAGAGAATTGTGTTACGTACATGTACCAATTCCCCACAATAAATGTAGTCATTATGTATTACAAAGATGTACTAATAAAAAAGAATGCATGAGATTATTGTGACAAATGATTGGCACTGTGCTTGCCATGTGGTAGCTGCTCAACTAAGGTGCCTCCTTATGGCTCTGCATCCTTCCAGATTCCCCTCTAAAAATGCCCCTGGGATTTTAAAGTTTCTCTGGAAAAAGCCATTTTATTTGTAGGAAACAGCTACACTAGTTAATAACACTCAGGCAAAATTCAACCATTGGAAAGGAAAATTCTTCAGGAGTAAGAGAAAGCCTGACAGAAAGAAAAAGGGGAGGGTTGTTCATAAAGACAAGAGATAGCTACCAAAAATCAAGTTTGTTTGATTCAGATTCCTAATTCACTGTCAGTCTCTTCAAAGGAGCCAAAACTATTTATCATGCACAAAAATATTTCTTTAGTCTTCAATTTGCTTCTCAAAGTTCTTCCTTCACTGAATCATAATTAACCATTAATGGAAGCATTTTAAAATTGCCATTTAAGAAATATCAGAAAACTCTGCTTTCTTTATCTTTTCCACCTGCCTTCTAAAGCCACTTTTGTCCCTTTGAGGCCAGGTTAAACCCAATTCTCCCAATAGATCTTCCTAGATCTTCTGAAGGAGAATGTTCTCTCCCTCTTGCAATTCTTGATTTATAAGCACAATATGACTTATTGCTAGAGATATGTAAGTGTATGGCTGTCTCTAATTCACCATGACCTTAGAAAGCACAGACAAGAATTGTTCATCTGTTTTCCCTGCACCACATCTGGACTGGTACCTGACACATAAAGAGGGCTGTGTAATGGTTATGGAGCTTAAGGGTGTGATGATATTTATTCTACATATAGTTCTCTATTGGACATATGAATTCCTAAAAAGTCATTGTGTGAGTAATATCTTGCAATACTGACCACAGTAAAATGGGCTTAAGTGCACAGAACTCACCACAGAAACATCAAAACAAGGTAGGAACCTGGTAAAGACAGTACCACAGTCTGGCACGTATCAAGTACTTTAGAAATAAATACTACAATAAATACAGCACTTTACTGGAAATCGTCCTGAAGTTTTTCTACAGAAATAGGTGACTGTGAGTCATTGTGAAGTGGTGGAAGGAGGGTTTTCTGAAACAGGAGGGACTGTTGTAACAGCAGATGCAGAGGGGACTAGTTCATAACATTACCAAGGTCCCAAAAGCTAGTAGACTTGTGAGGTGTACGGGGTGAGTTTTGTGTATTTCTGTGCTGCTAGAGCCAGCTGAGTGTAGTTTTCTATGTTTACCTAGGGTTTCTAAGGATGAAATTGCACATAAACAAATGTGAACTTTACATCAGGCTCAGATTATTCTCTGTCAATTGTTTTGGAGCAAATTCATATTTTCAAAGTTAAGTGTTATAGCAGAACTGACTTGCTCTACTGTATAAACAGTGTGAAACAGTCTGGATTTAGATTAAAAAATAAGTAGTAAACTTTACATCAAAACATATTCTTTAGTGCTTCCAAGGAAAGGTAAAGTAAAATGATAGCATGAGATTTCAAGCCCAAACTAAAGGCTATGATTTCCTTTTAGGACATAATTAATGTGGGCAAATCACTTAGGTTTACTTTCATTTATCTTTTACATTCTCTAAAATGGGGACAACATATTGTGTCCTTGCCAGACAGGTGCCATGCAAAGACTGGATAATCTTTCACAGACCATTGAAGATGAAAGTCATTCTGATAAGCTCTAAGAAATGAGCTTTTATAAACTTCATAACAGAGTTCTATTCTTTGCATATCAAAGCTAAGCTATGTCAACATATCTGTTTGTAATGCCTATAAAAAGCTTAATAGTTGAGTGAAAGTCAACATTTCTATATAAAATACATGGGTCCAGTGGTGCGTTATTCAAAGACAAATCACTTCTAGTTAATTCATTCATGTCCAGGAATGGCCAGCTGTTCATTCAGTGTAATCCCCAACTTGGACCTAGGGCTTCAATAAAACAAACAGAAACAAAAGTGGCACTACCTGTGGCTGGCAATATGTTTATGCAACAGCTTCTCCTATATTGAGTTTCTACTGCTTTTGACTCAATTTTTTAAAGTATTTTGAAAATTAATGTGGTTGACAGAAAAACAGGGATAATAAAATGATAAATATATTAAAAAGGTGATTTAAGGAGAGACATAAAATACAATGCTGAAAAGATCTGTGTCTTGGAAAACTAATAAGCAAATATTCTGAAACGTAGGTCAGGTAAGATTTCCACATTCTACCAGCTTCTCTGAACTAAAACCTGGCTCACTCTTGCAATTCCCTTCTCCGTCAATCCCTAACCATAACATTGATTTTTCTTCCAGTGTTTCTTACTGCAAGGCCTGGATGTCAAAGAGGCAACTCTATTCTCTGAAGGAGTGGTGTTTCTTCTGCTCGTGTGAGTCATCCTGATCCTTCTGGACAAATGAAACTGAGGGAGGAGGCACAACAACCTCTTTCTCTCCTCACCCCTGCCTTCCACTGATGCTCCTGACACTAATTCCATATTAAATTCAAGACTTTGGAGCCCAGAATAGTCTCCTGCTTCTCTAATTTCCCACTGTTCAAAGGAATTTGAACATGTAGGTGGACAATTCATTTACATTACTGCCTCAGAGTTCCAGTCACTTTGATTTCAATGAAACTCAACTGAAATCCCATCCTTAGTCCCTAAGTCCCAAATTGGACCACTTCTGTAAGATTAAACTCTTTATTAATTTTCTATGGCCACTGTTGCAAATAACCACAAACTAAAAGCCTTTTTGTCACATGGTTCTAGAGGCCAGAAGTCCAAAATCAGTTTCACTTGCCGTTTTAGCATTTTGTGGCCTATGCAAGCCAATAGATACATAAACAGATGATGATGCAGATAGATAGATAGAAAGATGATTGATAGATATTAAATTTTCTTTCTCCTGAAGTCTTCGCATCATCTTCTATCTTCTACCTGTCAAGTCTCCCTTTGCCTCTTTCTTAAAAAGGCACTTGTGATTTACACTTAGGATCACCTAGATAATTCAGATAATCTCTCCATTTCAAGATTCTGAATGTAGCCACATATTCAAAGACCCTGTTTCCACATAAGATAGCACTCACCAGGGGTGGGAATTAGGAGCTGGGTATCTCTTGGGGATCATTTTTCAGATTACCATACGCTCCAGAGTTCCAGTTTCTTTCTTTCTTTTTTTTTTTTTTTTTTAGGAGATGTTACCTAAACTTTATTAAAAGAAAAGAACAAGTTTAAATATAAACACTGGATTAGCCTGGTCTGTATTTTCAAGTCCACATTCTTCATCTGAAGCATTGCATCAGGGACCCCCCTGAGTCTGTAAGTTTTCAAGTTCACAGTACATGGAACCAGTTTTTCTTTTTAATTTACTTCCTCACTCAGAGCAGCCACACACAGTGGCCGTTGACGCCAGAACCTTGGTAGGGGCCTTTTCCTATGAGGCTTGGCCAGAGCTTCCCAAGGTTTCTCCTCAATGAGAATCGATGCTGTCATGCTCTATGGATGGAAAAAAAGCAAGAAAATAAAAGCACCTGGTACAAGTTTCATGAGATCCATTCGGATTCACTATGTTCCAAACCCGCTGCTGAATGCCACTTGCTTACTTCATGTGTTGAACAGTCTGTGGCCTTGGAATAGGTCTAGTTTCTGACCTTAAGCTTTCTTGGACACCTTCATTTACACCTGTATTTCCTCATTTTCCATCATTCTCTTTTTTTAGTCTTTCTTAAATATTCCTAAATCTTTTCAGGCCTCCATGCCTTTTCCCAATACTGGTTATTTAGTCTGGAATCTTCTCTGCCTCCTTTGTCAGCTTACCTCTTTCTTATCTGTCAAAGCTCCCTGTAAGGCTTATCTTCTCCAGAAAACAATTCCTACCATAAACCTACACACATATACCCACCTCTGGATCCAAGTAGAAACCACACAGTGTACGTATATGTTTATCTTGGCTCTTATCACTTTTTTAAATACTTCTAAAAGTATTATGCATGTTTATAATCAAACAGAAAAAAAGAAGAAATTACAAAATCACCCAAATTTCTCTAAATATAAATTATCATACTAATCTGCATTATAGAAGCAGTTTCTGTGAGATGTATGTGAATGAAAGTTATGTACTGGGTTGAAGTTTGCATTGGCCAGATAATTTCTAGAATCGTACTGATAAAATATTATATGATCCTAAAATAAATATCACATGTAACCTATTTGATGATTTACAATCTAATGCTTTATAAAATATTCCTAAAAATGAAAGTCACCAGAATCACTATTTCACCTCCCTTTGATATTTTCTCACAACACACAGAAAGATCCTGTCCTGTAGGCTATATACATGATCATATTTGCTGTGACTATCTATAAGTTACATTGTTTTGGATAACCTAAGATATGCTGAAGAAAAAAACAGACCTTGAAATATTCGTGAGTTACTACTTAACACAATGCAGGTAAGGCTATGATTTAAGGATACTTACATTGTCACTACATGATCTCCATAGTTATAATAAACAGGAAGAGGAAATGAGAAAATGGAGGACTGTGTGGGGAGGTTATGAAAAGGCACAAAGGGAATGCCTGTCACATGTAGTCACCATGTGATCATAACAGTCACATGGTCCAGCCTGACTACAACAGAGGCTGGGAAACAGTCTTCCTGAGCACCTAGGAAGAAGGAATGAAGAAGACTGGAAAACATCTCTCTGTCACAATATTTTTAGTCTGTTTAATTGTCCTCATATATGGTACCATTAACATAATCAGGTCCTGATTTCTCATTTTATAAGAAGAATGATGTAGGGCTGGAGATGTAGCTCAGTGGCACCACACCTGCCTCACAAGCACAAGGTCCTGAGTTCAATCCCTTGTACCTCACCCCCAGAAAAAGAAGAATGGTGTAAAGCAAGGAGCCATTAAGATTAAGTTGACCAAAACCTCAAGCTTAACAAAATTATTCATTAATTCCCTCCTTATTCCTGATGCCATTTCATGACAACTAGTACTAATTATTAAAATCACTATGCACTTTTGTAAGACAAGAAAATATTTTAAAATTATAATTGTGCTTCATTAGTTACCTTCAATTGAATGTATTAATGGCTACCTTCAAATTATGTATCAAAAACAGAACACAAAAGCATTTTCTGAGCTAGTAACACTTTAGACAATATATATCTTTAGAGTTTCTGTTTTAAATTTCTTCTCAGTGTAGCTTTATAATACTAATTATTTTATTCCAGTAGCTGATCATTTGGTGGTCATTCTGCTTGTGTTATGCATATTGGCCAATGAAGTATCCTGAAGCAGCTTGCTTCCTAGGTACAAAAAAAAAACTTACAGATTTAGACCATAATTTAATATTAAGTTTTTCTTTTAAGACAAGTGTCAAGGAGGCAACTTCATTTTCTTTTACTATACTGTGGGAATGAACTGATGCTCCTCCAAAATGACTTGAGGCAAAAGACATTAATGGCTCTTCTATTCTCAGAAGAAAGTAGAGAGCCACATGAATACCACATGAGACCAGCCAGTCATTTCCTGAGACTCCTGCTTGTATTTCCAAATAACAAAATGGGAAATAACTGTATTTTTCATGTATTGCGTATGATAAGGATATCTGTCTAATAAAATATTTTGTTTTGTCTACCATCTACAAGCAGGCCATTTCCTACCTGAAAGGCATGAAGTCCTGCATTTCATTTACAGAAGATCAAGCCTTTCACTTGCTATATCGTCATCCATTCCCTGTTTCTGAGATATGTATACATTCTGTGCTTCCTAAACAAAGTTAGAAGTTCTATATTACTTCTTAAAATCTTATACCTTTCAAAAGGTATAGCCTATAGTAATGATAACCTCTATAAATAATTTAGTATATAGTAATGATATAGTATAGTAATTATAGTGTCTATAGTAATGATGAAATAATTATATAATGCTTTCAGTAGTGTTTAACTATTCTTCTCAAAATTCTTCTCTTCCTGTATGTTATGTAATGATTCCTGAGGAAACTGAGAAGCAAAATAGGTAAGTAATTTTGTCCAAAGCCACAAAACTGAAATTATTGGGTCTGGTATTTGAAAGCAGGCAGTCTAATTCCAAAGTCCGTATGTTTACTGTGCTATACTCCTTCCTTATATATTATAGTTAGAACACCTTATTAACCATATTAAAAGATGTATAAGTTCTTTTGTTGATAATTCAGGTTTTCGATTTTACTTCCAAATCAGATCAAATTGCTTTTGCTTCAAAATCTACCTATCCTCACCCCTTCTTACAAATGCTCTAATTTTATAGTTCTTCTTTTCTCTGCACTTTAGTTGATTTTGGTGATTAAAGAGAACTGTTCATCTGCAACAAAAGCAAAACATTTCTGCCGATAGCAAAAAGTGACAGCTGAAACAGCATTTAAAGTACATCTTGAATAAATGTTCAAAAGCATGGCCTGAGGGCAATTTCCTGTTTTACTGGAAAATCTGCTTTGCTAGTGTCTGATAAAATTGTATGAACAGTGGAAGCTTAATTCTCTAAGGCATGTTCTATGAATCATTTGACAGCTTATCTGATGAAATCCACTCTACTACCAGTTCAGAGAGACCGTGTGCCCGTCATGGAGGAAGCCTTGTCTGAACGGCTCTTGTAGCCTTGGGGCTGATGTTATTAGTTCTTAAATGAACTGATTAGGGCTTCATTGACTTATTTCCCAGCAACTGTACTTATGCTTGACATATCAAAGGTTTTCCATCTTGTATAATCAATCTGTTGTTGAAAATGACTTACTAGTGTATGGAAATATTATTAGAGCTATTTAATACTTGGAGCCATCCAGGTGATTCAATAAATTTAGACAAAATTAAATCATTATTCACATAAGATTGGATGAACTGTCATTTAAGCTCACAATTAAATGTTCTACTTTCTGTAAACTATAGTAAGAATAAGCCACCATTCATAAGTAGAATGCCAAGTGGATTGTCCTAGTGCCTCACACCATGAAGTGAGAGAAAAGTGTATGATAAAAATAATTATACTATTTAAATATCCCTACTGTACACACTCATAACATATTCACATAAGTAACTCTTTAAATTCAAGTACAACCCCTAAGATTTCCTACCCAAAATCAAAAAATTTATGCCAGGTCTCCCAGCTTATTCTGAATTTTGCTAACTGCTAAAACTTATGGTTACAAATTTAATCAATATCAAACTGTTGGCACTTCATATACTTGCAAGAGGTTATGAGGTGCATGTCTGTGGGAGTGGAGGGATGAACCATCCTATTTATTTATTTATTTATTTATTTATTTATTTATTGGTACTGGGAATTCAACTCAGGACCTTACACTTGTGAAGCAGGTGGCAGCACCACTGAGCTAAATCCCCAGCCCAGACCAAGAGCAGTTTTTTGTTTTGTTTCGTTTTTTGTTTTTTGGTACTTGGGATCGAACTCGAGCCATTGCACTTTCAAGGCAGGCAGCAGAACCACTGAGCTAAATCCCGAGCCCAAACCATCCTCTTTATATCAAGTGTAGACCAGCTTGGTTAGAGAAAACATTGTTTATGATCTGATATAAATGTGGCCTTTCCAAAATGATTTAAAATATACCCTTTGGGATAAGCTATCCTAGAGCCAAGCTGGAAAACCAAACAGCATTTATGGATTCGCATAAAATTATTTTGGGGATTTTCCACAGAATTATGTTCAGAGTCCCCATTGTTTTTATTCATTGGGCTTTGGAGTGATATCATATTAAAGGAAAAATGTTGACTATATTTATCATATAGATGCTGTAGAAAATATCACATTGTGTCCCTGTTGTGAGAAAAGTCAAAGATGATTCTGCAGGGTTTCAAAATTGTGCCACTTGTAAATCATTGATTTTTTTAGTCTTGTGAATACTGAAGAATCCAGTTGGTCTTTCTCTTCTAGACAATGTAAATTCAAACTTGCAGCTCATCCCTAGAAAGTGCATGAGTTTCTTGAATTTTGTGTACTAGTCTCATTCCTGGCTTCAGCCTACATTTTTACTCTCATCTACTCTTGGGATGCTTTTTCTCTGCCACTTATTTGGCCAGGAATAGTATCTAGCTGCAGGATATGCTTTTCTGAGTCACATGAAATTTCTCTAGAGCATGTCAGAGAATAAATAATTCACTGATTAAATGTCTTAGGATAAAGTTCATTCATGGTTCACATTCCAAGGTAATGGAACAAGGATGAAGAGGAGAATGAGGATTCAGATTTTGAGGATCCTGAAGATCTGACAAAGTCAGTGACTTACACAATTTCTGTTTGCTAGCTCTACAATACAAAAGAAGTTACTTAACTTCCCTTGGTCTCTATTTCCATGTTTCTTAAATGAGAAAAATTATATCTTACATATTTTGTGAATAATGAATGAGATTATTCATTCATTTATTCAACCAGTAGAGTGACTATTGTACTATGGATGCCAATTGCTTTGCATGCTGGGGATAGAACAAAAAGCAGCACAGAAAAGGTTGCAAAAGGCTTTAGAAGTGTGTATCCTCATGAAGGGTAGGAAATAATCAAGTAAGATAATAAATAAATAAGATTATTTCAGGTAGCAGTATGTGCTATGATTGTAGTGATGGAAAATTGGTCATGTGAATCTTACCTAGAAGGTGACATTGTGCCTGAACCTGAGTGGTGGGTGGCATCAGTTACAAGAAAGAGGGGAAAGAGCTCTTCAGAGTGCTCCAGGCAAAAACATCAGCTAAAGACTTTGAAATGGGAATCTAGTGGCCAAATCTATAGAGAAAAACAGTCAGAAGCACCCAAAACTGGGTCGAATTCTTTCTTGCTACCATCCACAGGGTTGTCTTTCCCAATGGTGAATGTTAGAAGACTTCTCATCTCAACCAAGAAAAGTGAAGCAACAATTGACACATAATCTTTCTTAATTTTTGTTCTTAATTGACACACAATCATTGCATGTAGTTATTAGGTGTGGTGTGATGCTTTGATATAGGTATACATTATACAACAACCAAATACAATATTGTTAACCACAGTCATGCTACTGTGCAAGAGAACATCAGAATCTATTCCTTCTACCTAACTGTAACTTTGTACCCAAGGACAAATCTCTACTTCCACATTTCCCTGCTATGTTCTCCAGCCTCTAGTAACCACTATTGTACTCTCTACTTTTATAACATGGACTTATTTAGAGCCCATCTGAGTGAGATCATGCAGTATTTGATTTTCTGTTCCTGGTTTATTTCACTTAACATACTGTCCTCTAGATTCATCCATGTTGCTGCAAATGACACTCTTTTTTATTTCATTCTTTTTTAATGCTGAACAGTATTCGTTTGTATATACATTTTCTTTATCCATTCATCCACTGATGGACACTTAGATTGATTCCATATCTTGAGTATTATGAATGGACAAAACAACAACTGAAGTGTCACGACTCATAAATCATTAGAATTTATGCACCAAAATGTTGTATCTCCCTGAAAGTCTCAGGAACTTCTTAGAAAGTACTTTCCCCTCAACAGTGGCTCGGGGCCCCAGAAAGCTTCTCTTCCTGGTGTTTAGTAGAATCTAATTCTCTGCAGCTGAGTTCTTTTCAATAGCATTCACACTATACAACCTCAATTCCTAGAGTAGACACAAATGTGAGAAAAAGGAACTTATTTATTTTCCACTGTAGGGAAAATTTATAGATAACAAGTAGTGGAGATGGGATAGAAAAACAAAAGTGAATAGGGCTCTCTGCTGATGTGACTTCCTGATATCCACATGAGTTTTTCTGAGATAAGAGCCATGTAGTTATTGCTGGATATTTGGGTTTGGGTCTTATTTCTCTGTTGTTATTATTGTTCATTTTATATAGAAAAATAGCAGTCAGAGTGGCCCTTAATATCTTGTTTTTAACATTCTTTTCTAAAATCTTAGAATTTTCTCATGGAGGACATAAGACTGATTTATCATGGGATTCTGAAAACAATGAAACCCTCTCCAATTAGGTTTCTTTAAATAGTTGAGTGAATTTGCCTTGGCTATTCAAAGTTATTGATACTACCTAAAAACAAACAAGTGTGACCCAGTGATTCACCCAGAACATCACATATATGTGTTTGTCTCTAATAAAACAGTAACAACATAACACCAGCAAGTTCATGTGTGTGAAAGGATACAACTTTTTAAAAACTGGAAAGTGTCCCCTCAGTTATAAATTGTGGGAGTGCAAAAAGAGGAGTTAATTTTTCAAAGTATAATATACTTCACAAATATGAATCTTTCTAATAGAACTTTATTGAAATCAAGACTCAGTATTTGCCACTTAGATTTCCCCTATAACTCAACCTGATATGAGTTCCCAGATTTAGTAACATTGATGAGTTTCCACACTTTTCAAGCACAGATGAAAAACAAAAGGCTGGTAGATGAGGTTTTTCACAGTTCAAAAGTTTCTTCCACCTACTCTGTTTCCTAGCCAGGAATATTAATTCCCAGATCTGAATATGTGTTTCTAGAACCTCATACTTTCTTCATTTCAATACAACTCAGAACAATTGGACATCATTCAGTTTTTCAACAGTCTCCTCATAGTAAATTTAAAATCTCTTCAACAGACTAAACAAAAAAGTGTACTGCACAAACTTGAGTAACATTCAAAACATAAATTACAGGTGCCTGTCAAGTACACATGAGCACTTGAAGACTCCCTAGGGACACATGCACAGAAAACCTGCTTGGTTCCAGCGACAGAGGAGAGCCCATCTCTGATCCTGTGGGTCCTACCTTTTCCTGCACCCCTCAATGAGTGTCAAGCAAAGCCCACCTCCTTCCTCTGGATAGAGCAGAAGCTGAGTGTGACAAACACAAGTGAGGCAAAGGAGGGATTGTAACCTGGTCCAAGGGATGCCTTGGAGTATATCTTATCTCAGCAGATCCATGTCCCTCCATAAAACAAGAGAGGTGCCTGACTCACAACCTCCAGAGTAATTGCTTGCACGGTGCTCCAGGAATCAGCTTCCTGAAAATATCATCCTTTGAGATTGGGAACGGAGGTCTTCTCACTCCTGATCTGTCGCCATGGAGGAACAATACTACACAGCAGGACCAGGTACCAGAAACCATTTCAGAGCTGTGTGAAGGACACCAGGGCAAAAGGTATATCAGGCACAGGAGCCAAGGGGCACAGGAGCTCAGCCATTCCAGAAGCTGTTCAAAATTCAGATTCCCCAGCTTCAAAGATCCTAATATAAAAAGAAAAGGAGTAGGGGAAGAGTCTGGAAGGAATCACAAAGTTAAGATTCTTTTTTATTATTATTAATTATATTGGTACATTTTAGGTATACAATATAATGACATTCATCATTGGGAATTTGCACCTTTACATAATCTATCTTGGTTCTTATTTTTCCCCCTTCCCCTGCCCTCCCTTCAACCCCTCCATCCCTCCCTATTTACAAAGACTTTGTTTCCATTTTTTTCATTTTCTCATATAAATTCCATTCCCTTCTTTTCTTTCCCCACCCGTCCCACTTTCCCTTCCCCTTAGCCCCTTTTCTTCCTATTTCACATTATCTATTCACAAAGTTAAGATTCTTAGACGTTTCCACAATGGTCTGCTATGTTTGACTCGCTATCTGCTAAAAGAGAACAGGAAGAGCTCTCTCTGCCCCCAAACCAGTTGGGAGCTGCAGCAGCCAGGGGTGAGACAGAAGGTTACCTGGTAGGAAATTCATAATGAAAAACTACCTGACACTGCCATCCTTTGTTGAAACTTTCACTTTGAGAATTAAAACTGTTTGCTTTCGTCCTAAAATGAGCAAGTATAACTGGTAAAGGCAGAAAATAAAGGTAAATAACAAGCAGGTAATCAAGGAGAAGAGAATACATATATTCACTTAGTTCCCAAAACAATACGTGGTATGGTTATCCTCCTGCGTTAGCTAATGATCCACTCTAGTCTCCTGTGTGTTTAACCTGTAAATGTTGTAGGATCCCAGGAGTCAGCCCACTGCCCTCTTTTCTATCCACATTAACTCACTCATTGAATTTGTCTACTGTCTCTGTTTCAAATACCATCTATCCACCATGGTCTCAGGCACCCCCATAAGATCTGGCTTAACATTTTCAGTGTCGTAGACATCATTCAATAGACAGCTGTCAGGCACCACAAACTCACATATACAGAATAAAACCTTTGCTTTCCCTTCAAATCATAATCTTCCTTCAACCTTTCCAACTTTAGGAAATGGTACAGCCAATTACTCAGCTGCTCCAGCTAAACATTTGTTTTTCATACACATCCTAAAATATCTAATTATAATCCTCAACCTTAAAAAATATTTCTAGAATCTCAGCACTTCTCCAGACTCTGCTGCTATTTCCTTAATCTCAGACAACATTATCTGTCATGTGTACAAAGGCAACAATCTCCATGTGCACCCTCAGCTTCCTCTTCCCCATGTTTAGGGTTTATTCCCAACACAGTCTGGATAAAGCCCTACTCCTTCCCATGACCTGAAAAATTCTGTTTAACACATTGTCTATTTCTATAATCTCATGATGTCTCTCTTTTTCTTCCCTCATTTTTTTCTCACAACAATCTCTGTTGACTCTCAAACTCACAAACTCACTTCTACCTCAGGACCTTTGGACTTGCAGTTTTCTCTGTTCAGACTGCTCTTCCACTAATCTCATAATGTATGTTGTCGTTTTACTCATGTTTTCAAAACAGCTCGCTCCATCTTTGCCTGCATTGTAGGCTGCTATGGCTAATAGCTATGTAAAGCTTTGGTTAATATAATTATTTTCTATCCTGCTCTAAGTTATAAGCTCCATATGGGCAAGGACTTGGCTGCCTTTGTTCTCAGAGCTATTTAAGGTGATATTTGCAGAGCATAGCCTAACACATATAAAGTTCCTCTCCTAAATATTTATCAAGTGAATAGATGAATGAACGAGTTAGTGTAGGATAATGTAATTAGAAAAACGCAATGAATAAGAGATAACATTGCTAAAGTGATCGAGGAAAATGACATTGGGCTCAAGGAGTAGTTTGGATTCTGTTCTAAAAACAATAGGAAAGTTATGTACAAACTTAAAGAGGGCATATATCATCTGTTTAATGTTTTAAAAGGCAGCTGCTTGCTTTGTGGGGTGATATGATTTCAGAAAATTTCTCAGAAGCAAGTGTATCAATCAGATTTTGGTAAATCAAAAAAAAATTAAGACATTATAGTGATCTTCAGTTTTATGAAATATAGACTCCAGGCCATTCCACCACTCTGAGCCCAGAAGAAAGGGCTTCTGGGCCGCCTTTTCACCACTCCCAGGCCAGAAGTAGGGGGTCCTGGACCGCTGTTCTACCACTCCCAGCACAGAGGAGGTGAACCCTGTGGGCACCAAGAGCAACCCCCCCCCAACAAAATGAGAAGACACATAAACAAGTCTTAAAAACAGACTTCCATATCACCTACAGCAACCCCAAAGGGAAAGGAGATGTAACACTCTGATACTCGACTGCCTGGACTCCCTGAACTGGCAACAAAAGAAGATCTGGAAAAAAATGAAATCAGAAATAATTTCTCAGATAATAGCAGATATTGTGCCCATACTGAAAGACATGATTAATAAATCTAGGGAGGACACAGACAAAAAAATAGAGGAGCTGAGAAACATGATGGAATCCCAACATAGGAAACAAATGGAATCCATGAAACAGATACAAACAGATTTCCAGAAGATTAAAAACTCCATTGAAAGTCTACACAGCAGAAAGAGCCAATGTGAGGACAGAATTTCAGATATAGAAGAAAAGATTGCAATTAGTGACCAGGAAAAGAAAAATTGCTTTAAAATTTTAAGGGACCACACGAAATCAATGCAGCAGCTGCTAGACGATGCAAAGAAGAATAACATAAGACTGATTGGAGTCAATGAAGAAACAGGAGAGAGTGCAGATGACAAAAAAAACTGTTCACAGAAGTAATGGCAGAAAACTTCCCAAGGAGGGGAAAAGAACTTGACATAGAGATAAGTGAGGCATATAGGACTCCAACTAACCTTGACCAAAAAAAATCTACACATAGGCATATAATTATTAAGATTCCAGAAACCCAGCAGAAGAACAAAATTCTACAAGCAGTGAGAGAACAGAAACAAATCACATACAAAGGAAAGCCCATCAGGATCACAGCAGACTTCTCAACGCAAATACTCAGGGCAAGAAGACATTGGAGTGATGTATTCCAAGCCCTAGAGGAAAACAGCCTCCAACCCAGATTGATGTAGCCCGTGAAACTGTCTTTCAAAATTGATGGAGAGAAAGGTCATTTTCATGACAGAGAGCACCTTAGGAACTTCATGAATACCAAACCAGCAGTCCAAAAATCTGTACACAATATCCTAGGAACAGACATTGAGGATCACAACCCCAGGAAGCAAAGCAGAATGAACCCGTCTGGCATGACAGGAAATTAAATGTAAAGGGGGAGAACCCAACAAAAAGAAAAAGTCATGACAATGACAAGTCAATACATATCAGTTATAACCACCAATGTTAATGATCTCAATTCACCAATCAAAATAAATACACAGCAGAATTGGTCAAGAAGCAAAATCCAACAATGCTGCATATAAGAAACACACTTAATTTAAAAAGAAACTCATTGATTGAAAGTTAAAGGGTGGAAAACAATACTCCATGTGATGAGAAACTGAAAAAAAGCAGGAGTAGCTATCCTCTTTGCAGATCAAGTGGATTGCAAACCAACACTGATTAAGAGAGACAAAGAAGTCCACTACATCCTTGTAAAGGGAACAATCCAACAGGAAGAGATGACAATCATAAAAATATATGTGCTAAACACTAATGTTCCCAACTATATAAAACAAACACTAACGGACATGAAAAGTCATATATGCACTAATACAATAGTAGTGGGAGACCTCAATACCCTACTGTCACAAACAGATAGATCAACTAGACAAAAAATAAGTAATGAAATACTAGAACTCAATCGAACTCTTGGACAAATGAACTTAACAGATGTTTACAGAGTGTTCCACCCCACAAATCAGAATACACATTCTTTTCATCTGCACACAGATCATTCTCCAAAATAGTCCACATACTCATGCATAGAACATGTTTAAGTGTAAAAGAATTGAAGTTATCCCCTGTTTTTATCAAACCATAGTGCGATGAAATTGGAGATAAATAGCGAAAGAAACCACAAAAATTTCATAAACTCATAGAAATTGAACAACACACTTCTGAATAACCAATGGGTCACAGAGGAAATTAAAGAAATCCTACAATTAAATGACAATGACAATACAACATATTGGAATCTATGGGACACAATGAAAGCAGTCTTATGAGGGAAATTCATATCAATGAATACACATATTGGGAAAACAGAATGAGCCCAATTAAACAACCTGATGCTGAATCTCAAGCTTCTAGAAAAAGAAGAGCAGGACAAACCCAACATTCATACAAGGGAGGAAATTATGAAGAACAGAGCAGAAATCAATTCAATGGAGACTAAGAGAACAATACAAAAAATTAATGAACTCAAGAGTTGGTTCTTTGAAAGAATAAACAAAATTGTCAAACCCTTAGCCAACCTTATCAGAAAAAGGAAAGAAAAGGCCCGAATCTATGCAATTAGGAATGAAAAGGGTGAAACTACAACAGACCCAGCAGAAATCCAGAGGATCATCAATACCTACTTCCAGAACCCATATGCCAATAAGATGGAAAACACAGAAGAAATGGACAGATTCTTAGATACATATGAATTACCAAAGTTGAATGAAGAAGACCTAAAAATTCTAAACAACACAATATCAACCAATGAAATTGAAAACGTAATTAAAAATTTACCAACTAAGAAAAGCCCAGGTCCTGATGTCTTCACTGCTGAATTCTACAAGACATTTGCCACTACTGTATAAACTCTTCAATGAAATTAAAAGGGAAGCAATACTCCCAAATTCATTCCTCGAAGCAAGCATCACCTTGATCCCCAAAACAGAGAAAGACCCAACCAAAAAGGAGAACTATAGGCCAATCTCACTAATGAACATAGATGCAAAAATCCTTAATAAGGTACTGGCAAATAGAATGCAAAAGATCATCAAGAAGATCATACACCTTGACCAAGTGGGATTCATCCCAGGGATGCAGGGATGGTTCAACATATGCAAATCAATCAATGTAATACACTATATCAATAGAGCCAAGGACAAAAACCATATGATTATCTCCATAGATGCAGAAAAAGTATTTGACAAAATCCAACATGCATTTATGATAAAAGCCCTACAAAAAATTGAAATAGATGGTCTCTACCTCAATCTGATAAAAACCATCTACAAAAAACCAACAGCCAATATCATACTTAATGGTCAAAAACTGAAATCCTTCACACTAAAATCAGGAACAAGGCAAGGATGTCCACCATCACCACTCTTGTTCGATATAGTTTTGGAAACATTAGCCACAGCAATTAGACAAGAGAAAAAAATAAAAGGAATAAAGATAAGAAATGAAGAAGTCAAATTGTCATTATTTGCAGATGACATGATACTCTATATAGAAAACCCCAAGAACTCTACCAAAAGTCTTCTAGACTTAACAACCAAATTCAGTAAAGTAGCTGGATACAAGGTCAACAAACAAAAATCAATAGCATTCTGCTACACAAACAATAGACTCACTGAGACAGAAATAGGGCAAACAATTCCTTTCACAGTAGGACCCAAAAAACTGAAATACCTAGGAATCAACCTAATGAAAGAAATCAAAGACCTCTTCTCTGAAAATTATAGCACTCTGAAAAGAGAGACTGATGATGATATCAGAAAAGGGAAAGATATCCCCTGCTCCTGGGTAGGAGCAATATAGTGAAAATGGTCATACTTCCAAAATTCCTATATAGATTCAATGCAGTCTCAATTGAAATCCCAGCAGCATATTTCATGGACCTTGAGAAAACAATCCAAAAATTCATTTGGAACAAGAAGAGACCCAGAATAGCAAAATCAATTCTAGGTAAAAGAGACATGGCAGGGGGCATCACAATCCCCAACTTGAAACTATACTACAAAGCTACTGTGATAAAAACAGCATGGTAATGGCAAAGAAACAGACCAGTGGAATAGATTAGAAGATCCTGAAACAACTCCAGACACACCCAGTCATCTCATCTTCAATAAAGAAGCCAAACACCCTCACTGGAGGAAAGATAGTCTCTTTAATAAATGATGCTGGAAAAATTGGGTTTCAACTCACTAAAGATTAAAACTAGACCTATATCTCTCACCATGCACTAAACTAAAATCTAAATGGATTAAGGATCTAAATATTAAAATGAAACTCTGAATCGCCGGGAACAGTGGTTAGGTAGAACTCTTGAAGAGATTGGTGTAGGAAAAGATTTTATGAACAAAACCTCAGTTGTCCATGAACTAGCACAAACAATCAACAAGTGGGATCTCTTCTTGTTAAAAAGCAAGCTTCTGCACAGCAAGAGAAACCACCAACAGTGTCAAGAGACAACCCACAATGTGGGAAAAAATCTTCACCTGCTTTTCCTCAGACAAAGGTCTACTATCTTGAATTTATAAAGAACTTAAAAAGATCAGACCTCCCAAATTTAAAGAGCCAATCCAAAAATGGGCATCTGAAATGAAAAGATATTTCTCAGACAAAGAAGCAGAAATAGCAAATAAATATATGAAAAAGTGTTCAACATTACTGGTCATTTGAGAGATGCAAATGAAAACAACACTGAGATTCCAGCTCACTCCAGAAAGAATGGCTACTATCAAGAAATCAACCAATAACAAATGCTGGCGGGGTTGTGGGGAAAGAGGAACCCTGCTCCATTGCTGGTGGGAGTGTAGACTGGTGCAACCACTCTGGAAATCAGTGTGGAGATACCTCAAAGAACTAGAACTGGAAGTCCCATTTGACCCAGCTAGTCCTCTGCTGGGGATCTTCCCCAAAGAGTTAAAAGAATCATACCACAGTGATATATGTGTGTCCATGTTCATAGCAGCACAATTTGTGATAGCTAAAACTTGGAAGTAGCCCAAATGCCCATCAACTGGAGACTGGATAAAGAAAATGTGTTTTTTTAATAAAATGGAGTACTACTCAGCCATCAAAAATGAGAAATTAGAGACATTTATAGCTAAATGGATGCACATTGAGGCAATACTCTTAAGTGAAATAAACAGGACACACATGTGAAAGTACTAGTTTCTCTAGTGTGAGAAACTGAAAGTGTAAATAAGGATTAAATGGTATAATAGATAATGTGAAATAGGAAGAAAAGGGGCAAAGGGGAAAGAGAAGTGGGAGGGGTAGGGTAAAGGAAAGAAGGGAATGAAATTAATATGAGAAAATAAAAAAGGAAACAAAGTCTTTGTAAATAGGGGGGAATGGAGGGGTTGAAGGGGGGCCAGGGGAAGGGGGAAAAATAAGAACCAATAGAGATTATGTAAAGGTGCAAATTTCCAATGAGCAATATCATTATATTGTATACCTAAATTGTACCAATAAAATAAAATTTAAAAAAAAAAGAAATACAGACTCTATGAGTAAAGGAGATTTTCTTCTGAAGGTGGAATAATAACTAAGTGATTCCTACTATGAACTAAGTAAATTGAAATGAAAAATATATTTTAATAAAGAAGAAAACAGTTATTTCTCATTTTCATCACCTGTAGTCTTATGGCCTTAGGTCTTTTTTGTTTGTTTGAACAAGCAGAAATATTAGTTTACTTTCAGAATTTTAAAATCTACTTTCAAATTAACTAGGTGGAAAATAATCTGTGGATATAGGAGTAGGTCACACTGTGCAAAGGCCAAATGAAGGAATTACAACCCAAAGGAAATTTTTTATCATTTTGGATTCATTTAAGCTGATTTTCTTTACCAAAACAATATAATGTCCCCCTTTCCAGAGTAAGAATGGATATAATTGACTACTAAATATAAAACAATGAATTACACTAAACAAATACAAAAGTACATGTTCATGCTATATTTTGTGATATTGCACAATCTTTAAATGGAAATAAAGTATTTTAACCAGCAATGGAAACATTCCCTATCATTTTTATATAGTTTTTCTTATCCACAACATCTATGAAATAAGGAGAGCCATTGGAAGCTGAGCCATTGAGAAACTGAGGCAAAAACACACCTGAATATGATGACATACTCAGCCAGTTAATAAAAAGAAGCTTCAAATTCCAGGTACTTGCCTATGCCAGCACAAGTGATGTTTCCTCTAAAAATGTTTACATGTAGAGGACGGATTCAATTAAGAAAATGGAAGAAACCAGCTCTGACCCCATGAGTGATGCACATAGAAATATAAAACATATGAGTTTGTTTGCTATCAGTTGTATTTCAGGGGAAAAATGGGTGGGTTTGAGGCAGACTTCCTCATTAAGGGCTAACAAACCCATTCCAAAGATGACGCATCCCTCTGTGGGGGAAAAAAAAAAAAAGGAAAAATTGTCCAAATGTGGATGGCACGTGAGTTATAAAAATGATGAATTTGGTGATGACAATGTTTCTGCTCAGGGACAAAGTAGAGCACAGCAGAGACCAGGGAATGCAATTTTAAATAAAGAAAAAAATTGAAAAAAAGTCCAATTTTTTTGTTGTTGTTGTTTGTTTTTTTGGTACTGGGGATTGAACTCAGGTCCTTGCGCTTGTGCAAAAAAATCTAGTTTTTAAAAAGTCTTTCCTCATCTTCTTATCTGAACAATAGTGTTAATAATGTTAAAAGTTGGGCCGGGGATTTGGCTCAGTGGTTTCACCGCCTGCTGCGCAAGCGCAAGGACCCGAGTTTGATCTCCGGTACCAAAAAAAACCAAAAAACAAAATAATGTTAAAAGTTACTTCACTGACAGTAAGGGCCTTGACGACAGGAACTGTATCTTACTACTATAAAAAGTTCTTTAATATCGAAAATTCATTAAATGTTAGGCAATAGTAATTGAAGAGGAAAAGCAGAAAAGTGGGAAGAATCAAAGGAAAGAAAAACAGTATGTGTTATTTATTATTAGAGGCCTGATTTCTGATATTGCAACAAGAAGTAAACAGGCAAAAACCAAAGACCACAGAATCTGGGAAGTTTAATCACTTAAGTGTTTGGCCTTAATTCTTAAGTCAAAAGCACTCTCCTTCTAATTAAGACAGCTGCCTTAATCAAAGCAGAGGTTTTAAGTATACATTTCAAGTGCGGCTTTGCAAACTAGCGCAGGGTTGCAATTCCTGTTGGATTCAACTGAACAGAGAGTGTGGTCAGAGCCTGAGGCTGCAGGAAAAGAAGGAGGTGGGAGCCTCAGTCAGTCGGCTGAGCCCTGCAAACCTGCCCCAGGCCCTGGTTTCTCCTTTTCCTGGACTTGCCTGCCCACCAGCACCTTGCAAGGTGAACAGAAGAACCATGGCCGTCACCTCAGGATGCCTTTCTCTCCTCCAAATCTGTTTCACACACTGCTTAGGAAATGACCAGCAGGAACTTTTGACCTCTGTAAGAAAAAAAAAATGCTCTTTCCCTGGACCAGGAAATAAACACAACTGAAATCACTGTAGCTGTTCATAATGTCTAAAGAGGATTTGGCGCTGTAACCTTCCAGAAGGCAGAATTAGTCAGGGCTCTGGTTTTAAACACAGGTGAGTGCACTCTGCCACAGTGTACCTGAGTGCTTTTGATGGGAATAATCCCGCTGAGTGATTGGATAAGCTAGAATAATAAGTCTACCCAATGGAGCATTACCTTTATCAGGAAAGACAGAAGTGATCAAAAGGTTTTAGAAGCAAGGATCTGGCTCAGCAGAGGGGCCTAACAGATCCTGCAAGTCAAGGCGGGCATGGTCTGAGATAAATGGTTGGTTAACATATGAGGAAGAAAAGAAGATTTGAACATCTATTAAGAGCTTAGAAAACGGGGTATAATGATCCAGCTAACTGTTCTGATTTAAGTAAGTCCATTTGTCTCCAGAATCCCTCAACCTCAAAATTTAGAAGCAAGAGAAAAGCAATACCAATCAATAAGAACAAAAAGAGCTGTTGATGAAATGATAGGAGACACTATATGCCAATAACATTGTAGAAGATGGAGAAACTAACAAGTTACAACAGACTTAATGGAGCCCAGAAAAGATAATTGCCTAAAGCCAAATTCCTACAGTAAACCACCTTCTCATTCAATGTGGTTCAGCTTCTCTGATCAAGCCTTACTAATACATCTGCACAACCAATTATATTGACATCAATTAAAATATATTTGATATATTTGAAAATTAGTAGCTACCCTCCATATCTAAATAGTTCTTTTCCGGATAGTCTATTTCTCTAAAATCAATAAATAGGTTAATGAAATGCAGATGTAATCTTCATTTGCACAGTATTTTAAATGTTTCACAAAATTTGCACAAAAATGAAAGCATTTAAAAAAAAATTTTGAGGGCAAGGACTTCTCAATAAATGTCGGCAAGCTTGATGGTATGAAAGGACTATTTTGTTAGCACTTTATAATAAATAGTAGTGCTGTACTGCTGAGTTTCCTATTTGTCTATGGATAACTGGCAGATCCTTAACTTCAAACTCCATGTATGGATTTCGAAAAAGGCTTACGTGAAATGTGGGTCCTAGCTGACAGGATGTGCCAAGGACTTGATTGACAGGAATACTTCCTGGGACATGGACATGAAGCACTTCCATGAATTATGAAAACAGCAGTGGGAAAACCTCCATTTATCGCTTCATTTATTCATTTATTCATTCAATCTTTCATCCAAAAATATTTGAGTGCATTTGCAAAGTAGTAAACAAGATGAAGTTGTGCATCCATGCAACTAGTTGGTGATGTGGACATGAATGGATGAATAGTATAAATAACTATAAATCCATAGAGTCATAAGTGCTATGAAGACAATAAAACAGGCTAATGGAGTAAAAACTGAGTGAGTCTTAGATGTTCCTATTTTAGCTATTAGCTAAAATGGTCAGGAAAATTTCTCTGAGGACATAGCTGGTAAGATTGAGCTCCCACACAAAGATCTTAGGGAAGAGCATCCAGGCTGAGGAATCAGCAACTGTAAAGGCTCTGGTGTGGAGATGAGCCCACTTTGCTCTAGTGTGGCTGGAGCATGGATGGGGAAGGTAATGAGTGTGGACAACAGGAAAGGGCAAGACTGTACAGGGCTTTGCATCCTCTAATAACTGCTATATGTATTGGGTTTTTTTCCTGACCCTATACTAAAATATCTCAGATAATTAACTTATAAGAGAAAAGGTTTATTTAGTTCATGGTTTTGGAAATTCCAATCCATGATCCAGTCATCTCTCATGCTTTGGGCCTCTGAAAAGGCAGTACATCATAGCAGGAGCCTGTGACAAAGAAAAATCATTCACCTCATCAACGAGGAAGCACAGAGGAAGAGGAGGAGACCAGGGTTGGGTACATTCCCCTTCCAGGGCATATTCCTAATGACTTGAGGACTTCCCTTGGACCCCACATCTTACTGGTTCAACACTTCCAGACAGTGCAATTCTGGGAACAATCATTTAGCACATGAACTTTGGGGACATTAACATTCAAACTATAGCACTATGGTTACATTTTAATTACCTAAGAAATGTAATCTGGTATATATTGGAGGAAAAGCCCACCTAGAGGGACGAGAGGAAGAGTAAGACCAGAACAAAATCTGCCAATTCCTTGAAGGCATTCTCCACAATGGAACGAGTCTTACAAGAATTATAAAGGTCTACATCCCAGAGGACTTTGTGAATAGTTTTCCTCTTAGAGTTGTCCAAAGAAAAGGCAAAGTAACAGTCTGTGAGCATGTGACAAAGTAGTGTGGTGCCAGCCCTAACTTCACATAATTCTGCATGATAATAGGATGTTGATGCTGTGAGTTAATGAACTAAAGCAGGAGTTGGCAAAACTGTTCCTATAAAAGACCACATAGAATATATTTTAGGCTTTGTGGGCCATGTGGTTTCTGTCACAAATGCTCAACTCGGCTACAAATAGTGTGCAAACCAATGAGCATGTTGATGTTGCATTAAAACTTTATTTACACAGCAGGTGATGGGCCAGATTTTCTCCATGAGCTGTACTGTAGTGATGATTTTCTACATCATAACTTTCTATCTATAATTTTAAGAGGAGAGAATAACTGATATCTTTAGCTTCTCTGCATTGTTTAGAATTGTTTTCTTGGTAAGGTAGCTAGGCCAAGAGGGAAATCTACATGCACTTCCTCACCTCTCATCAGCTTAAGGAGGCAATGAAATCTCCATTATTATGTCTGGGGCATTTTCTTATTCTTTGGAAACAATCAAGCCATTTGCTATGAATCAAAAGATAGTTATTATAAATTAAGATGTCAATGGCAGCTAGATCTCTGCAGAATAAACAAAATGACCAATGTGTGCTGGTCTCTCCAGCTCCCTGCTTCAATAGCTAACCAGGGATATAATCAACCCACTAGGACAGTGCTCCACATGTAACAGGCCTTCTTTTGCCTGGGGATAATTACTAACTTGAACCCATTAGCACAGATATGAAGAATGAAAGAAAAGCTGAGTATTCCTGCATCACCTTGACATAACTCTCACTGTACCTTTCACACAGAGAATCCACAAAACTCTGGTCCATGGCTAAAAACCCTGAAACCCTTCAGAAATGTTACAGCAGACACTGGGAGAAAATATGCTAAGGGTCTGACACAGTCAGTAGCATTGAATACAAGTTCCTTTCAATAAAATCCAACAGAGAAACACACTGCCATTGTTGTCGACGTTTACCAATCCAGTAATGAGCCCAATGCAAGCCAGACTGCACTGTCTCTGCAGGATTCCCCAAGTCATCTTTCCTAGACAAAGCCCTTCCAGTTCCATATTGAAAAGGACAAGACTGTGGTGGTCAGGCAGTGGTGCTGGTAATGTGACCTGCATGGGATTCCCAGGACCCTGTGAGGCAACATGAAGACATCCACAACAACCTGCTTTGAGCTGTCCAGAAGAACAACCGCAAGTTTTGTTATGATAGTTTTTGGTCTTCTTTGTATTCCTAGTACTGGGCTGGATGCACTAGACTAGTACTAAAGATCAAAGACTCTTCCTTCAAAGAGCCCCAGTTTGGCAGAAAATAAAAACCTCCTGGTATGCAAAGACTTGTTCTTGTTTGCATCTCTCTTCCTCTTTCAGTCTCTCCTTTCCTTCTATGATTTCAGAGGCATCTCATTGTTTAGGCACAAATTTAGCAGGTACAAATTCCCTAAGATGAGTGTTATCATTACAGATATCTAAAATGTACCAATAAATGTTTTGCTTCAATAAATAAGTAAATAGGATTTCTGTTTGAAAAGGTTAAGGACTAATGAGCTGAGGCTTTCAACCACCATTCTTATCTGTGGCATTATTCTTATATGCTTACATTCATGTATTTCCTTAATTTCATTTTTATATTTCAAACCCACCCGAAACAACAGAATACAGCATACACCTGTGTAAGTCTTGCAGGCATTTACTACATTTTAACATTTTACCATATTGGCTTCAGAATTTTATTTTTTTAAAAATGTGACATTTTACTTGCAGCTACAATCTCAGTTCCCCATCTCCAGCCCCTCCAAACCCCTAGAATATTAATATCCAGATTTTTCCTTATCATAAGTGTCACTGAGTTCTGTTATGATTGTATACAATTTATAATTTTTTTCAATATTAACATTCACATAAGTGTTCTCCCTTTAGACATACTTTTACCACTAACTTTCTTCATTTAAAATTGTGTTGTATGATTTTTCCATGCTGATCATTATGATTTAGCTCATTCAGTTTAACTACTATATGGCCTTCCACTATCAACAGTGGTTTCTTTACCCATATCCCTATTAATGTTCATTGGAATTATTTTCCATTTTTTATAATTAGAAAAAAATACCTATATATAATATCATCTGTATGCTTTGTTTTTTACATGTTTATCAGTCTCTTCCTTTTAAGTAAAGTTATGAAAAACACAGTAAAAAAGACTTTGGCGGAGAAATGGTCGACTTACTCCTCATCCCTATGTTCACACATGTATCCATGATGAGCAACGTCTGCATCTTTCCAAACCCTGCTCCAAATTAGGGAAAACTAGTGTGCTTCCATCAGCTGTAGTTCTCTCTGAGACAGCAGCGAAGAAACCCAGCTCTCGGTGACTCTCTGTCTGAGGGTTTCTATTTTCTAAGCATTTGCCATTCCATGACAAAAGGGAGAATATCTACACTCATGGCAGAGACGTCAGCCAAGTTCTAGAACATGGCTTATGTTAGGGTTTAGAAATGAGAGTTTATTTCCAAGTTTTGTCTTCCAACCATGGTTTAAAATGGTCGATGCTGGGACCCCACATCCCAAAACATATGCCCCTTTCTGATCCTTGCCTGCTTCCCTCCAAACACAGGACCACCTCCCCTGGGGTTGGTCTGACACTTGGGGCCACAGTGACCCTGGTGGAGTAGGTCACTTCTGGGAAAGAAGTGACAGAAGCTGAGTTTTTCCTGGAAGCTGAACTCCACACAGCTGTGGGAGACAAGTCTCCAGGGCTGCCTTTAAAGGTGAAGGCGCCTGGGGGTGCATGGGAAGGGAGAGATGTGATGCTGAATAGTTATCCTAACTTTTTTAAATGAGAAATTTGGAGTTTTTATGGTAAGATTTTTTTTAAAAGGAGAAGCATATATTTTGCAATAGAACTAGAATCAGGAGCATATATCTCTTGTAAACATGTCGTTGGGGTGAGATTACTCCTCTCCAGAATTTGACCCTCTTCCTCTTCACAATCTACTCTACATGGTCCAGGCCCAGTCCAGGCACAGAGTCCTCTCTGCTCTTGCAGTTCCGCTCCCCTGAGTCCACTCCTTGTACACCTAAGCAGCCTGCAGGCTGACTATACCTTTCTGTAGGTCCTGGCAACCAAAAGAAAAAAAAAAATGATGCCAAGCTGAAGTTCTGTCACCTATCCCTCCCAGAGCCAAGGCATTCAGTGGTATCTGCAGCCCACTACTCTTCAGATTCAGAATGAGATCCTCACCAATATACATTTTCCGTTCCTCGGTTTCCTGACCTGCCTTCACTTTATGTTGGACACTTTTTCCATCTAAATGCGTCTAACAGCCCACCATGCTGGCCTCTTTCTAGCTGTAAGGCTTTATCCAAAACAACTTATCGACCAACTACCTTGTCTACCAATTCAAGGTCAACAACAGTGTCAACAATTACTTATGATTTAGTTCATACAAAAAGTTTGGGTGTGTCTCACAGATAGCAGGCATCATGACAGGTTCTGGTTTTAAGGGGTGCAGTCTGTTGAGGGAGGCAACCAATAGGCATCTACAATATTGAGGTGCTGTAAGACACACAAGCCACAGGAGAGACTCTCCAGAGATCTTGGTGACACTGAAGCAGGGGATGGAGACAAGGAATGGGCTGTGGGAACTGCATTTTGGGAACAAGTAGCTCAGAGGAGTTATAGGGCCAGAAGACCTGCAGAGGACCAAAGGCCAGAGAAAGCAAGAAAACTCTCCAAACTAGTTCCTCAGTAATAAGAAAAAATATGAAATTCACTTAAATGGTTGCATTCAACACATTTGATGCCACTTTAAAATGGAGAAACATGATCCAATCAACCCAACAAAATAATTAGAAACAAATATGCACTTAGGTCCAGCATTGTAACCTGTGAGAATAGGAGCCCAACTAAAACAAATGGCAGGAAATTTGTTCCCTATCTAACTAAACTATGTGGGCCCTGCTGCCTGTTTCTTTTCTATTGAGTCACAGAGAGGTGTCAACACAGATCACAATTTTAAGGTGAGAAATGAGAATAGAAGTGAGAAGCAGGGATCCAAAATAGCTTATTTCCTTCCTGCATTCATAATTAGATTTAAGCCTGGAAAGCCCCAACAGGCTCAGAACATGTAATTAAGACAGCTTCATTTTGTTGTTGTGGGTTGGAAAGCCTCTCCCAAGTACCTCAGTCTAAAGATAATAGAAAAACATGCCAATGCTCCGCAGGGCAAGACTTCCTCTTGCACTCTGGCTAAGAGAGTTGTAGCCACTCACAAAAGTGACACTGCATGAGCCATCAGTTAGCACATGTGGCAAGAAGCCTGGTGAAGGACTAGTTCAGGGCAGAAATTCAGAGAGAACTTACAAGGAATCAGAGGCAGCATTAAATGTTTATGATTGTCTCATCCTCAGGGCTCCTGGGTATTGGGACTCACCTGGACCGTGGAGGTGAGGACATATGTCAGAGATGCACAGAGAGGACAGAAAAGGAAAAAAATCCAAGAAAGAAGCTTGGGACAAAAGAAAAATTCAACTAGTTCTCTTGGATCAGACACAAAATAAATCTCAGCTCTTTGGGGTTTGACAGGATTTTTTAATTGCTAGGCATAAACTACTTTGCTTATACCAGCACTCCATAAAAATACGCTTCCCAGAATTTCTGCTCACTAGAAAACTTTCAAGCAAATATTAACCCTCTTATACCTTGGACACATGCTGCCCTCTTGAGGACTGTACTGGTACTGCTGATTGCCTTAGAATTTAAATTTTCAAAGATTTACCCAGCTGTCCCTATAATTTATTTATTAATTTATTAAGAAACTATTTTTGCATAATTATATTTGTGGTTTTCCTATAAAGAAGGTGATTCCACATTACTAAGACAAAAATTGTCCATTAAGACTGTTTCCTAAATCATGGGTCATGAAATTCATGAGTCATAGCCAGCTTTTTAAAGAAACGATATAAAATAGAACAGAAATGATAAGTAGAAAATATTAGAAAGGATCACACATTCTTAGCAAGAGCTGTGTGCATCAAGAAGTGATCATTGTGGACTATGGCGGTGTGAGACTTGGATGATGGGACAGTGTGAACACACACCTCAGCCAGGAACTGTCATTTGACCTTTTCTTCCCTGGGCTCTCATTCGGTTTGCTGGCAGTATAGTTCCTCTGACCACCAACACGACAGGAGGATTCTAGGATGGCACCACAGGATTCGTGCATCCTAGTGCACACATTTTGTGCAGTTCCCTCCTCTTCAATGCTGACCACCTGTGTGCATATTCCTTACTCCTGGGATCAGGTTGCTACTCTGTTGGCTTTGAGTTAGTCTAGAGAGTTATTCTCTCCGGTTAAATCAGTTAAATCTAAACAAGTCAGACACTAAAAAGAGCCCATACTCTCCGGAGTTTTGAAGCACAGAGCACAAGGAAAGGGCTGTGGGACAAGGTATTGCTGGTGTGGAGGAGCTGGGCCAGGCCCCAGCCTGACCGTGGGCAGCACAGAGGCCTCAGTCCTGCCTCTCAAGGACCTGAATTTTGCCAAGAGCATGAGTTAATTTGGGAGACCCCAGCTCCAGGGAGGAAGGCAGCTTCTCCACCACCTTGATTTCAGCCTTCTAAGAAGCCAGGTAGAGAATCCAGTTCACGGCAGCTCAGACGCCAGACCTGTAAAAACCGTAAGATAATAAATTTGTGTTGTACTAGATTTGTGGTAATTTGTTATGCAACAAAGGAAAACCAATATGGATAGTGTTCCACAATTTAGTTTTGTGTTTTACAATTTATTGTGAAGCCAAATGTAGCATCACTTCCTCCTCTGCCTTAAAAAACATTGAGACTGTGGAAGTTTTGTCTACAGACTTTCAGTTTTGCTTCATGAAGCTTAGCACATTTCCTAAGTGCTTCACAAGTGTTACTTTAGTCCACTTATCCTTTGAATTGATATTAGAAAAATGCAAAGACTTGATCAAGTCCAACTGCTGGGCTTAACAGTATAAACAGTGTAAGAAAAATTCTGCTCTAATCAAACTGATTTCATTTGCGCCTCATTCTAAAAACAGAAAAGTACAAGATTTTATATTGCCTAATATTTGTCTAATTGATAGTGCAACGCAAATGACAAATCTGGGTATATTTTTAAACTATAAAGTTGAAAACTTCTACACTTCAAAATTAACAAGACTCCTGGAAACACAAAACTATTGAATTTATTAATACATTTCTTCAATATTATTAAAAAAGAAAGGCAAGGAAGCTATTGTAACTATTTCTCACCCATTCTCCAACTATTGGATAACCTCATGTTAAAACGGGGCAGAGAGAATGTACGGTAAGTTTCACTATAGGGAAGAGGACTGTTTTGCAGAGCTGTGCAGAATAATTGTAGCAAACAATGCAGGTTCAAAGAAATCTGAGACACTTTTTAAGAAATAATGCAGTGAATCTTAATTCATGAAAAAAAATTTCTATACTATATACTTACATGATATGCATTATGGGAAATTATATGATGTCAATGAACATTATTTGAATTGAAGTCTTAATTGTGCTGGGGAAATAGAGGAGACTGCGAAAGCCTCAAGGTAGACATAAGCAGTGTTCACCAGGACTTCCAGTGTCTTCCCCTTTCTGGACACTGAACATTAAACTCCCGTTTTCTCTGCAATTGAGAGAGACCGTGTAACAGACAGTGACAGGAGACACACACTTGTCCCCTTCAATGTGAAGAAGTGGAGCTGGTGCTATTTGCCTTCTCTTTCCCGGATGCTGGAACCCCGGCACCCTCTGGCAGGTAAGACAAGGACAATCTGGAGTGCACACTGCCCTCTGCTGGACACAGACTACAAGAGACAAGTGTTTTTAACCTGAGGTTTGGGGATTGTTACTGCAAGATCATTTACACCAGGAATTTTTCTGTAAAGGTCACATAAGTGAACGTTTTAGGCTTTGTAGACCACACATAATGTCTGCCACAATTCCTTTCTTGCCACTCTTCTCCAATTTATTGTTAATTTTTGTTGTTAGTACATGTTCGTAGTACATTACATTCCTTGCGAGGTCAGTGCATGTACATAACACATCTTAACTTTTTATTCATCCCTTTTCCCTCACTTTCTTCCTCCATTTCTTGATCGCCCTCCCACAAGACTACAGCCCTCACTCTCAGCTCTTGGATGTGATGTTCACTGAAAAGAATCTGCCAAGCACAAACCACCTAATTGGCTTAGCTTGGTTGAACCAGCTGAAAAGTTGATGAAAGTCAACCCCTGTGTACCGGCCACTTTCCTGTCACTGGGACAAAATATCCAATGGCCACAACTTAAAGGACAGAGGTTCATGTGGCTCAGTCTCCAGTAGATTAAGTCCAAAATTGGCTGGCTCCAAGGCAGAAACAACATGGTGGAAAGGCCTGGGGGGAGGAAAGCTGTTTATCCTATGGTGTCCAGGAAGCAGAGGGAGAAAGGAGGAGCGAGCGACAAAAATATATCCTTCCCAGTCACGCCCCCAGAGACCCACCTTCAACCAAGGCCCACCTCCTCACAGCAAGCAGGCTATGTGAACTAATCTGATGAATAAGTGCCCCCATGATTCAATCACCTTCCGAACACTGAAGAATTTGGGGAACACATTTTAGTTACAAATCATAACACCTTGTCTATATGATCATCATCATGTCTTCTACCTTTCTAGTCTGTCCATGTCTATGGATTCAATACAACGATACCTCTGGGCATACGGTGCATATTCGATGTATCTTCCTGCAGTGCAGAAAGCAAGCTTACATCCACACCAATCAGTCTTCTTTGCTGTGACGTGATTCAGGGCCCACTGGTCACACACCCTTGCAGTGCAAGGTGACACTTTAGCAGGTTGTTTCTTTGGGGAACATGCAGTTTCTGTGGCAGCACTAACAGAGGTCTATACCTTGTCATGCTTCACGAGTGGGACAGGTAGGCACATGGCTGATTGGTGCAGATCTGGCCACCACCGTGATTTCAGCCCTGATGCTGCTGCCTCCCGATCCCTAAACCAGAGCAAAGGTAGTCAGTGGACAATGGTTCCAGCAGCACTTCAGACTCCCCACTCGCACAACCCAGGCAGATCCGCTAGGAGGCTAGGTCTGCAATGCTATGTGGGTGGCAATTCTCAGAGGCCTATCTAACCTGGCCCACAGGTCCTTCCAATGGTTTTGGAGACATAAAATTCCTCCACCAAATTCTGCTGTATTTTACTTAGCATAATGTTCTCCTGGCTCATCTGCTCTCACAAATGACAGAAATTCCTGTTTTGTTTTGTTTTGTTTTTAAAGCTGAATTAATATTCCATTGTGTATACACTTATTTTTAAATGTTTTCAGTCATTGATGGAATTGAGGTTGTTTCCACGTCTTGGCTGCTATAAATAATGTTGCGCTGAACACATACTTTACATCTTCGGCACACTTCATTTCTTGAGGTATACACCTACTAGTAGTGGGATTACTGGAAGAGACACAGACTGTATGATCTCACTTATATATGATATCGGAAAAGTCAGACTTAAAAGAAGCAGAGTAGAATGGTGGTTACCAAAGTCAAGCAGAGGATGGTGGCTGGGCAATGAGAAAAGGGAGACAGTGGTCAGGAGATTTAGTTAGGTAGAAGGAGTAAGTTCGGTGTTACACCGTCCAGCACAAGGACTACAGTTACTAATAATGTGCATTTCAAAGTAACTAAAACAGATTTTAAGTGTTTCACCATAAAGAAATAAATATTTGACATGGTGGGGAAAAAACTGCCTTCCAATAGTTGTGCCGACTGCACTGAATCCTGGCTATCCCAGACTTAAGACACCATGTTTGCCCGTACCTTCCTCTCAGAGAGACCTACCCACACATTCCTACTTTGCACAGGCAAAGCCCTCCCCGAGTGAGCTCCTGTCCATTCTTTCAGCTTACTTTTTGAGAACATTTCTTTGCACCCTATAATGCAGCTATGTAACAATCTAATTCTTCTAACAATTTAACTCTCCTTTCTTTGTATGCACTCTTTCCTCAACAGGAACATCCTCTCTTTAGTCCATTCTCATATACAGTGAGTTTCTAAGTTCATTCTTGCTTAAATTATTCTTTTGATTAAAAGGATGGCTTTGAATCCAGGCACTTTATAGCTGTGACTTTAGGAACAAGCTGTTTGACCTTTCTATAACCATATCCTTGAAATGGAGATAATAATAGTACTTAACTTCATAAGGCTGTGTGAGGATGGCATTGGTAAAAGTTTCCAAAAAACGAAGCAGGCTGTCTGGCACACAGAAAGATCAGTATGAGTGTTAGCATTGTCAGTTTCCCTTTGAACTTGAAATAACAGTGAAAGTCCTTACCACAGATGAGGTGCTACAAGATCCCGTCCCTGCCTCCTCCTCCTTCTCAAACTCAGCTCTTACCACTTTATTGCCATTTATTTGTCCTTTATTCAAGGACATGTACAGTAGAACAGGGTCTCATGAACAGAAGTACCACACGATTGGTTTAATAGGCTACTGCACCATTCTAAAATTCATTAACAATACTGTGGTCCATTACCAGAGAACTGGTTGCTGAGCAAATTACACAGCATCCTTCCCTCCCAAATTAATGGAGCTAGTCAGACCTTGAGATAGAGGCAAAGGCCCTAGAGTTAACCATGCCCAAGAGTGCATCACTGAAGAGCAGACACTAATGAAATAGGTCTTTGTACTAACAACAAGGTCTTTCTAATATATGCACCTGCAAACCTCAGCATGAAACAAAACAAAACAACAAACAATAGAAACATGAGAGACAAGGCAACAACATGCCTCCAGAAACTCCCAAGAGCCCTAAAGGATCCATGGGGCAACAAGGAGGAAGAAATCTAAAGACACAAAACCAAAATACTTGAAAGGTAAGAGAGCAGATTTTTAAGAGACCAAAAAAAGTGCTTACCAAGCTCAAAGAAGGTATAACTAAACAGGTAATAGATTTAATGAAATAATCAGCAAGTTTACATCAGACACTAATAAAAACCAATACAAAATATGAGTGACCAGTTTAGCAAAGAACTGGAGTCCATGAAAAGGTACCAAACAGGAATCCATCAAAATTCTATTGAAAGTATGGGTAGGAGAAGCAACCAATGTGATGACAGAGTGTCAGAACTAGAACACAGGACTGCTGTTGGAGACCAATTCTTCAGAGACACCCTAAACATAAGAGAACATGAAAAAGAGATCCAAAAGCTGCTGGATGATGCAAAGACTAATATAAGTAAAAAGTCTGAAGACAGCATAAATATCAAAAAAACCTGTTTACAGAAATAATAGCAAACAAACTTTCCAAATATAGGGAAAGAATTAAGCATACACACAGGTAAGGCAAATAGTACCCCAAATAAGCATGATCAAAACAGAATTTCTCCATGACACATCACAGTCAAAATCCCAAAACTCCAATACAGGGACAGTATCTTAAAAACTGTTAGAGAAAACCAACAAATGGGCCGGGGGCTTAGCTCAGTGGTTCTGCTGCCTTGCAAGCACAAGGTCCTGAGTTAGAACCAAGATACACCCCCCCCCAAAAAAAAAGCAACACACCGCTTATTAAAGGTAAACCCACCAGAATTACAGCAGACTTTTCAACACAAACCTTAAGCCCAACAGAGTTTAGAGTGAAGCACTTCAAGCCGTATAAGAAAACAACTTCCAACACAGACTTACATATCCTGCAAAACTACCTTTCAAAATTGATGAAGAAATAAGGTATTTCTAGGGCAAAGAGTACCTTACAAGATTCATGAGCACCAATCCAGCGCTAAAAACAGTCTTGAAGATATTCTAGAAAGAGACAATGAAGCCAACAATGCCAAAAAGTCTAATAGAATGAATACACCAGGCAGAGTGAGCAGTGAGGCAAGAAAGAAAGAAAGAAAGAAAGAAAGAAAGAAAGAAAGAGAGAGAGAGAGAGAGAGAGAGAGAGAGAGAGAGAGAGAGAGAGGAGGGAAGGCGGGAGAGGGAGAGAGGGAGAAAGAAAAAGGAAAGAAAGAGAAAGAAGGAAAGAAGGAAGGAAGGAAAGGAAGGAAGGAAGCAAGAAAGGAAGGAAAGAAGGACTGTACAACAGGAAAATAATATAATCACAGGGGTAAATCAATATTTTTCAGTAAAACTCTCAATGTGACAGCCTCAATTCCCCAATCAAAAGACATAGGTTGGTAGACTGGATCAAGAAACCAAACCCAACAATATGCAGTATACAAGAAACACATTTAATCCAAAAAGAAATTCACAGATTAAAAACAAAAGGTGGAAAATATATTCTATGCAATAGAAGCCCAGAAAATAAAGCAGTAGTAGCTATCCTAATTTCAGACAAAGTAGATTTCAAGCCAAAACTGATGAGAAACAATGAAGGGAACAATTCAACACAAAGAGATAACAATTGTAAACATATATGCACCAAACATTGCCATACTTAACCTCATAAAACAAATACTACTGGACATAAGAAAAACAAACAAATACTAATACAATTATAATGGGGGACCCTCAATACCCCACTGACATGAATAGATCAACTAAACAAAAATTAACAAAGAAATGTCAGAGTTGAATCAAACCTTCAAATAAATAAACTTGACAGATATCTATAGTGTTTCACCCAACAAAATATATGTTAATACACATAGCACTTTCTCCAAAATAGAACATATGCTAGCCCATACAGAATGCTTAAATAAATGCAAAAGACTTCAAAGTATCCCATGCCTAGTATCAGATTCTAAAGCAAGGAAAATGAAAATCAATGGCTAAAAAAACACAAAAAGTATGCAAATGCATGGAAATTAAAAATAATACTCTCCTGAATAATCAATGGGTCACAGAAGAAACCAAGGAAGAATTCAGACAATTCCTAGAATCAAACAATAATGCCAGTACAACATAACAAAACCTATGTGATACAATGAAGGCAGTCCTAAAAAGGAAGTACATACCTGTGAATGCCCATATCAGAAAAACTGGAAGTTCAAATAAATAACCTAATGATGCACCTCAAGGTCCTAGAAAAACGAAAACAATCCAAATTCAAAGCTAGTACAAAGAAGGAAATTATAAAGATTAAAGCAGAAATTAATCAAATCGAGACTACAGAAATCTATACAAAGAATCAATTAATTGAAAAGTTGGTTCCTTGAAAAAGTAAACAAAAGGGCCGGGGATTTAGCTCAGTGGTTCTGCCGCCTGCCTCACAAGCGCAAGGACCCGAGTTTTATCCCCGGTACCAAAAAAAAAAAAGTAAACAAAAAAGACAAACTCCTAGCCAATCTTACCGAAAACAGGAAAGACCCATATCAATGGAATTAGAAATGTAAAAGACAAAATCACAATGGACACTACCAAGATCCAGAAGATTATTAGTAATTTCATTGACAACCTGTATTCCGATAAATTGGAGAATTCAGAAAAAATCAGATTCCAGCATTGCCAAAACTGAACCAAGAAGATACAAAACCCTGAGTAAGGCAGTGACAAGCAATGAAATTGAAGTAGTAATTAAAAAACTACCAACTAAGAAAAGCTCAGAACTTGATGGATTTACCACTGGATTCTACAAGAACTTTAGAAAGACCTAACACCAATATTCCTCAAACTACTTAGTGAAATTAAAAAGGACGGAGTATTCCCAGTCATTCCTGGAAGCAAGCATTCCTCCTTCCAAAACAGAAAAGAACCCAAACAAAAAAAGAGAACTAACAGGCCAATCTCACAAAATTCCTCAAGAAACTGGCAAACAGAATGTAACAAACCATCAAAAAGATTATACAGCATGACCAAGTAGGCTTCATCCCAGGCATGCAGGGATGATTCAACATATGCAAATAATACATTATATAAACAGAAACACTGACAAAAACACATGATCATCTCAATAGATGCAGAAAAAGCTTTTGACAAAATCTAACATCTATTCACAATACAAATCAAAAAGAAAATAGGTACAGAAGGATCTTATCTCAATCAGATAAAAGTCATTATGATAAACCAATGGCAAACATCATATTAAATGGGGAAAATTTGAAAGCTTTCCCTTTAAAATCTGGAATAAGACAAGGATGTCCATTATAACCACTTATTTTTGTTCTGTTCGTATAACTCCAGGTGAAAAAGTTTGTGAAATACCTTCAGGATTATCTCTCATCTTCAATTCTTTTCTAAACGTCAGCTCATTAATGGTATCTACCTAGATGATCCCTTTCAAAACATGCCCTCTCTTCCATTTTATTTTCACTCAACTCTCCTTATTTGGACTCTTTTATCCCTCACAGCACTCATGACCTAAACATGCCAGGATTTACTTACTTGTTTATGGCTTGCACTTTCTTGCTCTCCTCAATAAGAAAATAAAATCTAAGATGAAGAGATCTTTGTTATCCCAGGAGGTATATTGACTTTTCTAAACATAAATCAAATATTTGACTTGAAATGAATCCATCAATTTCCTCAGAATATATAAGCTGAATTTTAAATTATATACTAAGCACATGTATTCATAGGAAGAGAGCGTGATAGTTTGGCAACACAGACGTCTGAGTCACAAGAAGCTGGATTCCAAAGTTAACTTCACTATTTTCCAGGTAAACATTTTCCAAAGGCTGATGTCAGCTCTGTGAGATTTTGTGCCTTCCTCTTTAAAAAGGTGATAATAGGAGATGATAGCTAGAATTAAGTTAGATAATCTATGCAAAATACTTTTCACATTCAAAGAAAATTCAAGAAATATTACTTATTTCATATCTTACCTCTCACATTTCAAGTGCAAGTTATTAAAAAACAGTCCTTTTAGTTCTAAATAGGATTATATACAAAGACATATTATAAAGAAAGTAAAAACCTCCAACAACTGTGGGTGGCATTCCACCTTAAAATCTAACATAAAAACTTTTGCCAAAACTTTGCACAGTAACTTAAGATAAAGTTTTGCAATATATAAAAAATATAATGTAAAAAAATGTAGTACTTTGCTTTTTATTGATACTGAGAAAGTATTTCAAATCAACCACCCCCAAAATATTAAAATCTTCACTGACAGTGTTCATCCATAAATGCACTTCTGGGCAACAGACTAACTGAATTCTACTGGCCTTTTAAATAAGACCCAAACCTCACTGTAAAAATAAAACCTTGCATTTCCTCATTAACATTTTAGAGAAAAGAAAAGTAATTTTGAAAAATGGGAGTATCCTGGCTTGAAATATAAATGCCCTGGTCAAAAAATATGGCCACAATAACCATTTTGACAATTGCTGTGAAACATACATATGTTATTCTTGATGTTTATGCTGCACATTCACGCATGATCTGATATTGCTGAAATAGAATCTTTATTTCTGAACATTCCAAAACAGCAGTGTACACAGTAACAAATATTAAGTCATATACCATAAGAAAGCATTCATTAGTGCAAATGGATTTTGTAAAAGGTCTATCAAAAGATTTATTTGCTTTAAAATGCATTCATTTCCAGAAGCATTGTTAATAAAACATTACAGTTTCATCCTTTGTAATAAAGTATTGAAAATCAGTTGTGGTATAGTAGCAAACATTGCAGGTATTAAGTGCAATGAGCTTGTGATGCCATTATAAATATGAAACTCATGTACGACAATAAATTAACAATAAAAAGACAAGACTGCTTAACTCTGCTGTCTGGCTATCTCCTTGCAATGCTTCAGATTATGTTGTGCTCATTCAACATAAAATTATGTCTCAAATTGTATGGTGTATTTTCGCTGATATATCCCTAGAGCTAAAAAAATAGTACCTTACCACAAAAATATTTTTATGGCACAAAATTTAAGTTGTTCCATAGTGGTTCACATAGATGTAAAAAGAAATAGGCACAGAAAAATAAAATTCCTGTAAACTATAAAAAAGTAAAATTCAAAGCATGTTATAGAACCTAGCTGTAAATATGTGATGTATTAAAATACACAACATATAATGGAAAGATGTTTAGAACACATAGTAAATTGAACAAGTTACTTTTAAAAAACTCATATGGCAAAGCATTATTGATACATCTCAATTCTTTCAAAAAGTATTCAGGTACAGAGCAGTTCTACAAAAACTTGCTAGATCTAAGTGTCACAATACTGCAACCACTGGTTTGAGAATGTTGCAGTATTTCAGGCAAATATTTAAGTGCAATAATTAGTCTCTGGTGATTGGTCCACTGAAAAACAATGCAGTAAATATGTTAAAATGCAAAAGGGAAAGAATATCCCAACATCCACTGTTACCCAGCCAGCTAGGTAATACAACCCTCATTTTCACTTCTTTCCCATTCTTCAAAGAGTACATAAAACTGCATCAGTAGCAACCATCTCTCCAATTTCCATCCCTCAGTGTGCTGAGTGAAGACAGAGGCTTTGGAGGCTGCAGGAAACTATAAAGGGATGAAAAGAGGAAACAGACTGTTAACAGTCTCATGAGTCACATCACTTACTTTGATCTCCTTCCCCATCTATGCTCCTCCATCCAGTAACAACAAGCTGCTAGAGCTGTCCCAAGTGAACCTTGAGCTTCACACTCAAGCCTTCATAGCACATGCTTACAGCCTGGAAGCCCAGGCTGTCCCAGAGTACCCTATGTGTTGTATGTGCACATGTAAACTGGAAACAAATGAAAATGGTTGATATCCTTCATGGATGAAAAATGTTTTAAAATCATAGCAAATAAACATGAGGAAATTTTTAACCTCATTAATAATTAAGGATTTGCCTATCACATTGGTAAAAAGTTTTAAAAGAATGACAATACACAGTATTTGCCTAAAGTTTGAGGAAACAGACCTTCTCGTATAGTCTAGAAGTGAAAACATTCCCTGGAGTTTGGTGTGGAGACAAAGAATTTCTTTCTTGGTAGAAGGATTATGGGTTATCTTTTATTACTTTTCCTGTTTTCATTTTTTATGAATTTTTCTAGTTTCTCAATTTGTTTTTGATCCAAGCAAGTATATGTTTAACCGGAAAATAAAAGCAAAAGTATAAACATATAAATACATAAAGAAGGAAAAATTACTTGTTCCTACATCCCTTTCAAGATTTTACTATGGTTCTTTCTCCCTCTTTATATCCTAATTTCTTGTAAGAGTTGTCTGTATTTACTCTATTTTCTCATCAATCTTCTATTCACTTTTGTATTTTGGGGTTTTTTTGTCGTTTTGTTTTGTTTTTTACTGTAAGAAACTCTGGAATATCCAGTTCAAGAAGGTTGCATCATAACTATGAGCTTCTCTAAAATATTCTCTTCAAGTAATCTAAAATTTTCAAAGACAAAACAAAAAACTACTTAGACCAAATCCAATTTACTAACATAAACTGATAAGACTCCCCACTGAATATCATTAAGATTCTTTTTAAATTATGTGTGTAGGGAGAGGGGAAGGTTTGGGGCATGCATGAGCACATACGCCTAACACATTTTTACACTTTGACAAAAAATGACTAATTCAAAACATGCTTGACATCTACCCTGTGCTGAGCATAGTTCTTGCCTTTGGTGTTCTAGGGCAGATAACCAATGAATCCACTAACCTCCACCCTTGTGGAGCTTGTGATTTTGGACCGCAGTGTCACGTAAGCAAAGTGCTGAGGAAGGCAGGGAATATGCCGTACAAATCACTTGCAGAAGAAAAAACGATTAAAGCTGTGAAGATAGAGCTTACTGGGCCAATTCAAGCAAAAAGCAAAGGGTGTATCAAAAATGAAGTGAAGAAGGGAAAAAGATGAGATCAGAGAGAAGGGGATCTGACCACACAGTGACACCCAACACTTTCCAGAGAAAGGAGGACACGAGCTGAGCCATACAGGATAGTGGACCTTCTGAGGCTAAACTGAGAAAAAGTAAAAGTGAGGGTGGTTCCCAGAGCAAAGGAAGTCATGTAAACAGAGATTCTTACCTCCTGACAGGCTGTGCAATTTTGCTCCGAGGCAGATTACTCCCATTTATTGCCAATGAAGGTCGTGGAAGCGCACTCCGGCCCATGATCCCAGAAGCCGATGCTTTGTTCGGGGTGGGGATTCCGGTGTTGGAGTACAACTGGAGGCCGTTGGACACAGGCATGTTACTGCTGCCTTGAACAGTTGGACTCACGTAGGCTGTGGCTTTGAGAGGCTGTCGGACAGACACTGGGAAGTGTCCCACGCTGTGCACCCTGTGCTGAATCTGTCCTGGTGGTGGAACTAGAAGAGCAAAGGGTATTTGTGTGAGAAAACTCCACTGCCACCCGAAGTAGGAAACGTGTGATACTCAGAGGGGCCTAGACCGTCTAAGAGGAGGAGATAAAGGAAACAGAGATTCCAGACACCATTTATTACCAGGAAATTTTAATCTTGGACAAGAGCCACCTACTCTGTTACTCAACAACACTGTGAAGTCCCTAACTACAGGTGACCCTTGGCTGATGTGAGGGCTGGGAGTGAAGATTCCATGCAGCCAAGATCCAAGGAGATATTTTGACTCCCCCAAAACTTAATTTATAGCTTGCTGTTGATCTGAAGCCAGACTAATAACCTAAAGTCAATTAATAACTATTCTGTATACTATGCATATTATATAATAGAATAAAATACTAAAGAACTGTAAAAGATCACTTTGTACTGTGATATGCAATTTACTGCAGAGATGACCTGCTCTTTTGGAGATGTTCGGTATCACAGGGCATTTCCAGTGGATGCTTGTGACACTTCAGCTCACCTGCAGCAACAGGAGATGGCTTATGGAATTATACTGGTGGTACAGCATGCATGACAGCTAATTTGATGCAGTTATGATTCATTACACCATCTTTAAGTTTGTTTATATGTCTCTAAAACTGAGAATGGAGCCATGTATGTCTGTAAGTACTGTGTGCATAAATTTTGATACACTTTAACATTGTATATATTTTATGATAGTAAATAAAAATACTCATCTGTTTCATGCATTAATGACATACCTTTTTTTCCATATTTCTAGGCTACAAGTTTTGTCAGCAAGTTTTTTCAAAATTGTCACTAATCTAAAAAAAAAAATTTTCATGGGTACACTGACTCAAAGTTCAAACCTGTGTTGCTCAAGGGTCACCTGTACATTCAGAAGCCAGTTCTAAGTACAGCCTTCTTTCCTTTAGCAAATTTCATAATAATAGTAATGAGTTCTTATAAGACAAATTTGTCCTTGTTTGCTTGGAAAACATTATGATTTCTTGATGGTTGTTCTGGGGATAGTTCAATGAAAATTTTAAAAGGGGCCAATTTAACAGTTGTAATTATAAGAAGGAAAACAGAAGCAGTATCTGTAGATACAAATGGCTTACTACAAACACTATTAAAAACAGTATGGCATTTACTTATCTCAAAAGGTTGTTTTGAAAATTAAATAAATTAATCTACTTAAAGACTCAGAATGATGCCTGGCACTTAGTAACTGCTCAATCCAACAGATGTAAACTGTTATTAGCTTTATAACAACCATTAATCCTAAAGAATTTTCAAAGTGAACGTATCCATGTAGCCACCCCCTACCTCAAGATGTACAATGTCGCCAGCACCTCCTGGGCTCCCTCATGCCCACTGCTAGGCAACACTCCTGAGATTAACTTACCCCTGCCTTTTCATCACACCCTGGGCATTCCTATTTTGAACTTCATACAAATCTAATTACATAATATGTTCCTTCTTGTGTCTGGCTTTTTTCATTCAGCATTATATATTAGATTCATACATGTACTATTCCACTATATGAATGCCACAATTTATTCTCCTGTTGATGAAAGACGGGGTTATTTCATTTGGGGTTATTTATGAACATTCTTGAACATGTTTTGGAGATCATATTCACTTATTATGTTAGGTATATACCAAACTCTGTAACTATTATGATAAATGAATTTAGAAAAGTTGAATACAATTATCAAAATGCAAAAATCTACTGTATTCTAAATACCAGCAAACTAGAAGAAACTAAAATTAGAAAAAATACCATTTATATAAACATAGCTAGAAATAAGTTTAACTACAGATATACAAAACCTCTACACAGAAAGCTACAAAACATTTCTGAGACACACTGATGACTTAAAACAACAAAGGATTGACTGTTCCATGTTAATGAAGAACAATTACTATTGTTAAGTTTCTCCAGAAATTAATCTACAGATTCAATGAAATTCCAATCAGTTCCATCTGAAATAAAATTAGAGACTAGTTTTCAGGACAGAGTCCAGCTACTGTTATTATTTCTCTTACACACAAGATAGACAACCACCCTTGATTTAAAAAAAACAGAAGCTAGTTAAAATATTTAATAAGTATAATGCTAATTTACAAATGAAAAATGAAGAATTAAAATATGCCCGAGTTTATAATTAAGAAGACTCAAACTTAGATATGTATGGTTTACATCTAGATGTCTCCCCAAACTTCAAGCACTCACTGGTAGGGCTCTGGGGAGGTGATTGGGTCATGGGGGTTTGATATTCATCAATGGATCAGTCCACTAGAGTTTACAGATTAAAAAAATAGATGGTGGGGGCCGAGGATTTAGCTCAGTGGTTCTGGCACCTGCTGCATAAGCGCAAGGTCCCAAGTTCAATCCCCAGTACCAAAAAAAAAAAAAAATGATGGTGGGAGGTAAACCCTGGTCTGAGGAGGTGGGTGACTGGGGGTATGGCCCAGAAAGGTCTATCTCCCTTCTTCCTCCCTTGATCTCTCTGCCATGCACCTCTGCCTTGGAGTCACTTGACCATGGACTGAACCTCTACAATCTGTGAGCCAATATAAACCTTTCCTCATTACAGTTATGGGTGTCGAGTATTTTGTCTTAGTGACAAGAAAAGTAACTACAACTAGGTTTCTGACTACTGTAATGTTTCTCTTTCTATGTTATCCTTCTTTCTAACTTTCTCTAACTAACCTTTGCTTTTTCCAGAAAATAAAACTAGGAGTCTTCATGACAAAAATTTAAAATGCAATACAGAAAGAATAGTGGCTTATAATGCTCAGAAATGCTTGTGAAAACAGAATCCTAAGATACAAAACCAAAGTTCTGATTGTCCTATCATATAAGAACACTCTTCTTGACAGTGAATAATAATTAGTGGATAATAATCCATTACTATAAGTATTCTGTGGCTCTAACTGTCCCAATTGGGCCACTGGGAGTCTCTTAAAATTGGTTCCTTTGTTCTTATGACAAGCTAACATTATTGTATGAATATTTCAGTCAAAGACAGATATTTTCATCGGGTACATTCAATTCTATTCTGGGTTACATACATTTTTCTGGCACTCAACTGTTACTCACCCATACTGAGTTGAGTCATCAAAAATTCCTAATCAGTAACATATTTGTAATTGTCAAAACCATATTTGTCCTACCACATACTGTTGACTTTTATAACTCATATTTAGGGTTGAATATTTCAGTTAAAGTTCATTGTGATGTTATCTGACCTGTCAAAGCTCCTGACATAAAATTAGTTAGAAACACTCTCAGTTGCATGCCATTAGCAAATCCACAGACTGCTTCTGTGTCTTTACAAAAATCATTAATACAAATATTTAACAAGTCAAGGCCTAACGCCTAATTCTATGGCATGGATTCATTCATTCACTGAGAGTGCATTATGTTTAGGCACTGGGAACAGAAAATCAAATAATCTTGAGTCTGAGCCCAGAGGGAATTTATTATCTGATAAGAAAGACAAATACATAAAGACAATAAAGCCTGAAACAGGTTGAATATACTTTATCTGAAATGCCTAGGAATAGAAGTGTTTTAGATTTTTCTGGATTTGGGAATATTTGCATATACATAATGGGGTATCTAGGCGACGGAATAAATTCCAAATGCAAAATTCATTTGTTTCATACACATATATATACTTTGAAGGTAATTTTCTATAATATTCTTAATAATTCTGTGCATGAAACAAAGCTTCATGTAAGAATTTTCTATTTGCAGCATCATGTTGGCAATATTTCAGATTTTGCAGTCTGGATTTTTTCTTTTTTTTTTTGCTTAAATTCTTTTATTGGTACATTTTAGGTATACAATACATTTACATTTATCATTGGGTGCTTGTACCTGTACATGATGTACCTTGGTTCTTATTTTTTCCCCATTCCCTATGCACCCTTCCCCCCTCCACCCTTCCCTATTTACATAGATTTTGTTTCTATTTTTTTCTTTTCTCATAATTTTTCCTTTCCTTTCTTTTCTTTCCCCTTCCCCTCCTACTTCCTCTATCCCTTTGGACCTTTTCTTTCTATTTCAAATTATCAATTATTCATTTTAATCTTTATTTACACTTTCAGTTTCTCACACTAGGGAAACTATTCGGTATTTACACATGTGTGACCCCCCCCAAATTCAAAGACCCAATTCAAAAATGGATTTTTTGATTAGGGCTGCTCGACAAGTGCACTGAGTAATAGAGGTAAACAACAAAAGCCTAACCCACTGGAGGCTTGTTTGGGAGGCATTTAGGAGAATGTGTTATGTTCTTCAATGAAGCAATGAAGATTTTCAAAGTGGTAAACAGAAGTAAACTGGAATAAGAAGGTTAAGGCTTTAGGGTAGAGTTTCAACTTGATTGACTTTGGGATGCGCCACAGGGACTGGTGGAGCACACTTCTAGGTGTGGGTCATACAGGAGTGGCCTGAAAGTCTATGTCTGGTCTCTCACCAATACCACTCTCAGACTCTTCCCCTGTTCTGTTTCCTGGCTGCCATGAACTAAGCAGCTTTGCTCCTCCAGATTCTTTTGCCTCTCTGTGTTACAGTCAGCTGATCATGGACTGAAACCATGAGCAAATTAAACCTCTTCTCCTTTAAATTGTTTATTTGACTTGTGTCTCAGTGACAAGAAAGCTGACTAATGCAAAGAGGAAAGAAGAATGGGAGGCAGTGAAGAACAGCATGTAGAGTCAGAATATCATGGTAGCTAAAAGCACAAGCTCCAGGATTAGCCAGACCTGTGTTTGAATCTCTGCATGCATGGCCTTAAGAAAACTGTTGCTTGACCTGTCTGAAACTGTTTCTTCCTCCACAAAATGGAAATAGTAATAGCAACTACATCACAGAGTCGTTGGTAGAACTAAATAAGATAATAAATATAAATCAGCACAGATCCTTATACTGAGTAAATGCTATCATTTTGTTGTTAGGATCTAAGACAAAGAAATGAAATATCACATTTTGGGGAAAGCTAGGGTTGAGGAAGAGGTGGTTAAATATCACTTTGGATGCAGACTATGTATCTGATTGATAACTCTCTACCCCTACACTGAACACACCTTGGGCCTCCCAGGTATGGATGTGAGCTAGGATCTTGTCTGCCTCCCAGGGCCACTCTAAGACAACCTCAGCGATTCACACAGACAGCTTGTGTATGGATGGGAAAATGTAATCAGGAAACACCACATCCGCACACAAACTAAGAACATTTAATCACTAGGGTTAACGTTTACTGCATTGCTCACTGCTGGGGAAAATGGATAGGAAGCATACAACAGAATGTGTGGAAAGCGAAATGGAGACGGTAAAAATTACCTTAGCTACACTAAAATACAACTACATATGTAGGGAAACATGCTATGGAATGATGAAAACCAAGATTAAAGTAACAGCTGGACAAAATTAACATGCTTTTTTGGAGTAAAGATGTCAGGTTCACAGCTAGAAAGAGAAGAATCTGCAAAGAAAAAATACTACATTGTAGTGGCCAAGTACAAAAACTATGTGCCAAGGAGAAAATTTTCCCTTAATGTGTTTGCAAGAAGAAAAGAAATAGAAGTTATTTTCCTAATGGTGTTATAAGTAATTAGAAATTACTCAAAAAATGAAGAAGAAAAGAAAATTTATTATACTCACTACAAGACTGTATTCTTGAAATTCCATTTCCAGCTCCATGCAAACTTGAGTCAAAACTCTGACTGTTTCGCACAGTGACTGGAGAACTAATGTTACTGCTAACAGTTGTTGTACTTGGCATCCGGGCTAGATTGGGCATACTTCTCCGGAGTTTATCTGGAAAAGAAAAGAATCTTACTAAGTTCAAAACCACAATTCTATGCCAATTGAAACACTTGCTTTCAAAAGTCAATAAATAATATTTCATTTTGTTCAATAACAAATAAAAATATCATGTACAATATAAACAAATTAACAGGGAATTAATGTTCTGTGTAAGAAAACATATCCTCCAATAGAGGAAATATACCCAATAGACTGTTGCTAAAAGCAAACAAGTATCCTTTAAAAAAAGATAGGGCCTAGCTAATAAATTAGCTGTTTGTTCTGTTTGTTCTTAGTAAGTGGACAAAACCACATCAAGTTGGGTTCAAAAATAATCTTACAGCCATTTAAGAACACTAAAAGTAAAGTTGTATGTTTATTCTAGAAAACCTAGGAGACTCAACGCTAACTTACTGAAACTTTTGTTAATATATCAAAGTAGAACAAATTAATAAAATTCCAACTTGACATTTCTTAAAATATCCACTCATTACATCAACACAATCACATCAACTTCTGGAAAGTTTTACCTCTAATTACTATACCCACTCTTTGCATACTAGGAAAAAACCAAGAGATGTTTTAATTTCTTTTTCCTAAGTTCTTCTGCCACCAAGAGGCAGCAGAGAGCCATACAAAGATTTTAAGATTGCTGAAATTTTATATCAGCCGTAAGATCAACTGGACAAGATATTCATTTTCTTTATTAATAAAAAAATTAAAGTGCATACATCAGGCCACTCAAGCTCAGAAAACAAATCATTCATCTAAATATTAAGCTAAAATCTGTTCAAGTCCAAAAAGGATTATTTCTCTCCCCAGTTACTTCTACATTGCTTAGAGCTATGTGTTTCCTAAAGTTCTCCTTCTTCCAGCCTACACTCCAAATCCTGTCAGTTTTATGCAGTGTTCAGTGAACCCTACATTGTCATGCAGTTCACGTTATTTATCACTCACATTTTCACAAAATCCTCTCAGTTGGTCTCCAGGCACCCCATCTTGTTACCCAATCCATCTTCTGGACATGTGTTCCACTCTTCCCAGAACACAAGCTCACACCTGAAAGCTCTCCAAACCCAATCCCTCTCTTTCACTACCAACTGAAAGGCCAAGCTCCCAAACTAGGCCAATAAGCCCTACAAGGTACAGGCTGGGGAGTCATCATTAGCCTCATCTCCTCCTGTTCCACTTACTGCCACCATGCAGCCTGCTCCCCAACACAGAGAATTCCCTTGTACTGGGGGCAGATGGTCCCTCCACAGGACGCCTCTCTCATCACAGGGGAAAGGATGAATAAGGGACGTACAGTAAGAGCCAGGTACTCTGTACGATGGTGGAGATACCACAGCACATGGGACAGGTATCATCCCTGATTCTGATTCTATGGTCTAGATCAGTTTTTCTCAATTTTTTTCTATCATCAATCCTAAGAAGAAAAATTAAAATAAATTTAAATTTAAAATAGAATTTAGTTTCTACAAAATAAAATATTAAAGAATAATATTTGAAAGTTAGGATTAAACTTTTGGAAGATTACAAACTATGGTACGACCTATTTTCTTTTCCACTTTGCTTAACTTCACAGATATTTTTATCTATATTAATATACATCCCCAGACAATAAAGTACACATATCAAGCCACACAAGCCTGTGACTATTTTCTTTCACACTAACTCAGAAAATAAATGATGTACTTGAATACTTAATCAAAATACACTCACAAACAAACTAAATTCATTTCACCTTTCTGCTCCTTTGCACACTTCTCTCTCTACAATATCTGTACCCATTAAATGTAGTACTCCTGTCTAGAAATTTTGGCCATTGTGGTAGTCCAGGGAATAAACAAAAATTTTAAAAGTATAATAAGCATACTTATACAAAAACTAAAGTATAATAAGAAATTTTGGAATCATTGAGACCAAAGGAGTATTTGATCTAACTTACTAACATTTACTAATATTTTTTTTTTTAGTTCTTTTATTGGTACATTTTAGGTATACAATTCATTTACATTTATCATGGGGTGTTTGTACCTGTACATGATGTATCTTGGTTCTTATTTTTTCCCCATTACCTGTGTGCCCTTCACCCTACTCATACTTTTAAGAATTATTCCAGCACTGAGGAAGACTGAGGCAGGAGGACTGCAAAATTAAAAAGGGGAGGGGTCCGGCTCACTGGGGAACACTCCTGAGTTTGATCCCCCATAAGGCAAAACAAAACACAACAGAATCAGAATCAGCACGATTATCCCCTTCTTAGAAAAGCTTTTCTGTACACTTCCTGGTCAAGGCATCTACCACTCCCACATTTCCTGATTCTGCATCTCTGAAGAGCAATGACACCTACACTGCCAGATTTAGCAGATCTGACTGTCAGATTTCTTGGTTATTTTTCTCGTTACTATAGTTCTTCCTTATCCTCAGGGGATTCCTTTGAAGATTTCCAATAGATGTCTAAAACCACAGATAGTACCAAAATCTATATATACTGCTTTGTATTATACATGCACACCTATAAGTTTTACTTTATAAATTATGCATAATAAGGATTAACAATAACTTCTGAAACATATTGCTGTAAGTTATTTATTTTTGAGATTTTTCCATTTAATACTTTCTGACCACAGTTGATCACTGAAATTATAAAAAGCAAAACCTCACTTAAGGTGGGATGACTGACTATACAGCCTCATGCTTTCCAACCTTTTTAATGCTAGGCAAATATTTACTACTGAGCTACATCTCAAACCTACCTTGAATCCTTTTTTTCCCCAATACTAGGGATGGAACTCAAGGCCTCTGCACTGTGGTACATCCCAGTCCTTTCTATTTTTCTACTGGGAGACAGGGTCTCACTAAGTTGCTCATGCTGGTCTCAATTTTGAGATCCTCCTGCCTCAAACTCCAAGAATGCTAGGATTACAGATGTGTACTGTTGTGCCTGGCTGGAAGCCTGCTTTCAATAATCACATGTTTTATCCTAAAATTCCTATTAGTTTCTATCCCCATGCAGAAGGCATTAATACATTCAACAAATATTATGCACGTGTATATAGGCACTAAGTATATGGAGGAAATGAACTGAAAGAGAAAGTTTTAGATCCCACATCTAGATCTTTTGAACATCATAAACACTAGTATGAAGAAGTCAGCCTCTGTATGTACAAGATGAAATTATTTTCACTACATACTTCTGAAATAGCAGGGAGGCAGAGGGAAATAATTATCTTCTATTAATCAGAAAATTAACTGAGCTTCTATATCTTTTCAAAATTTATCCACAACTATATACTATAAGTTTTCCACTACTGTATACAGAAATAATGAAAATAGTATCATAAATACACCCATATGTTTTCTATCTAGATCTATGAGCTGTTTTGATTTTGCTACACTTAATTTTACATATGCATTTCTTTGCTAATAACAATACAAAAGCTGCAGCCATATTGACATTTTAACCCTAAATGGAAATGGCTCCCCTAAGAATAAGAAAATTCCACAGAATCACAATACTGTGATTCTAACGTATAAGCAAATTAACATCATAACTCATACACAAAATTTTCTAAACATCTCAAGATTCTCTTTCAATTAAGTTTTCCCTACAAACCACAATCTAGTCAACAAGGTTCACAGGTTACACTTGGTTATGTCTCTAGTCTCTTCTGATCCAAATGCATCAGTCTTTAAAACCAATTTTACTTCTACTTAAATTCTTAGTCAATTTCACAAAGCTTTAATCTTCAAATATGCCACTAAAAATAAAGCCTTCTAAGTATAAATATTTAAGATGCTCTGCTTCTGGGAGGTAAAATATGATCTCTAAAGTTGTGTCAGGCCATCTGGAAGTGAAATTCACTTTCCTGTTAAGCAATTCTGAATGTATTAATAATCAGACACATTTTAAAGTTCGAAGAATCAAAAGCAATATTTTAATTCTATCTCCCCAAGAAATCAACAATTTAATCTTCAAGGTCTGAGACGCAGCAGAAGATCAGAGAAACAAACCAAGGAAAGAACTGAAATGAGTTTATCTATAGTTAAGAGCCAAGATTCACCACTCCATGAGACAAAGACTCGGGAATCTTTAGGAATACAATAAAGACTCAGTTACCCACCAAACAGCTAGCACTATGGCCTCCCAGTCAACACAGGCCCAGAAGAGGGCCTCAAACGTACAACAACTACATCACTCCACTGATAAGTCCATCTACTACTGCCCAGTACAGCTTGGTAAAGAGTCTATAAGACTTAGTTATTTTTGTTATCTGACAAACTAGGCCAAATATGCTCCTTTTAATTCTACACTTCCAGAAAGAAGCCAAGAACTTTTATGAGCCACCTCTTTTGAATCCAGGCAGTGTGGGAGATATGTAAACATACATACAGAAATATTTCTATCTTACTTTCAATTATTTTAAAACAGGCAAATGATTGTTTTCTCGTATTTATTTTGGCAATTTAGAAAAGCATTAAGTAGATTAGTTTCAAAGTCACCATTCTTATTTTACAATTTGGTCCAAACAATATTCTGTGGTAACAAATGAAGGCTCAGATATCTGAGCCCTATGTTCAAAAAAAGTTTCAAAAAGGTGGGAGGAATGAGAGACAAATTGTATTCAGCATATTCACTTCAGGCAATGTAACATTCATTATTTATTCCTTATAACATATTTAGGCTGGGTGTATATGTACCAGATGGTTTGATGTAAAAATTATAGCTAAGTTTTCTAAGAGACAGATACTATCTTGTCCACATTTTATAGCTAAGGAAACCAAAACCTACAGACTTGAAAAACTTCAATGTGCAAGAGCTAAGTGACAGGACAAGACTAGAACTCAGGGTTTATTGGACTTCAGAGCCTGGGCTCTCAACCACCAAGCTAATAGTTAGAGGTCATATCCAGAAAATTGCCTCTGTATTCCATTTTTCTGTGTATGCACACACCAGACATTTAAGAAATATAAAACTAACCACAAACAGCCCCTGAACTGCAGTAGGCCTCACTCTCCTGTGAACAGTAGCACAGCACAGGTTGCAGGGAACTCTAATCCTTGCCAAAATGATTATTAAAGAAAGAAAGCAGATACCACTTCACTAAGGTGCAGCAAACAATGGTGGAGAGGAAAATGATCCTGTTGACAACACTAATCAAGAGGAAGAGCTAGCATCTCTTGACAGCTTGACCATGACAGGCTAAACCACTTGACTATAACACGGAAGAACAACTCCACGTGCCGACCATGCCATCCACTGAGGGCTGAGAATACACTTCTTTCTGGAATTATGTTGTTTAATATATTAGTCAGTATGATATTCCTTAACTGTCACTCCCCCAAATTTAAAATTTTAAGGTTCTGAGAAATTATAAATATAAAATTTTAAAGACTTTTGGATGATTTCTCAATTTGCACAATGATGCAAGTACAGAAGAAAAAGGAAAAATCAAAATGTGATTAACAATGATCACTAACACAATTTATATTTGCCTTAACAACATTTTTCAATACTACTTGATCACTTCTAGGCTTCATTTTATGAAACGGAATGTAGCCAGGGATTTAGCTCAGTGGTTCCGCTGCCTGTCTCGAAACCGCAAAGTCCTGAGTTTGATACCCGGTACCAAAAAAAGAAATGGGACAATGTAACAATAAAATAACTGCATAAATACAAAGCTTTTAAGTGGTTTGTTTCTCCATCTTTTACAGGATTTGCATGTGATGATCTGCTTGATCATTAATACAAAAAGAGAACAGACTTATAATGCCACATTACTGCTTTCCTTAGAGTTTTTAAAAGTCAAAGAATCTAACTGCTGGGAGTGTGACAGGAAGATAAATGATGAAGAACAGAAGGGAGGGAGAGAAGGAGAAAAGAAAAGAGGGAGGGCGTCAGACAGATACTCAAACTCACCTTGGTGACGTTAAGAGATCAACTTCCTACTACCATTCCAAATACCAGGCTCCATAATCACTGCTACATATATCTTAATTCTACATGCCAGGAAATCAGAAAGATACATTCCAAACTTCCTCTAAATCTGGATGTGTAAGAACAGTATCCTTCCCCAGCATCATCCACACTTACCATCACACTGTGCCAGGAGCAGGCAGTAAGACTGACGCATCAAAGGTGCAGAACGATGCAACTGAGGGCCTCTGACAGCACTGAGCTTGACTATGAACTCCTCAACTTGAACAACCCTGCCAAACCTACACCTGGAATGAAATAACATAAAGGCGCTCCACATTTCTAACCTGTTCTGAGTCAGTTAAGTCATGCGAGTTTCCTCAAAGCTATACATCTATAAATCTGAGGCACATAACCAGAAGTTGGTCAGTTTAGATGTGAACTTAGATAAAACTGATAAGGTCTTCAGGATGGATTTATCAAATCTGGGAAACATTTAGCAATTAATTATACTGACTGTATAATACAACCTACCTCCATTGGTCCTATTTGGTTGCTGATCTGGAGTTTGGGGTTGAGGTGAATAATACTGTTGCTGCTGGTAATTATTTGAAGGAAAATACTGGGAACTGGGGCTTCTCCTACAATCCCGAATGCTAGAAAAAGTCTGTGAGTGGGGAATTCCTCTCTGGAAAGGTGAACATCTCGGGAGACGAGGCTGTGGTGGTGGCAAATTATCAAATTCTTCCTCATCCTCCAGACTGTATCGGTCATATTCTTGGTCACTGGATGTCCCTTTTTTTCCTGAACTCAGAGACACACTGGAGCTATGTCTTGACACACATGCTGAAGTCGAAGCATAATCTTGCCTGAGACCTATGAAACAACAACAACAGTATTATCTTAGGAGAGTTCAATCTAGCTAACATCCAATTATAATTAATCAAATATTTGTGCCAAAAATATTCAAATAGACTCATTATTTGTTTTTAAGTTTTTGAAATCTCCTAAAACACATTTATCTACCAAACAGGTATCTAATATTAGACAATTCAGTGCTGAAAAATGATTGCCCACATTCTAGTGAAGATTATATATAGTACCTCCTATAACTACCCATCAGTATCTATCAATTTCCCCCAAATAATTCCTTTTCAAATCCCGAGATACTTCATATTATGGTTTGTGTTTAGATGTCCCCCAAAGCCTCATGTAAATGAGGTGGAGCTATTTTGGAGTTGGCCGAATTTAGAGTGCGTGATTTATGGTGCAATGTTAGGCCCAAGAGCACTAGGGATTAAGGGTGTGAGTGCTATCAACCTTAAATAGTCTAAATAAAATAAAAGGGGTAGGAAGACACTGTTAAGATCCCTTGTTGCTTTTGCTGTCTTCCACCACCATGAATTGTTGCCCCTCCCACTCTTCCTTGGAGCCAGCCAATTATGCACTGAAACCTCCATGAACTGTAAGCCAAATAAACCTTTCCCCTTTTAACTTTGGGTGTTCGGTATTTTGTCTCAAAAATGAGAGAAAAGTAACTAAGACAGAATTTAGTACCAGAAAAGTAGGGTCTTTGCTGGGACATTACCTGGCCATGTGGCACAAGAGCATTTGGAACTGGCTTGTGGGAAAGGGAAGAGTCAGGAAAGGTTCAGACTTCCGCTGAAGAAGTAGAAGTGGAACACCTTAGGCTGTTCAGTATGGGAGACTGAAGACAGAAAGCAGGTAAAGACCAGGCTCAAGAGGTTTCCACTGGGAAGAAGGACTACACTGGCTGCTGGACTCCAGACAATGTGTGTTATATCTTGGCAGAAAGTTTGACTACATTTTGCTCATGTCCAGAAACTTTGCCTGAGACTGAGACTAAGGACAGCAGACTAATCTGGCAGAAGAAATTTCAAGACAATCTAATGTTGAGATGGTACAATGGCTACTGTTGGGGGCTTTTAGACAGATTTATGTTGAGAATCAAGAGCAGAGTCCAGCAGAATGATTTTAAATGTTTTGTGTTTGGCCAGAAAGAAAGCTCCAGTAAAGTTGCGGTCTGCAAAAACAAAGCAGAAGAGATCTTGATTGCTGAAAAGGAACAGAATAGAAAAGACAGCCTGCATCACAAGAAGCAATAGGACTCCACCCTTTGTAGCCTCAAAATTGCAAAAGTGAAAGACTTTGCTTTGAGAAGAAAGCCCAGAGCCCAGTGCTCCATAATGGTGGTGGCCTAGAGAATTTGTTCCTCAGAACTGGATTCAGAGTGCTCAGCAATCCAGGCACTCAATCCCTACAGCCAAGAGAGGAACAAGACTAGCTACTGCTCCAGCTGGCATCAGACCTTGGCGTTGTCCATGTGGCGCTAGTTTTAGGCGCATGCAGAATGCAAGAGTTGTGGGGTCAGGAAGGCTTCCACTCAGATTTCAGAAGACCTGGGAGGCCAGGCAGTGTGCTCCTGATAGGGCAGTGTGTGAAGCTGTGGGTGTGAAGCTGAAAGTGCAGTAGAGATCCCAGAAGTTTGGAGAAGCCAGGAGTGTGGATCATCTAAGGAAAGCTGCAAGGAAGAAGCAGAGCTGGCCCAAAAGAGAAGCCGTGGGAGCTACAACTATCTGAAGTGCTGTAGGGGCAGAGCCACCCAAGCCCTCTGGAGTTCACAACTTGCCACAGATTGCCAGGAATACTGGAAGTGAAACTATAGAATTTAAAGTTTGCCCTGCTGGATTCTGAACTTGCTTTGCTTCCTTTCCTTTGTATCCTGTCTGTAAATTTTGGAATGGGTTTGTCTATCTTGTGCCATTGAAAGTGAGAAGTGTTTAACTTTCTTTCGGTTAGTACAGGGGCTTGAAGCTAAGAGTTTGCCTTAAATCTCAAAGGAGACTTTGGACTTGGACTTTTCAGCAATGCTAAAACTGTCAGGAGTTTGACAACTTTTAGAGATGGACTAAATGGCTTTTGTGTAAAGGAATGTGCCTGAGTCTCTAGCGGGCCAGGGGCAGAATGTTACGGTTTGTGTCTAGATGTCCCCCCAAAGACTCATGTGGTCATAGGCTTTTGCAGAGGTGGCTTGATCTAGAATGCGTGATGCTGGAAATGATTCACAATGCAATGCTAGGCTCAAGGGCACTAGGATTAAAGGTGTGAGCGCTACTGGCCCTAAGTAGTTTAAATAAGATAAAAGGAGCACCAAGATGCTGTTAAATTTCGTTACTTGCTTGCTTGCTTTTGCTGTCTTCCACCCCCATGAAGTGGTACCCCACTGCCATGTGCCACTCTGCCTTGGAGCCAGCTGATTATGGACTGAAACCTCTACAAACTGTGAGCTAAATAAACATTTCCCCCTTTAACTTTGGGTGTCGCATATTTTGTCTCAGCAAGGAGAGAAAAGTAAGACACTTAGGAAACAGAATTTTGAAAGAAATATTCATCATCATCATATCATGGGTTGCCATGAGTGAGAAAGATTAAAATAATCAAATCTGTACCCAAGCAATATTGTAAGATATACACTAATTTGTTTCATTTACACTAATAGCTTATCTTACTTCGTAAAAAGAAAGTTTGTGTTATTATCTGTTCCTTTTTTGTAAGACTCTTTTTGGTTTACATTTTGTACTAATTTGAAGATAACGATACACAGTGTGATAACTATTATTATTCTCTTATTATTTGGTTATGAAAATTTGTTTCATTTTTTTCAAAAAATAAAAAAATGAATAAAAAAGTCTACTTCCTATATCCAACTTTCAAAGTTTAAAACCTGAGGTACAAATATTTCCTACCAAGGTCATTTTTTTAAATTCTTTTTTGTTACTAATATTATCTCTTTCAAAGTATCCTGATACTTCAATAGTTTTAGGTCATCCTAAATCAGTGGTGGTGAACCCATGGCACAGATGTTACAGCAGGGTGTTTTTAGCATTGAAAGTTCTAAAAGGTTTGCCATCCTTTCCTAAGCCACTTAAAAATAGTTTAAGTGCAAGTTTTTCATTATTTAACTTATTGCCCATACCACAATTCTTTTAAAAGCTAGCTATTCCTAATTTCTGAAACTGACTCTGAATCTTTGAGCCATGTAGTCTTAAATGAGTACTTAAATTATTGTTAATGATAGAAAATAATCACCTTTCACCTCAAAATGTATCTTATTAAATCTGGCATAAATATTACTATATTTCTCTCAGTATCCTCGATTAATTCTGAAAGCAGGAACTTGCTGTGCTTCAATGACAGGTGACTGTTCCTACTTATGCTGGCCTTGAAAAGTCAACTCCAAAATAAACTTAGCAAAGTTCTGTGATCTGCACCTAACTGTGCTCTTTGATACTGTTGATGCCCTTGAAGTAGTTCACACTCGTATCTGTTGTAATTTTATTGCAGAACCAGTGATAAACTGTCCCATTTCCAATTTTCTACTCTTCCAAAATTACTGACTGAAGTATATCCATACATTTTTAACTGAATTTTTCTTAGGATACTACAGACTTGCAGGTGACACTAAGAAATACTGTATCCCCTAGTGATAACATTTTGTGAAATTACTGACTAGCATAACAACTAGGGTATTAGCAGTTGATATACCCACCTTATTCAGCTTTTCCCAGTTTACTCCTCCATGTATATGTTCAAATTAAGCTCTTTACAATTTTGGTATCAACAGGTTTGTGTATCACAACCTCAGTAACAATACTGAGTAGTTCCAAAACCAAAAAAAATCCCTTTTTGCCCTTTTAATAACCACATCCACATCCACTTTCCTCTCCCCTCTGAGATCCCACATCCCATCCTTTATTCCCAATAGTTAATCTCTTCTCTATTTCTAGAATTTGGACATTTCAAAATGTTATATAAATAGAATTACACATTCTGTGACCTTTTACAATCATCTTTTTTCATTCTGTATGATTCCCTGAAGCTCCATCCAAGATGCTATTACAATAGTTTGTTCATTTTTATTGTTCAGTAGTACTTCATGGTACATACGTAACACAATTTGCTTAACCATTCACCTACTGAAGGCCATCTAAGCCAATTCCAGTTTTAGCTATTACAAAACAAAGCTGTTAAAAACATTCATGTACAGGTTTTTGTGTAAACACAAATTTTCAATGCTCTGGGAAACTGGAAGTTGCTGTTTTGTTTCTCAGAAAACTGGAACCTGTTTCCATGCTGGCCAACCAGCAATGTCCATGTATGAGTTGATGCTGATCAGGGTGTGCCTGACACCTTAAGACGCTGCTAAGGGTGTGAGAGGCATGCAACTGCTTCACCTACAAAGTCCTACAAAATAGGACAGTACAAAGACAGGCCTGTCTTCTCATCACCTAGCGAGGAGCACCTAAGCCTCCCCTGCCTCTTGTATTTCAAGTGGAAATCTCACTTTGCTAGTTTAAGAAGAACTTACTTTCTTCTTGCAGACGAGCCATGATCTGAACATCAGTAAGGTCTTGTAACTTATATCCCATGGAGATAGAATCATCCTCCAGTTCTGAAGTACTCAGCTCACTGTCGATAGATGACTGGGGACTGAGAGGGGAGCCCCTGGAAGTGTAACCTAAGACACAAAGTAAATACGCTTATTATCTGAAGACCTGACATCTGTGTATGCTTTAGAATGCACATATATACAGTTCAGCTTATTTTCCTGTTTTCATAATGTCACAAAATGACCAAAACATTATTACAAACATGGACTAATAATAAAAAAGAAAAAAACAAACAAAACATTACCATTTTATGGTCAGGAAAATAAATACATCCTTACAAGTTCATAATTCAAATACAAAACCATTTATTTACTGTTTGTTCAAAGTCAAGTTTCAGAATTTAAAAAAATCACCTTGTACCACCTATGAAAAGGCAGATTTCATATTATGTGTTTGTTTGTTTTGCAGTGCTAGGTATCACACTCGGAGCCTTATACATGCTAGGCAAGGATTTTACCACCGAATCATACCCCCGGACCTGTTATGTGCTTTATATCACAATTAAAAAACTCACTAAGGCTAGTATCTGAAGGTATGGTATGAGAATACACAATTAACATATACTTTTTTTTTTTTTTTTTTTGTACCAGGGATTAAACTCGGGTCCTTGCGCTTGCGCAGCAGGTGGCGAAACCACTGAGCTAAATCCCCGGCCCAAACATATACTTTTAATTAATAACCAGAAATACTTGTCTCTGGCAGTAATTGATTACATATTTTAAAATTAAAATTTAACCTAGTTCATTCTTTACTGGGCATACAACAGTCATGCTACAAGTGTATATCATACATATATTCACAAAATACAAAATTCTCATAATTTAGACAAGTGAGTGGTCACAGAAGACTTGCAGTCACTCACAAAAGTGAAAAAAAATGGTTTAAGATAAAAGAACTGAGAAAGAAAGTATTAATGCGGAAGAAAGTCTTGAGAATGGAATCATGCTAATGTCGAGAAAAACAAGGAAATGGTGAGATCCTTATCTCATGCAGAATCTGTGACTATTCCTTTAACATTGCACTGGATTAATAAAAAAAAATCTACTAGAAAAATAAAAATTAAAAACAAAAGGCTTTCAATCTTTAATCACTATAAAAACTAAATTGTACTCGATATGTAACACATTCCCACTGGCTTCAACCACTGCTGGTGCATGCATGACTGTCTCATTGGTGGCACCACTGATAGTACAAATGGATCTAATCACTTTTATCGGTTTTTTTACTAATAAAATTAATAAAAAGCTGCCTGATGGGGACAGTCACACATGTAACTACTGGTGGTTCAGGCTTCCCAGTAATAAGACATACAAATTACACTCCTATCATGAACATGTTAATTGTAAAAGGCACATGAAGCATGGGGAAACATGAAACTATGTTTGTGAACTTTTGCTGAAGAGGGGAGACAGGAGACTTACTGGGACGCCATTGAGAGCAGAGACCAGTGGTGCTAGAGTACAAGCTGATGCGAGTCCCTTTATACCTAGAGTAAATACGTGGCACAAACTCTCCATTATAACATTGCCTTCTAGCTTTTCAATGAAAGATAGACATTTGAGTTGTGCTTAGTGACTATTGCAAAGCAAGCAGTTAGTCAACAAGTTGAAATATTACCTGTTTTCTCAGGTGTTAGTATTGCTTTATTTGAGGTTTTAGAGAAGCTGGGAGTATTAATGCCATTGCTATAAGGGCTGAGTCTTGCAACAGGACTATAAGGAAAAGCCAGGGAAGCAGTTGAAGAGAAGAGACTCCGCCATCGACTAGCTGTCACAGAAAGCAGAAAACAGTAGCAGTTAGCTATATGGAGGAAGCTGTTGATAGGTCAAAAGGGGAAAAGGAAGATATTTTTTAAAAAAGAGAAACAAAGTAATTTTTCATAAGAATATTTTAACTCACTTCCATTTATCTAAGGGAAAAATATGTAAAAATAGGCAATTTGTTAATTATAGTCCCATTAATACAACCACTAAAAAAAACCAAATCTATCTCACTTTGATTAAAGCCAGTAAACCTGTATGAAAATGAAAATCTATTTTTAGTTTCTACATTAGAAATCTTTTCTATATATTTCTGTGTAAAGATGTAAGCATTTTGCAATGATAAAAAAACTCTCAAAATTTGTAGACATTAGAAATGGTGGGGCATGTTCTTAATGTTAACAATCCACAGCTCTATTTTTAGGTCAATTTTCAATGTAGTTTATATCAGAAAATATTGACAAAAATTTTTTTATGGAAATTTGTGCTTGGACTATGGGAGAAATTTAAAATGACTATTGTGCTTCCAAATGGCCTTAATTCTAAAACAAGGTTCATAGAAAATGGTCTAAACCTAGCAGAGGGTGTCTACACCAAAACATAAGGACAGGTACTTGAGATGGCAAGTACAGAGTAACTGGTGAGCTCTTGAATTCTTTTTTTCTTGAAAAAGAATGTTACCCACATTTTCTGCATTGAACAAACATTATTTGTGTCAATTTTAAAGGTAGGATTATATACATTATTTCTTTATTACTTTAATAAGGAATTAAAATAAGAAACAAAAAGGAATTGTATCTGCAATGAGCAATGACCTAATTCTTCACTTGACCTAATTAGTTTATTTTCCCTCTCCAAAATTACCACCACCTTGTCACCTTTAAGTTCTAGAATCATGAAAAAGACATTAAATCATAAAAACTCGAATAAATCACAACAAATTTCAATCACTAACTCTTCATAGGATAGAAATCTGTTAGTCAAAATCTACTTTTCTGAAAACCAATCATTTAGACATGTACTAAGTAGGACAGTAGGGAGATAAATAACATTTAACTTCACTTTAGGCAACAACTCAATTTATATTAGCTGGATATAAAGCTTGAAGAAACAGCATAAAGAGGGCTGCCTTGAAATGCATTCCCCACGTCCCTTCTAATGAGCAATGCTAGTGAGCAGCCCAAAAAGGGCTCAAAAAAGGGCTGTGGCATGGGGAGAAACTGTAGTATGTGGAAAGACAAAACAACAACTCTGAAACTGCAATTCTTTAGGTCCTTGCAAAATCCCATGAAAGTTACTCAAAAGAGCAGGGCACTTCCTCTTACTTCAGCAAGAACTCTTAAAATAATTACTGTTGCGTTCCAATAATTATATAAAATATATTTTTCCTATGTAGGTGAAAGAAGTAGATAGGGAAACTACTTTATTCACAGGGATAAGACTTTCAGAATCCACAGGTTGCATGCAGGGGATGTTTCCACAAAGCCTGGTTCCCAACTGACACCATGGCCGCTTCTCACTCATCTAATCTGTAATTTACTGTGTTCACACAACACTTGCCACTCTGAGCCAGAGCAGACATGCACTTCCAGTTCCTTCACTTCTACACAGGTCAACTTGACTCCAAAATAAATTACAAAACATCGGCTAACGTGCAACACACACTTGGTAGCTGTTCTTGCATCTTCAATCTTTATTATTTGCAGTCTCTCATTAAAATTCTGTCATAAAACAAAAGGTCAATGGTTCTATTGACTGCTAACTTGCTTAACAGATGATGTTATTTTATACCAGTTTGATCAGTTTCCAGGCAAATCACAGTGCCTGTGTGTTCTCAACCACAGATGGAGGGAACAGCGCATCACAAGTAACCGGCATTCATCATTCTGCACAGTAACTACTGTGACCCAGCCTCCCTGCACAATGACACAATTATTGTGGCTATGACAGCAAGATCCCAACTAAGAACACAATTAGTGTCTATTGCGATAAAGAATGTTCTACATTGTTCTTCAGCATTGAGGTTTTTAAGAAGAGGGGGGAGAATTATTGCAGAGGCAAATTCACAAAACAATGATGCTCTACCACTGCCCAAGGTTGCAGTGGAGGAGGAAACGAGTGGAAGTGGTCACATCCTCCTTATTCTTCACTACACAGCTAAAGAATTTGAAGAATTCTAACAGAAACATTTGTATAAAGAACAAATGAAAAGAACCTTTCAAAGGGCAGCTTTAACCCTTTCATTCAACTAACTTATTTTTTTCATATAAAGATATTAAATTATTGGAGAGACTCAAAGATGATCTAATTAACTCTAGGAAGAAGTCCATTTTCCTAAAGGAACTTCTGAACAACAACAATGAAATTTTCTTAATCTCCTACTCCAAAGTTCTATCTAAAAGAAAAAGACAGCCTGACACGGTGGCACATGCCTATAACCCCAGCACTTTGGGAGGATGAGACAGGAGGATTGCAGGTTCAGGCCCAGCCTGGGCAAATGAGCAACTTTGCAAGACCCTGTTCCCAAGGGGGCGGGGTGGGGGAGTGGAATGTAGCCCAAAGACTCTAGGTTTAATCCATAGTACCACAAAAAGGAAGGGGGGTGTCAATAAGAAAAACTGGAAACAACATACGTTATGTATTTTTCATTTATTTCCAATCCCTAGAATATCAGACTCAGGCTCTCAAATGAATCATTGATCAAATCTATCACACAGCAAGGTTTCTTTCCCAAACTGCCTTAAGCTAAAATGCCTCCCAGGGCACTTCAAACTGCATGCTCCTGGAGTTCTACTGCAAATTCCTCCACCATTCCCACAACTGCATCAACGCAGGCCCCCACCCTCCCCTCCCCAGCCTGTCCTGATGTCTCCACCAAAGCTGTGTGATCATTACTTCAACTGTGCTACTGACGCACTTCAGTAGCTCTTCAAGTCCAAGGCCTTAATGGGACTTGGAGGCACTTGCTGTTGCACTTCTCCAAGCCCATACCTCTTGCTCACCTCCACACTGTTTCTAAAACTGTCTTGTGAAGAATACACTGTACTGCTTAAACTTTCTCCTTTGTCTCCTTGTCTAACAAGTATTTTCCTCTGAAATGAACATAAAACAGTAGACGTTACAGACCAATGCCTTGTGTTTATATATATCTTCAAAGTTGCCTGACTAAAATAAATTACCACATATCTGTATAGTCGTTTTTGTTTTTCTTTTTAATTTTTAATTTTTTTCAGGCTAGTCTCAAACTCGCAGTGATCCTCCTGCCTCTGCCTCCCAAGTGCTAGGATTACAGGCACGCACCACCATGCCTGGCCATGTAGTTGTTTTTGTATATTGTTTAGTAGACATGACCAAAAAACCCCAAGATTTGATAAAGGCTCCTCTGATAATACCAAGAAATTTACAAAAAGACAGCTGACAGGACACATTTAAGAACTTAAAAGTTCTTTAATTCTCCCCACGGAAAATTCTGTTGACACTAGAAAAGTTCCCAGAAACAATGACATTCCTTGATCATCTTTGCCTAGACTTACAAAAAATACAGAAAACAGTCAGATTTTGTTGAGTCTCTCCATATAATCAAAGTAAAATTCAAGAAGCAAAATCAATTCGTATAAAAGAAAGAAAACTAGCTGGTCTAATTAAAATATTAGTGATAATCCTCACTAATGTGAGTAGTGATGTCCGTACTACATTAAACTAGGTGTTAAAAAATATAAAACAATGCTATATTCTTCTAACCATCCACCAACTCCTACCTTGACACACTGAAATTATTTTGTTTGATTTCCTAAGGTAACTATAATTTAGTATCATATCTTCAAAGACAAAAGTTAGCCTAATTAGACATTTCAAATCAGCTGGAGAGTCAGTGAAGAAATATACCTACAGCAACACTCCATCAATACCTCCTAATAACTACTAAATTATCCAACTTTACTAGTATCAATCTTATGGCTTCTATCTAAATGATTTTACGTTACTAACAACTAGAACCTGTGAGTGGGGTAACTGCCCCATCAAAGTTAGCTGAACAAGAATCACCGTCTTGGATAAGCTAGTTTCTACACTGCTGTATTTTACAGTTAAAGTGAAGACTGCCAAACTCACTACTTGGCAGTGAGCCAGGCAAAAGCACAAAAAAGCTTCCTCGAAATCTTAAACTGCCAGCTTTTTAAAAAAAAAAAATCAAAGAAATTGTTCACAATTGCAATTATACATAGCAGAATTTCTGTACACTCTACATCCATGACCCGGCATCTGAGTTGTTTGAATCAGGTGAAGAGGTCCTGAAGAACGGCACTCTGACAATGGCTTCTAACATCCGGATTTCTAACCAGAGGAAAGTTACTCTAGAAAAGCAGTTCTGACTTTCACTTCTACCCTTTTTCACTTTTCGCATCAAAGAATAAGACTCTAAAAGACAAAATAACAACCTGCAGATACCATGGCTCACTCATTTGCCACCTTCTATGACCTGACTTTTGAGCAAAGCAGGTGATCTAGAGTCATCACCATTCCAGAAAGGTGGAGTGATCCTGCCAGTGTGAAGAAACCCATCTGTGGCAAATCTGTGCTTTCTTTCTTCACTTTGTAATAGTTTTGATTAAAAATTAACAGCAAAATTTAAATTTCTTTTACTAAAACTTACAGGCTGACTTCCAAAGAAGTCATGATTCATATCTCCTTGCTCATACCTCTCTTCTCAGCTGGCCAAATTTATACTCTCCTTCATCATTCCTGAATCTAGGGTTTTGCCCTGAGGAGCTGGCCAGCTAGCATTTAAATCTCAAGCAAAGCTCTGTGTAGGCAAGGTGGGGGTGTACTACAGAATGAGTCAGACACCCAATATTTCCAAACATAGCCAGACTCATTCAGCATTTACCAACATATTCCAGAGAACACAAACTATCAATATCCACTGGTTTCCTCAATATCTTGCACACAGCATTTCCCTATGAAAAATCTGTCTGCCCCCTCTGCACCCACCTACTTTTTAAAATTCACTTCTCTCTTCACTTGAGTAGGCATCCACTATTGTGGCTATAAAATATGAGATGCCAAAGCAATGAAATGAGTAAAATATAGTGAGTGCTCTCCCCTCCATTCCAATTTCTAAAAATGAACTACTGCTGAAGATAGGCAAGTAGGCTAGAGAATAACGTGATCTTGTAAGTGTAGTAAAAGCTCCAAGAAGAACATTCAGAACAAAGTGAAGATGATGACTAAAGTCTTCTCCAAAAGACATTAAATTTAAAATGATCCTTTAAGATTGAGGAACTTATCCACGGAATACAATGAAACGCTGTGAACATGTGACACCATGGCGGCATGGCATGAAAGACCAGTATACAGTCAAGAAACAGCAAATTAGGCCAATGCAGAGAGTGTATGAGAAGTGACGAGACTGGAGATGTTGGCAAGATTGGTTTCTGCACTGTCCTATGCACAGTATACATTTTAATACACCACTAGTGCTTTGACTTTGAGAGAAGAAGACATGATTAGAGATGCATTTTATGATGACAAAGATGGCCACACAGATGACGGACTACATGGACAGAGACTGACGACTAGAAGATCAGTTAGGAAGCTTCTCTAAGCAGACATAGTGAAACAAGATAAGGTCCTCAACTAAAGCATGAGCAAAACTCCGAGTTGATCACAGGTTCAACGAGGCACAGCTAAGGCAAAGTAAAGACATCCAGTGACCCAGGGGTGGAGAAAAGGAGGGCACCATATTGCACACCATGGTTCCTAAGACACGGATGCCATCTACTAAGAACATAAGATATGCATGCTGAAATGAAAGATAAAAATGAATCAAACTAAGACAGACATGCCTAGGTGCTCACGACCAGTACACAGTCAGAACTCAGGGAAGAGGGCAAGAGAGAAAAAGATTCAGGGACAATCAACAAATACGTATTGGATGAAGGTGAAGCCATATGCATGAATGAAATCATCCAAGTAAAATGAACAGAGGGAAAAAAGATGGTGCTTACAAAGGAATAATTAAAAATGGAGAATTAGTACACAAGACTAAGAAAGATCACCAAGAAAGAAAATTAATTCAGGAGCCTCAAGGATCTGAGGAGCCCAAAAAGAAATAAAAAGACTAAAACAGAAAGGCTGAGAGGGGAGCTACATTTAACAGCAGTAACTACTGCAGAGAGGTCGCATAGCCAAAGGACTGAGAAAAAAAGTACACTAGAAAAGCTGGGTCCTTGAACAGAGCAGACTCCACAGGGGAGGGAGGAGAAACCAACATTAATAGGTCAAGCAGCTGTGAGATAAAGAATAAAAAAAAATCTCTGAAGAGAGATTTCATTGCAAAAGTAAGAAGAAATGCAACTATAGCTTGAGGAACTTAAGGCTCAAGGGAAAACAGGACAGGTTTAGGATCGAGGAGACCAGCATGTTTGTAGAAGGAGGAGAGTAGAATCAGAAAAGGGAAGGCAATGAAGATCCTGGAGACCAGAAAAATGAGAAACAGGAAAAAGACAGAACAGAGAACACAGGAGATGAAGGTGGGTTATAAAGCCCTCTTTATTTGTAAGTCAGAGAGGGGCAGAGGCTGTACTGAAGAACCCCATGCAGTGGTGGCACGGAATGGCCACTACCCAAAACAAGAAAAACTGATAACCATGGAGACCAGCGGCTGCCCATGTGAATCTGGATAGCATATCTCTGGAATCATAGTGATCCCAACATGTAAGTCTCAACAAAACATTTGAAAACATTAGCAAGTGTCTGTTTTACGACTTGTCAAGAGTCTCTGCTTCTTACAGGTTCAGGTTTAGAAAGTTCATATGAGGTAGTCACATTGTTAATTTAACACATTTTTTAAAATTTATCAAAATTTTTAAAAATCCAAGTAACTGAAAGTAATTTCTCTGTGAATTTTAAAGATTATGGGTTAGGAGCTTGCTAGGAAGTTAGATGGAATCCAGAAGATTGTATTCAAAGTCAGAGATGACAACAAGCTAACACAGTGGTAAGTAAATGATTTCTGTAAAGAGTCAGCAAATAAATATTTCAGGCTTTGGGGCCATAGGATCTCGAGTCACAACTACTCACTCTAAATTCACAGCAGGAGACCAGCTATGGACAAATGTAAATAAATGAATAATTTGACTATGCATAAATAAAACTTCATTTATATAGAGTTCAATTTAATGAAATTTTCATATATCATGAAATATTATTCATTTGATTTTTTTCAACCATTTAAAAATTTAAAAGGGATTCTGTAAACAACCATTTTCACTTTCTTCTCATTACAGTGAGAAGTGCCTATAACTTAGCACACAACATATTCAACAAAGGCTAAATGTGGTCCAAATTTTGGCAAGAGAACTAATACTGCCTTACTTTGTGTATGAGGCAAAAAGCCAGATATGGCCATGGTTTGCCAACCCCTGGGCTAACACATATACTAGTTTTATAATATCCACTTGGAAAAATGCATAGGAGTAGATCAATATTGCAAGGGTGTTTCAAGAGTTCAGACATAACAATGAAGGTTGATAGAATAATTTTTACTGCAAATTTCTGTAACATATTGTAAAAAGATCAAGAAAGATTAAAAGGACACTGGAGTAAGGATTTATATATCTGAGTTCAATTCTTTATCCTCCCACAGGCTGGTGTTCAGATTCGGAGAAAATCACATGATATATTAATGCTAGTGTGTTCTCATTTGAAAACAAACAAAAAAGGTACTAAGAAAGTAACAAACAGGACTGTTGTAAGTTCAAAATGAAAGTCTGCAGCATATATTTGCAAACTTTAAAGAATTTTATGAATAAAAAGTTGTAGCGAGCTTTACCCGAAACAGTCTATATTCTGAGGAAGAATGTTCTAGAAGCTAGGGAGAAGAAAAAAGTGTCTGGAGGAATTTTTACTTTTCATTTTCCCTCATTTTTAGGGCACTTAAACTAGTCCTCTCACAATAATGGGGCTACTTGTTACAGTGTATCTTACACAGACAATCTGTAGACTTCATGTTTCTTCAGATGTTACCAATTCAGAACAAAGAACTAAACTATGAACATTCAATAATTTGATCAAGATTATCAATCAGTTCTTAGTTACTTGTCCTCATAAGAAACCAATGGCCCAAATGCCACATTTTAAAGAAATATGGTTTATTCGAAACCAAGGTTCTAACCCTTGACTTTTAAATAATGATACTCATTACCAGACAGTCCTAGGAAGGAAGGGAGAAAAAAGCAAGGCCAAATTACCAGACTTTCATTCCTTTCCTTTATTCTTCCTTTATACAACAAGCAGGTAGGCCTCAATTCCAAACCACACAGAGGAATTTAATTATACGATCCTTCACACTAGTTTCAGTGAAGTCCAAGGTCAGTGAAGGTACAAGAGGTATCAGTTCTTTTATTCTCCCATATTGGTAGGAACTTTTATGCAAATAACAGTATTCTTAGGCCACAAACCAGCAGGGCAGGAAGACCTCCATCACCATGAACCATCTTCTCAGGTACAAACTTTGTGGATGATCACGTTCTGTCTTTACATACTTGGAGCCTACTAAAACACTTGGCACACTGACATACTCTGGACACATATTAACAAAAGAATTTAGAAACCAAAGTGAAGATGGTAGCACATCCCTGTGATCCCAGCACTCTGGGAGGCTGAGGCAGGAGGAGCACAAGTCTGATCCCAGCCTGGGCAACTTAGGGACTCAGGGAGACTCTGTCTCAAAATAAAAAATCAAACGGGCCAGGGATGCAGCTCAGCCAATGTGAAGGCCCTAGAACTTAAAAAATAAAATAAAATAAAAATTTAAAAAGATACTATTCTACTGCCTCACTCATATAAACTGTCCAGACTTCAATAAAAGTTGACCACAGTAAAGAAGCCTCTTGATGTGGCTCCAGTCTGAGTGGTCCCCTGGACTCGTAACATATAGTCTGTAGCTTATCTGATCCACTGTTTTTTACTGGCTAAACTTGAGTAGTATTAATTTATCCACAACATTCTATGACTTGACAAATAAGCATCCAGACTCAGGAAGTCTTGCTACCCTGAAACAGGGGTTCATGGTGCTCTTCCCCCGACATACATGAAGAAGAGTGAACTGTAATGTAGTAAGTTTTGTGTAAGAAGAAGGGCCACAGAACAAGCAAATATTCCTCACTGGTAATCTTAGGAACCGTTTAACTAGGATAAATCAGTCCTTATGTGCAAATCTCTCAATCTTAAAATTATAGGCTGAAAAACTTACTACAAGGTTCATTTGAATTTTTTCCTACAGTTCCCAATCATTCAACCTACAATGACAAATGTGGTATTTTAAAATCAGTAATTTAAAAATGTAACTATTTAAAATCTGATATAAAAGTATGAGGACCTGTGACCCCCAAACATTGCAAAAACTCAGTATTTACACTTCTAGTTGTATTCAAAATGTAATCATCTATAGAAACATGACTTACATACCCCTTTAGCAAACATCTAATACAAGCTCATTTACCTGTATCACTAATCTCTAAAGCTAACCAAGAAAGCCACTTTCAATGGAAGGATTAAGCTTTAAAATATATTTGGTTCAGAAGTAACTAAGGAGTTGTATACCTCTGACAATTGGCAGGTAAAAAATATTTGTTCAATGAATCACAAAATTTCACCATGTTTACTTAGTAAGATATATATATGGATGTATATTTAATAACATTCATTCCACAGATATCAGAATTTTATAGTTGTTCTTGATTCTGAATTTGATAGGTAAAATGTTTCCTAGGTCATAATAATTAGTGTAACTTAACAGTTAAAGTATCTAGCAAAACAATTACAAAATTAGACCTTTTTTACTTCTCAGACCTTAAATAACTTCATCCTCACACATTTAATATTCTTCCCTCACTTCTATATTAATCCCTCTGTAGGGCTTCTCCAACCACAACGATGATCTGAAAAATGAGATTCAGAAAGGGAGGTTCTTTGCAATATCATCTTGTTCCATTTAATCATGGGTCAAAACTCAAGAAAGATGCCAGCTTTAAGCACTCCCAGCTCAAGTCGAGTGTTATCTAAGACCAGAGGGATCACTGTCATCATCAACTTCTGATCTGTAATAAGGGAGATAAAATCTAACTTTCATAGAAATTACACTTCAAAGCATGTTTAAAAATTCCCTTTGTAGAAATCATTTCCCCCTTAGGCTGTCTGCTATATCTTTAATCAAATTTAAAGACAGTGAAAATAGCCACAGAATGTGCAAAGAAGACCTCTGTGAAAGTAAACACTCAATCCAAAAACAAAGAAAAAAAGCAGGAAAAAGAGTAACCTAAGAATCTGTCACCAAGGTAATACTGTCACACAGATGACAGCTGCTTTCACTTTAGACTAGGTCCACAATTCAAGCCATGACAACTACCTCGCGTAACTTCCAAGTTCTACGCTGCAGTCATGAGACAAATTAAGAATGATGTTGAAGAATTTCATTCTCAGAAAAAATAGGCTAAATAATCTCATGTTTGAAAATAATGAAGTCCACCCACCTTGAAAGTAAGGATAGACTAGATCACTGATAAGAGTCTTCTTGCCTATAATGGCATACAGTGTGGTGGGAAAACCAAAAGTCAACTATCACAAAACATCATAAAGGTGTCCAAGAGAAGTGATGAGGTTAGAATTCAAACAGTCCTTCCTTTCCAATGTCTGCAAAGCTAAAATCATCTTCAGTTAGAGGCACAATGCATTCCAGTGGGCCTCTGGCACACCTATCTTGAAAGATGAAAAAAATAAATATATAAATTTAAGAGTCATTCCAGGGTATATTTTTCTGGCCCCTAAACTAACCCACTCGTAATGTTATTAAAGTATCTGCACACAAAAGAACACTAAAGTCTACATAAAGGCCTAAAACAAGAATCTCTCTCCTTTCCCCACACAGCACCACTTTCCAGGAGTTTGCTTTTTTATAATTTGAAGATAATTATATAATTAGTATATGACTTGAAGTGGGCAAACTTTCTAGGTATCTGACTTCCAGCTGTAAAGTTGCAAGTCCAGCTGACTCCCATAATTAGTATCATACACCCTCCCTTACTTCCCATTTCCATGTCCAGATTGGACAGTTCTATTTTTACACTGCTAAGGCATACTATATTCCCATTCTGTTTTATAGTTGTGATTAAGGTTATCCTTGGATGTGATAGGACCAAGGAAAACAAAGTGATGACACTAGCCTAACTACCAAGCGAAGGACATCACAAGGATAGTCCACTCACTCCCCCCTATTCATCTTTTTTGGCTTCTCCTAGGTCACTGCCATGGCTGCTACCCTCTGAATCTCATGTATTCTTTATCCTTGTAGTTTTTCCCATCATTAAAATACAGTGCATAAGGTAGCAAGACTTTCTACATTTTGCAAAATGAAAAGTCTCTTCTTTTTATTTCCTCACTTATTTGCTTGGATACAGATTAAAACTTAAAAATAATTTTCCCTTCAAACTCTAAAGACAATTCTTATTTTTCATCTAGCACCCAATATTACATGTAAAATACCTCACTTGTTACATTGTCAATAATCTGTTTTTTCCTTTAAACATCTTTAGGATTTTCTCTTTAATTTTTGGAAAATCTCAAATTCAACTAGGTGGTCCACGTGTAAATTTTCTATCTCTCAGTTCATCTTGAGGACTTGTTTTTCTTCAGCTCCACATCCTCTTTCATTATTTATTAACTATTTCCTCCTCTCAACTGTCCATTCTTGCTTCAAGAAATCTTGTTCAACATTAGAGGCTCTAGATCTACCTTCCATTCCATTTGCAGAGCTCCTCTCATATTTTCCATCTCTCTCACCTAAGTCCATTTGGTTCTTAGCTCTAATCATTTTCACTTCAGCACTTCTGAGAAAGTAAAAGTAATTAAAGAATAATGATGATTTGATTGCTTTTTCAAGCACTTTATCCTTGTTTTAAAGTTGCATTATTCTCTTAAATCTTAGCACACTGAGTTCTTTATTCCCGCAGATACTAGTTTCTTAAAAGGTTAACTGATCTTTTTTTTTGTTCATGCTATTAGTTTTCCCAAAATTCAAGTAAGACATAGCAACTGGCTCATATTTATGAATAAAGATGAATAGTCTGGACCAATAACTAGCATAAGTTTCCTCCACTCTGCAACAAAAACTTGCTTCTAATTTAAAAGAGAAAACCAACACCAGAGACTACATAAATGGGTAGTTTCCCAGATGTGCCTACCCATACAGCATCATGGCAGCTGGAGACCCCAACAATGCAAAGTAAGGAGACAGAATGCTTTAGAGTTTCATCTAACACACTCCCCACTCTCTGCTCAGTCCAACATGGACATAAGAATTTACTGCCAATCCTGGGATACCACATTTACATGTCTCTCCCTTTTTTCTCTAATTCCCCTTTACTCTGGTTCTTCCCTGGAGACTAACCACATGTAGTCATCACCTTTTGCACTATTCACATTCTAGCAATTCCCACTGCTGCAATATTCTTTTACTCATCCAACTTTACTCAACTGAAAATGCTATAAAAATGGAAGATCGCACTGAGCATGCATCAAATGACTGACATTTTTACACACCATCATTCCTCGAGATGCAAACTTTCAGCTATGACAGTGGAGGGGAGGGATTAAACTCACAAATACAAACTGACAAGAATATCTATACTCAAATATATGAAGCGTCACTGCATAAAATTTTAAATAATTTATATGCATTATAAATAATTATGTTAGCTACTTTTGTCTTCTTGCTGAGACAAAATACCCGACACCCAAAGTTAAAGAGGGAGAGATTTGGCTTATAGTTTGTAGAGATTTCAGTCTATAATCAGCTGGCTCCAAAGTAGGGATGGCAAACAGGCATGGCAGAGAAGAAACAACATGGCATGTACAAGGCAGTAAAGGCAACAAGGGACCTTAACAGTGTCTTTCTGCTCCTTTTATCTTATTCAGACTACCACCGGGGATTATGGCAATGCCAAACCAATCACTCACGTGTAGTGGTCTAGTAATCAAACACCCTTAATCCTAGCGTGACACATTCCAGATTTAGCTACCTTCAAAAAAGACTGCATGAGGCTTTGGGGGGACATCTGGACCCAAACCATAACAGTAATGTAGATTCTCAACAAATCAGACTTATCTTTTCAAAACACATTAAGTTTGGCCATATTTTCAACTACTGCTTCTCAAAAAAAGTCACACAGGAATTTCAGGATTTTAATGAGAAGTTCAGAAGAAAACATTCTCAAGTTTATCTAAGTTAAAGAATCCCACTTTATAAAATGCTAAAGCCTAACCTTACCTACATTCTAAAAAATTTCTGGAGTCATTATTTTACTCACATCTTATCAGATTTCAAAAATGACCCTGTCTTTTGAAACAATTCAGAAAATACTCTGTAGCTTTCCTATTCAAGTTTATGCCATCCTTTCACTTGAAACTATTAAAGGCTTCCCAACCATTTTAGGATAAAATCCAGACTCATTCACTGCCCTGAAAGCCCTACACAAGTCTCTAGCTCCATGTAGTCACTCGGCTGGGCTGGGTATTTCTCCCTCCTTTTCTGCATCACAACAGACTGCCAGTCCCTCTTACATTATGTTTTCCTCCTGTTCCAAGATCTGTCCACATGCTACTCTTGTGGCCAGGGACACTCTCTCACCCCAACCCATGCACACAGAATTATGGACTGACTCTGTCCCTGATGCTCAAGTCTCAGCTGACACGTCACATCCTCAGAAAAACATGTCCTGACCACATCCCTCAGACTCATTAACATCTCCTGTAGTACCATCTAGCTTGTTCTGAGGCAGAGAAAAAGAATAGAACGAGAGCTGCTACCTGTGTCATCTGTTTCTTGCATTAGACTGTCCATTTCAAAGGCCAAGCACTGAGCTGGTCTTGCCTGTCTCTACCCGTAGTATTCAGCACAGTGCCTGACACTAGTAAGTACCCAGTACCCTTAATGACTTAGCATACTAATAATCTATGATCAAGCCCCAGTGTTTCAGAAGAGAAGAATCTAGAAATTCTTGCTTAAATTTGTATTTTTTTAGGAATTGCAAGAAATAGGCAGAAACATCACCAATGTCAAACTAATTTTACTGAAAGATAGTCAAATTTAGGCAACCATCACAGTAGTGTGAAAGCAGCAAGATCTACTTTCAGGAATGAGGGGTGCAGCTCAGTAATAGAGCATGTGCAAGCATGAGGTCTTCAGTTTAATCCTCAGAAAGAAATAAACAAACAAAAATTAATAATAAAAAAGAACCTACTTTGGTGGAGGTAGATTAAAAAAACTGACAATTATAAATTCACTGCACTATCATCAGCTATTGCTTTTTTCTTTTTCTTTTTTTTTTTTTTTTTGGTACTGGAGATCGAGCTCAAGACCTTGAGCTTGTGAGGCAGGTATGGCATCACTGAGATAAATCCCCAGCCCAGTTATTGGTTATTTTAATAAGTACCTTTCTATATAATGGTGCAAATGCAAAACAGGCAAAAATACCCCACAGAGAAACACATGCACAATTAACAAAAGAAAAGGAAGAAGGATTAATGATAACTGGGAATCCTATCTAGGTTGCTAGGTACAATGGACAGAAACTGCAAATTTCATGAAGCACAATCCCTAATTATTTCTAACTTACTGCTGCAAACTCACTGTCAATACTAAAGTAACAGATGGAGGCTATTCTGAACACAAAAGCAAAGCAAAGATGTAACAACCTCTCAGCTATGACAGTGTATTTTCAATTTCTAGCACACAGGAATAATGGCAATGTCACGAGACCCTGTCTCTGCACACAAAATTTAGTCCAATTCCAAAGTATCTTTCCAACGAGAAAGGAAATCTTGGCAAAGTTTACCTAAAATGAAACCACGGGCTAAGTTTTAATTTTGAGTTCTGAATTTGAGCATCTCAAGACTGGAAACATGAGCTCGTAGGGATAGCATCTTGGGCCATGAATGGAGAGACTGGATAGATTCCAGAAGACAGACACTTGATAAGCTCCTTAATGTCTCAGTTCAATCTGTGTGATTTTTGCAAATAAAAAGGCCATCTGCAGAACACTGGGTCAGTCCACAACTCTCTTCTTCATTGGCTAAATTCAGAAATTAACACTATCATAATAACCAACACATGAATGGGAACAGGTGTTACATGAAGATAAAAGAAAAACTCAATAAAGGAGTAATATCTGTTCACATTTCCTTACCATACACTATGAAAGGAAATGAGAAACAGTCATAGTGAAAAATGACCCAAGATAATAACTGTGCAGAGCTATGCTATATGTGAAAACTACACCTATCTTCCTCAAAGGTGACCTGTCCCGATTCAATAGTTAGGGACATCTGAGTATCTTAAGTCAATATAAGCTTTGATTAACTGGCCCCAAATTAACTGAGCCACATATTAGGTGTTTCAAATTACTTAGATAAGCTTTTTGACCATTATTTGGTTAACATCCCAGTCTCCTGACATGGATTTATCAAAACTCTGTGTTAATCTTATTCCAGTTTAGGATATTATATAAGTTAATACTACTCATGCAAGTTCTGTTTGTTTCGTTATTTTTTTTTTAATTTGAAAAGTGCAAGTTCTGTTGATTTTTTTTTTTTTTTAATTTGAAAAGGGTAGAGGCAACAGGGAAGATTAAAGACAGGTATATCAGAAATCAAACACAGGTTAAGTAAACCTTATCTGAAATACTTGAGACAACAAGTGTTTCAGACTTCACAGATTTTTTCATATTTTAGAATGTTTTAGAATATTTGCAACATATATAATGACATGTTGAGGGAACAGGACCCAAATCTACACATGAAATTCATTTGTTTCATAGATAGTCTGAAGGTAATTTTATAATTCTGTGCAGGAAATAAAATTCCATGGTTTTGAGATCTCCACTTATGGCATCATGCTGGCACTTAAAAAGTTTCAGATACTGGAGCATTTCAGATGCATATTTTCAGATAAGGAAAGGCCAACTTGCCCACACAGATCTAAGAGGAAAAAAAGAAGCAGCATACTCAAGGAGGTTGTCTGTAATTTCCTACTACTGTTACATAAACTGCACTGCTAAAACTTTTCGGTCAAAAAATCCCTAACTAACAAATATTGCCAGGCAAAGTGGCGCACACCTGTAATCCCAGCTCTCAGGAGGCTGACACAGGATACAAGTTCGAGGCCATGCTGGGCTACATAGTGAGTTTAAGATCAGCCTAAACTACATGGTGAGACTCTGTCTCGAAAATAAAACAAAACAAAACAACAAAAAAATCATCTTTACCTATAGGTAGATGAATCAGACCCCTCCTAAAAAGAAATGCCAATCATTTATTTTCTATGAAGTGTAAGAACCCAGGAGTCCTCATATGTTTTAGTTTCTGAATAAAGACTTATACAGTAGAAATTTGCCTAAGTAGTAATTCAATCCATAAACAAGGGATCGCAGCACTTCACATTTTCAAATCACTTCCTGAAATCTTTATAACAGCCCTGTGAAATTTGTTAATTGTCCCTTCTTAACACTTACAATGTGACAGGAATTATTCTAGCAATTGAGAAGGTTATAGAAATGAACAAAACAGACTTAAATCCCCACCCTCAGAACATTTTTAACAAGCATAGAATGATTTTTTTCCTAGGGAGTGAAAGGGTTTGATTATTAGGATGCCATTTACAATACCAAATGTTCAATGAAAACTGGTTTATTGTACATCTAAGAAATTTAAATGTACTCAATTAGTCGATCACAAAAAAAAAAAAAAATCAAGCATACAATAATATTATAGGTTAGATCTAAAATGGCCCCCAAAGCCTTGTGTCTGGAAGGTGACTGCATTATGGGAGAATTATGGGCTGACTTCCTGTTAGGAGGTGAGGGCTGGTCACGGTTCTTCCCTTCTCTCTCTGCTTCCTGGTTGCCATGAGGTGAGCAGTTTCTTCCACCAGACCCTTCCACTGTGCCTTCTTCCCTTAGAGCCAGCCAACTATGGACTAAAATACATTAGCCAAAATAAGCCAATGACAGACTAAAAACATGAGCTTCTCATCCTTTAAGTTGCATCTGGGATTTTTCTCCCAGTGATGAAGAAAATGACTAAGACATAGCACTGAAAACATGTTTTAAAAATATATTAAACAGCTTAAATACTGCATGGTATCTCTCACCTAAGTGAGGCAAAGTACAAACAAAGAAAATGATAAAGAATGTACAGAAAGGGACAAGGGGATGGATGTCTTGCAATAGGGAAGTGGTTCAAGGGAAAAAGGAGGAGGGCAAGGATAAATGAGAGGAATAAAGACATGCCATGTACAGGAACCCCAACTAAAGTAAACACTGTATGTCATAACATGAGCTATGACAAATAATAGCAAAAAATATGAAAAAGGGGATGGGAAACTGGAGGAGGAGGGGAGAAGGGGAGGAAAGGGGAAAGAAATTTAAAAAGAAATAAGATGTAATATGTACATGAAATCATCCCCTAATATGATTATAAACTGCATGAATTGCAAACATGTACTAATAAAATATATAATTATATATATTATACTAATATATAGTATAATATATAATAATATATATAATAATTATAATTATATATAATAAGTAATATATATATGACATTGGAAATTCAAAAGAAAATTGAGGTATGGGTCTTTGTCCTCAAATTCTTAATCTACTAAGCAAAAGGCATACATGTTAAAAAAAATTAAACAGAAGTTAACAAAATAAGAGTGCCTCCAAATGGAAAATGAGTATCATTAGGATCATCTTAGTTATGAGGATAACCAAGCAAGATACTGAGCTCTGGCTTAGGCTGCATACTATCAGTGCCCAGAAAAAAAGGAAATACTATTCTAGGCTTTATTAGTTAATTTTATACAAACAGACTACAGATTTTGAGGTAATAGAAGAGTCCAGTGATTGTATTTTCAATAATACTTTCTGAACATTATCCAAAAAGGGATTTATGCTATTCAAATACACTGAAATCTAATATTTAAATCCTTCCTATGATTGCTTTGTAAACACCTTTATCTAATCTCTTACAAGTCTACAAAATAAACACAAACATAAAACAGGCAGAGAACACTTAAGTAACTTGCCTGTGTTGACTACTTGATACATAAGACTGACTATAAATTGTAAAACCTGGATATTAAAAGATCAGTTTAGAAAAGAACAAGTAAGTTTTGAGATATATAATAGAGAATTTCTTAGATTCAAGTGAATTAATATTCCCTATGAGAATTTGAGAGTATTAGGTACATATTAGCTATCTATAAAAATATACCTTGCATCAAAAGTAATTATCTTATTGTAATTCTGTATCCTTTAAAAATACACATTTAATCAATTTGCAAAATCACCTAGTTGTGAAGAAAAAATAATTTCTTAAAACAATCGTGATATGTGCGCTATCTCGCTAGAAAATTATTTCTTACAAAACACCCTTTCTCTTTCTCTGGGATAACGGAGGGTTAAAAAAAAAAAGAAAAAGGAAAAAAAAACTTTCTTCAGAGGGGAGGATTTTGAGCCTGTTCTCACAGCTTCAAGGCTCATGTTGAATACTTTCCATAAATTCTCACATAATTTACAAAGTCTCCATAAATTCTCACCTATCTAGGTTCAGGGTCACAAATTTGGCACAAATAGCATGAATGCTATTTGAGGACTCTACCAAATCAGCAAGAGGCACACCAGCCCTTCAAGGAGCTGGACTCTGAATGAGCTCATTAACAGGTGTCTGGCTAGAGACAGCCTAATGTGCCTACAGAAACCAAGCTTGACAAACCCTTACCGAGGTGCACTCCTGGGGCTTACTCCCTCCTGAAATCCAGAAGGAAGCCAACTGACCACACAGCTAGGCTGGGAGCTGGAAATTAGCCCAGGCTGTAGACTCAGGGCACAAGAGGAAACAAGGAAGGGAATATAGGACCAGGACCACCCACCGATCCACTCTGGCTCTTCATACTATCCCCTCTGTGCTCTAAGTGAATTTATCTTGAATGTTTGAGTTTTCTTTGCAAAAACATAAAGATCATGAAATAAGAACCAAATACATAAAATATTTGCATCTAATAAGCAACGCCTTTATCTGAAGTCCAGGCTAACATTAAAGCAAAAAAAAGGTAAAAGCTCTTTTTTAATTTTGTTTTCTAACTGTATATATTTAAGGATGCAGTGTGATATTTTGATACACATATACATTGTGCGATAATCAAACTGGGATTTAGCATATACATCACCTCAAACATTCACCATTTCTTTGTGGTAAGAACATTGAAAATACTCTCCTCTACTTATTTTGAAGAGAAAACAAGAACTTGCACCCATCTGTTGATGAGAATGAAAAGGGTGAGGGAGTAGGGAAAGGGGAGGAGTGAAACAAAACTGCTTTACACTTTCTTTCAATTTAACTGCTCCTCCTCAAGGCAGTGGACTTCTTAGTGAAGTCTTTAAATTCTGTGTATTTGGGGGCAAGTATCCAAGCATTAAGAACTTCAATTAATCATTTTGCAGCAAAATGCGCAAGAGAAGGAAAAATATTATTTCAAAGTAAACATGCCTATGAATGGTAAAGCAGTACTACAAGCTGACACTTCAACCTACAGGAGGTTTTTGTTTTGGTTTTTTCTAAAAGTAGTAAGATAGCTAAAGAAAATTTTACAAGGACTTCACACCATCTTAAATTATTCAAAGCCCAAATTGAAATTAAAACAGCCTAACTGTGACACTGGATTGAAAAAGAATTAAACAAATATTTGCTTACTTTCGCAATAGGGTCTATTTTGTGTCTTAGGTCTGAAACCTTTCTAGGAATTAGGAAGCTGAGGATCAACAAATAAGTCCCTGCCTTCAGGCCATTTGTATTCAAATGCAGGGGGAAAACCCTATTCTCAAAGAAAATGCTCAATAATACCTGTTCCTTAAAACTGCTGACTGTCCAAGAGAGAAATGAAATCTAAACAAAAAGAAAACACTTTCTTAGTTACTGAAACTTATAAAATATAAAATGTTCACATTATTCCAAGTAAATATCTATATTATATTATGAATAAAGTTTAAGATAAAATCATAATTTCTTATCTGTTAATTATCACCGACAAAAAATTTCCTTTAATTGGAAGACAGTGATTCTTCAAAATCTTTAAGGAGTATATAAAAATGTCTCCCTATCCTCTCATAAAACCACACTATAGTGACAGTTAAACTCAGTATTATACCTATTCCACAAAACTAAGCAGGAGAGAAGATCACGCTAAGGAGAGCCAAATAGCTTCAATGAAAACCAGATAAACATTAAGTAACAAGTCTGGATTTTAGCATTCTCTGTTCTATGGATCTACAGCAAGGGAAACAAATAAGAACTTGAAGGTTCTAGAATTGCAGATTCAAGTCACCACCAAGTGTATTAAATTCTGTGGTAAGGCAAAAAAAACAGGAAGACTGAAAAAGTATAGGAAAATCCTGAAATTCTCTGCTCCTGCCCTGGACGGAGCAATTGCTCCTCTTACCTTTAACAAAGACAAATTTTAGTACCTGAATAAACTAAAAAGAGAAAATCACCAGCCTTAACAATACTGTGATGGTTAATTTTTTTTTCCGTACTGGGGATCGAACTTAGGACCTTGCACTTTCAAGGCAGACGCAGTGCTACTAAGATGAATCCCCGGCCCTGTGATGGTTAATCTAAACTGGATTGGATTAACTTGATAGGATTGAGAAATATCTGAGAAATCAGAAAAGCACACTTCTGGACATATCTGTAGGTGTTTCCAGAGATGAGTAGATCATGGAAACATGATCATGCAGACTATATCTGGTCCCCAGTCCCCTACTTTGGTGCACTCTTTCCTCTCATTTCTCTTCCTGGGTGACATGAGGCAAACATTTTTCCCCCTACCATACCCTTCTACCATAAGGCAAACCATTGACTGAAACCTCTGAAACTATGAGCCAGAATAGATCTCTTCTTTAACTGTCTATGTCAAGTACTTTGTCCCAGTAATGCAAAACTGACCAAACACAGATACCAACACAAATAAGGTTACCTTACAAAAACCAGAAGAGAAAGTGAAAAGTTGCATACTCAAAGTGAGCCCAGTGAGGGCAGGGACTTCCTCTCTGTATTATTCATTACTGCCACATCCTTGTTACCTACAATGGTGCCTAGCACACAGATGGTACTTAAATACATAGCAAAGGCTTAGGAAATGGGTTTTTTAAATGTTTCAGAAAGTAGAAAATCAAAGAGAAAACATACAGACATCAATCCAGGAAATTCAACATCTGTCCAACAGGAATACCTAGAAAGAATAAACAGGGTTGGGAGCAGGTGGTTATGGAAAATTAGGCAAGAAACTTCACAGAACTGAAGTTTTCAAGTTGGAAGTGACACTAAATATCTACCACAAAAAAATGTTAAAGTTCAAATACCAACAATAAAAGACAAGATTCCAAAATGTCCACATTATTTTAGGTAGAAGGATTATAAAGAATTTTAAATAAGAACAGTATTGGACTGACTCCAACAGCAATTCTGAAGCTAAAATACAATGAAACATTCCTTTCTAATTCTGTGGGAAACGACTTGTAACCTAAAATTGTTACCCCAAAGAATCAGGTATAAAGATAAAGGTACAGCTCTCTCGCCATTGTTCAAGGCAGCCCAGCAGCTCCTTCCCCAATAAAGCCCTGCCTCGGGTACTCCTGTTTCAGCTCCTTTTCTTTCATTCTGGTGCCGAAACCCAGGAAGGCAATGGACAGGATTTCCCCAGGATCCCCCACAGGTCGGGGTCGAATGGCCTCCTGGCTGCCCTTCCCCAACCCTACCGGAGGAGCATAACATCCCCCTATCCACACCGGTCCCTAATCTCTGGGTGAGTACTCAGATCAGCCTCTCTCTCTCTCTCAGAAAATCCTAGCAACTAGGTCAGATGGACTCCTCCGCCCCTAGCCAGGACTGCCACCCCTGGGGAACACCCCATCAGCCAGGCTCCTCTTGTTCTCTCTCTCCAGAGATCATAAAAGGGGATGAGGACGCTCCTCCCTTTTGTCCATTTCCTCAGGAGCTACCTGATACTCACCCTCTACACACAGCCCTCCCTCCACATGGGAGCTACACAAGCTAAACAACACCGCTGGGATATTTGCCAGCTAATCTCAAACTTCTCGGGCTCACAGGCAACATCAAGCCCCGGTGCCTTATTTTTTTACTGCCCCGATATAAATTAAACAATGACTACCACTGCCCAGAAAATGGAACGTTCAGCCCAAACATTTTATGGGACCTTTACAGCTTTTGTCAACACAATGCCAAATGGTCTGAAGTTCCCTACATGCAGGCTTTCTCCTACCTCCATACTCATCCCTCCCTCTGCCAATATTGCACCACCTCTCAGATTCTCCTTGCCCATGACCCCAAACCCTGCCCAGGGCCTGACATGCCTGCCTTCCACCCAGCAGATCACTCCTCTCTCCACCTCCACCCTACAACCCCACCTCCACCTCTTCCTCACGCCATTGGCTCCCTCCTAGCACTCTCCCTCCCCACAGCGATTTCACTCGCCACACCCAAAGCGGCCGAGTCCCCCTACTTCTCCACCACACACCAGCTCTCTCCCTGCTCCTCTAGCCCCTCCCAAACAGGAGAGTGAGTTAACACCCCTGCCTCCTCCGACGCAGCAGCGACCCTCTACCTCTGTGTTTCCTCTTACCCTCTACTGCCGTGTGACACAAAAGGCTGCAAAGATAGGGGAGACTTTTAAGGTGCCTACACCCACTGCTCTGGCTGCTCTCCCTGCCTCAGCTTCCCCTGAGGAGAGAGGGAAGCAAGACTACAAAAAGTGAAATCCTCTCCTGGCCCTGCCTATTTACATATCAACAACTTGTTTGTCAGGCTACATTACCAAGAAATTTCATCAGGCCCTATTGTTTTCTACATAAATATTGGGAAAAAAATATATAAGGTTTTAAAACAATTCAAAGAAAATGTAATGCTTAAGATCGGAGCTCAAAGACCAAATGCTAGGTTCCAGCTCAGTGACTGCTACAGACTGTTTGCTCCATATTAAAATCAGCTGTGATGTCCTACTGGGCAAGGGAAACTTACAAAAAATCAAAAAATCAGATTATAAATTTTGGCCAATTGACAAAGGTAACTTTCATCTCCAATTTAAACTGATGTTTAATTGGTGTTTGCTTTCCAGATGTTTAAATGATGTATTTAGAACATTTCTTTTACATTACAAATTCTTGAATTGTAATTATAGGATTAACTTGACCTTCTCTACTTTCTGCTTACAGACTTCTGACAATAACTATAACACAAGATTATGCTACTGTTATAAAGTGCTTTTATTCCTTCTGATTCAAATTACAAGAGATCTCTGTTAATTGACCTACAAAAGTTTTGACTAGTCTTAATTAAAAGAGATGTTATAATTCAATTGGCCAAATATATTTGAGTGCACTCTAGTTTCATAAATTGTCTTATATGTTTGTCTGTGTCTAATTGTTTGTGTTTGTCCAATTGTATTTTTGATAAATGTTACTAAAGGCATACCTTCCTTTTCTCCTAGGTTGCTAGTTGATCAAAATGATGTCAAAGATTAATTTTGATTGTAATGCATATTGCTGTCTACATTCTCTAACTCAAAAAGTATATATATATATATATATATATATATATATAATTGGTAATTGTTACATTCTGGTTTTTACAGGTTATATAAAAAGGAAATTGTCAAGATAACTACATAAAAACTTTTAGGTTTGGGGAGATGGCTGGATGATGGGACTCCCCTTGATGTATAAAGAAGGAGCTGCACAAAAAAGTTATTTCTGGTCTTTATTCACTAATGGTAGCTCCAATAATTTTCATAGCCTTATAGAGAGACACACCCCCAATTAACATTGCTTCAATACGTTACTGTAATATGTTTATATTGGTTACCTTCAAAACACAAAATTTTCAGTGGTAAAACCAAGGTGTTATTTTAAAAGATGCCGTTGGTACCAAGCTTTATTATAGGACATAAAGTTTGATATAATTGTAATAATTATTATTGCTACTTTTCTGGTGTACAAAATGCATTCATGCTTTCTGACTGTACAGGTTTTCTAATATATTGTTTATAGTAATAACTTTTTGATTTAGTTATTTGCCCTTCTCTTATGCTCCAGTTACTTATGATAACAGGTACATTTATAGGCCGATATATTTTCTTTAGATGGCAACCCATCAAAAGATACCAATTTGTGTAAGAGTTTTTTACGTGTTTTTGTGGGAGAGGGAGTGCATTTAACAATGGCTATTTTATACTAAGATACATATCTAAGTTTGTTACAAAGATAATGTCATCATGATTGTCATGCTAAAGTATTATTATTATTATGTGTGGCTCCTGATTCAAAGTTTTTTTCTGTTAATATTCTACAGGAAATCAACTACTAGAACCACCATGATTGATAAAAATAATAGTCCTCTAACTATATTTTAGATTCCAAAATGCTTGTTATCTAAGTAAAATTATACTAGTTAAGCTCACTTCTCCTACTGCACTACTAATGTCACCGATCTTCTCTTCTGAGTGTTCAACAACTAAAGTTTGGAGACCAAAACTAGAAAGGTAACTAGACTAAGAGGACTGCCAGTATTTTGGCCCTAGCCCAAGGTCAACAAAGAATCCAGGATATAAGGGAACCTTTTCTATGGGATCCTGCATCTTTGGTAAGTCACCCAACCTCCTGAGCAAGGAGACTGCTGGACACCAGAGGACAAATGTACTGTGTGCCAAAGGAGGGTCACAAAGAAGGAAAAATCTATGCTTTCACTGAAAGCAACATGGTCAAGCAAGGCCTCGACCCATCTCAATGGCGGACACTGACAGAGGAGCTGAGAGGCTCTATGCATCGTTCAAAAATGATGCCTGAAGAGACTTAACTGACCTTGATAGATAGCAAGATGTTCATACTGACTGACACAGCTATCACTTTAACTTGGCCTTAAACACCCAGAAGAAAAGAACCAAAAGAGTTACAAAATAATGCCATAATAATAAAGCTACATATAAAAAGGGGCTCCAGTAACTAACCCCTTCTGGCAGTTTCCAGCTCTACCAGTAGCTGACCATGGTATGGATCATTAGGAAAAACTATGGTAAAATCTGTAAGAGCTCAGCTAGAGTTTTAAATTTCTTACTGAGATTTGTTCTTCAAATTGTCTCATAGCTAAAACTAGAGAGACTTATGACAAAGTATCACACTTATAGATAACCTTTATCAATGAAAGAATCTAAGAGCCAACAAGTTACAAGCACTATTTCAGTATCTAAGTGTGACTTTCTCCCCAACCTGCCCTTCCATTCTAGTGTGCTCATGCTTAGATTTTTCATGCTCTAATTTCTTTAAAAATCTTGTTTATTCTTGCCGATAGGCTGCCAAATTCAAAGTGATCACACAGATAATATCAACAACAAATGTCCTAGACATTTTTTTTAACCAATATCCACCATCTTAACAAGTGTACCCTTCCTATACTCCCTTGGGAGCCAGAGTTCTGGCAGGAATAGACACAGGGGTTGCAGAAATTTCAACATCAACACACTTCTATTACTCCCCATCTCAGGAGCTACGTGAAGATATGGAAAAGGTGGCAGACTCCTTCGTCACCCTACAATCACAGATCAATTCACTGGCAGCCATGGTACTCCAAATTAGATAAGCTCTGTATACAATAACACCAAAAAGAGGGGGAACATGCCTCCTATTAGGAGAAGAGTGTTGTTACTTTGTAAACCAATGTGGCATTGTTGGAGACAAAGTAGAGGAGCTCAGGGAGTGCATAGAAAAACGAAGTCGAGACCTAGATGGACTACGATCTCTGCCAGGATACTTTGACCAATGGCTTCCATGGCTTCTTCCTTTTCTGGGACCCCTCACCATCCTCTGCATAATCCTGCTTTTCAGACCCTGTCTGTTTTGCTGTTTTCAAACTTTCTTACTGGAACGCATGTGGACCTTCCTGGTTGGTGAACTCATCATGGCTGGCTACCAGCCCCTCGCTACTGATGGTGGCTCCACCTAACGAGACCACACCTCCACTGTCTAAAGCCCCCACCCAACAACGCCAGCAGGAAACAGCTACAGAAAAAGAGACCCTCACCCCTATTCCATAATAACAAGAGTCTAGAATGATAAGAGTTATCTGCCAGCCAAAATGGGCCCAAGGGTCCTACATTCTAAAATGGCTCCCATTCCTAAGATGATTCCCACTTACGGAAATGAGCCACTTGAGGATCGGGGTGGTGTGAAACCTACCCCCTCTGGAAAAGCAAAACCTAACTTGTTGCTCCACCCTGCTACCCACATGATCCTCCCCTTCCAATCACCTGGAGTCCAGTTGCTAATGGATGTATTAAAAGGATGATATTAAAAGGTGAGGATGATATTAAAAGGTAAGGATGGTATTAACAGTGTGAAATCTTTGCAATCCAAAGTTGAAAGCCAACAATGTTTAGAATTGAGAATTTAACCCAATAACCATCTAAAAACAAAATTTAAAATGAGGTAAACAAAAAAACTGAAATGAACAGCTTTTGTTAAATGGATCTGGAAAATAAAGTATACAAGGGGAGATGGCACAGAATCTATTTTTATTATAATATTTTAAAGATTAAGTTTTAAGCCACAGACATTTTATATATGAATGTAAGTTCAATTTAAAAAAAATCATCATCTAATAAACAATACATTCTCATTATTTCTTATAAGATAATGCAATTAAGGGTTTTTGAAATAAAAAAAATTTAGTTTCACAGCAAAAGAGGGGTTAGACTTATACACAAATTTAATAAAAACTAATTTTGGTTTTGAAAAACAAGTTCTCTGCCTAAGAAATGAGAAATTTTTAAAAATTTAAAAAAATTATATAATACAGTATATGACAAAAGCTGCGGCATGTCAATTCATGACCTTACAGTTCTGTTTTAGATCTTGCCAAAAAAGAAAAATTTTATCTAAAATATCAAAAGCAACCATCAGTCAGAGCTAAAGCCCAGAGCTGCCAAACTGGTCAGCCTAACACTAACCCACCCTGTTCTGTTTTTGTAATACCTACCAGCAACCAGCTAAAAATAGTTTTTATATTTCATGGAAAGAAACACAAGACTATCTCATTTCATATGAAAAATCACATAAAATTGTAATCCATAAATAAAGTTTCATTGAAACACAGCCTTGTTCATTGTCCCCTCCCTTTCTGGTACTGAAGATTTCGCCCAGGGCCTTTGAACTGAGCTCCATCCCTAACCCTTTTTTTTTAAAGACAGAGTCTTACTATGTTGCCCAAGTTGAGCTTGAACTTTCCATCCTCCTTCCTAGCCTCCCAGAGTGCTGAGATTACAGGCATGTGGCTGCTTTCTTTCTGGTAATGGCTGAGTTGAACAATCTGACAACAGATAAAAACCTAAGATATTTACTGCCTACCCTGTAAAACCAAAGACATCTGTTATCTGGGCTCCTTTCAGAAAATATTTACTGACCACTGGACTAAACCATTACAATTCTGAATTTCATTTGAATTTTATTTCAAATGATTAATCCAAACTCATATTTTAAAATGTGAGTATAAAAGGGCATAAATCAAACACTGCTGGAATAAGCAGCCTTAGGGAAGTGGTCTACACAACCCTCAAAAGAGAAAAATCTCCAGAGACATTTAATGGTTTTCTGAGGGTCACTGGGGTGACCAGAATCAATGCTAGAGTCTCCCAACATATTCATTCCATTATTCAAACATCTGGCACCGAATTTCTAACCCTAGTATACTTTTGTTCCTATACTAACCTTCAAATTGCTATTATTAAATCAGTTATTTCATTTTAGTTAACATTTTTTAAAACATGTTCTTTTAGCTTGACTTTCCCAAATATTTAAAGCAGAGTTCTGTAGATATTTACTTACAATAGTGTCAATGTGGCAGTACAGAATACTGGCCAAGACAGGATCTCTGGTGTCAGGGTGACTCTGGCTCTAACTCTGTCCCCAGCATCACTTTGGCCTTGCAATCCTCTGAACATCTCTAACTCTTATAGTGAGCATATTACCTACTTCCAGTGAATGTAGTTACACTGAATAAGACGAAGGATATCGAGTACTGACTGTCACAGAATGAAGAGCCCAGGAAATATCCATACTTTCTCTTATGTTTAAATATTTCATAACCATTCAATATCCCTGAAAAGATTCAGAAGTAGCTTTCTCAAACTACACCGTGCATTAAGAATCAAATTAGCCATTGGAATAGGAAAAAACTTTATGAGCAAAACCTCAGCACCAAAGGAACTAGCACAGAGAATCAACAACTGGGATCTCATCCTATTAAAAAGCTTCTGCACAGCAAGAGAAACCACCCACAGAGTGAAGAGACAACCCATAATGTGGGAAAAAATTTTTACCAGCTGTTTCTCAGACAAAGGACTAATATCTAGAATACATAAAATACTTATAAAAATCAGACCCCCCAAATTTAAAGACCCAATTCAAAAACGGGTCTGAAATGAACAGACATTTCTCAGACAAAGAAGTAAAAGCAGCAAATAAACATATGAAAAAATGTTCAACATCACTGGTCATTTGAGAGATGAAGATGAAACCAACGCTGAGATTCCACCTCAGCACAGAAAGAATGGCTGCTATCAAGAAATCAACCAATAATAAATGCTGGCAGGGCTGTGGGGAGAAAGAAACCCTTCTCCATTGTTGGTGGGAGTGCAGACTGGTGCAATCACAGTGGAAATCAATATGGAGATACCTCAAAAAACTAGAATTAGAGGTCCCATTTGACCCAGCTATTCCCCTGTTGGGTATCTCCCAAAAGAATTTAAAGAATCATACCACAGTGATATATCTGCACCCATGTTCATAGCGGCACAGTTCGTAATATCTAAATCTTGGAAATAGCCCAACTGGTCATCAACTGGAGACTGGATTAAGAAAATATGGTTTTTTAATAAAATGGAGTACTACTGAGCCATAATGAGAAACTAGTTATTTATACTAAGTGGATGCACACTGACGTCATACTCTTAAGTGAAATAAATAGAACACATATGTGTAAATACCAAATAGTTTCTCTGGTGTGAGAAACTGAAAGTTTAAACAAGGATCAAAATATATAATAGATAATGTGAAACAGGAAGAAAAGGTTTAAAAAGGAAGGGGAAGTGGGAAGGGTAGGGGAAAAAGAAAGAAGGGAAAAGAAAAAATATGAGAAAATGAAAAAGGGAAAACAAAGTCTCTGTAAATAGGGAGGGGTGGAGGGGTTGATAGGAGGGCAGGGGAATGGGGAAAAAATAAGAACCAAGATAGATCATGTAAAGGTTCAAATTCCCAGTGATGAATGCCATCATATTGTATACCTAAAATGTACCCATAAACTTAATGAAAAATAAATAAATAAATTCCATTAGGCTCCCAAAGCAAGTAGTAGTCAAAAAAAAAAAAGAATCAAATTAGCAACTTGTCAGTACAGCCTCCCTTGGTCCTACTCTCAGATACTTTGATTCTTTAATCTGGAGGGGGCAGGAATCTGTACTTTTAAGTTCATGTACAATTTGCATATAGACACTGGTCCTAGATACTGAAACATACCAAGGGGTTAAGAGACAAGCCAAAAGCCTAAGTAATCACAGTTGTGATGTGATTACTTACTGTACCAGCACAGTAAGGTGGTGAGTACTACTCATTCCTTTCATTGCTCTTCCATTTACTACTGTCTTTTTTTCTTTTCTACTTAAACTTCTATTAGGCTCCATAAGTTAACTAATATAACATATAATACGATGATTATTTCCGAATTTATGAAGGTCAGGACTTCTAGTTATATGCCCAACAAAACACTGAAGGAGTTCAATAAAGCCAATACTCAGATTACTAACTTTAGAATATTGAATATTGAGCCGTTTTATTTAATGAAATATTTGCAAAAAAAAAAAATAGATGTGTTCCTATGTTACAGTACAAGCTAAAACTCTGCATAAAAACAAGCACAAAACTAAACAGCTTACACTGAGAGACTGTGATGTGTGGTACATGTGAAAGGAACTGCATGAGACACCTGCATCTCAGGTAAGGTTTTCCCACCCAAAGTGTCTATTCCAAAACCAGCAACAAAAGCAGAGCTGAGAGTGGCAAGAGGAGGAGAATGCAGATGCGCACGGTCACGATACCTTGCTCCAGTCTAAAGCACAGGGAGCGCCTGGCTGCTTCCATCTCAGGAGTCGGGTTATCTAGGACGTGTCTACACCACTGCAAAGGACTCAGGGATTTCTCTGATGAGGTGAATGTCTTTGAAGAGCCAACGTATAACCTTAAAAAAAGAAATCTACATTATAGGTATGATATAAGTATACAGAGAGAGCCACTCTTCCAGGAAAAACAACATGTATTTAACAGTTTCTATAGAAACAGAACTCAAGTTTGAATACTTCAAAGTACCACAAGTCATTTTTAACAGCCAAATATCCCCAAATAGAATATAATACTTCTCTCTAAGCTTAGTGAGAACTACTTTAAAAAATCTAAAAATTTCCCCCTTAACTGTGTTTCAGAGTCAGAATGGGCATCATGAAGACCTCATGGCTTTCCTTTACATGTCTAGAAATGGAACATCTTTATCTTTGCCGCGACAGAATCTTTTGTGAACTTGGGCTAATAAATGGGCACAACACATAGGCAACAAGGCAAACAGGTCTTTTTTTTTTTCTTTTGGTACCGGGGGTTCAAACTCAGGACCTTGCGCTTATTAGGCAGGCGGCGGCACCACTGAGCTAGATCCCCAGCCCGAGGTGTCTTTTTTAAAAATAAGCCAAAACACAAGTCATTAATTCTCTGAACCCTTAAGTAACATTTTTATCATCACTTCCACCGTCTATACCAATTGTAATGGGAAACATTTTAAAAAACCACCCAGAGGAACTATAAATTACAAGCAGGTTCTCTCTCACCGATGTACTGTACTATGCAAAGGTAATCTTAAAAATATCTTCAGTGATAGGGTTAAATAAAAAAGTGCGAGGTACAGCCAGCAGTTAGCCAAAAAGAGGAGGAAAAATCACGTCCTCACAATTCCTCTCTCTAGTATTCAACCTTGCCATACTTAAGCTTATTCTAATCACAAATCTCATTAAATGCTCCTTCAAAATCACTGTAATTAGAATGAGCGCATATTCTTGAAATAACACACTTCATTATTTACACTTTTACTATTCTAGACAGGATATCTACCTTTAGAGTAATTTACTAATTACTCAAGATAGCTGGGAATCTATTATTTTTGGGGAACTTTTTCTTAACGATTAGGGGTGGGCAAACTTATCTGTCACAACTATCCTTCAGTTCCAAAGCACCATAGCAATCTGTAAATTTATAAATAAGTATAGCTGTTCTCCTATACACTTTACTTATAGACAGTGAAGGTTAAATCCCCCCTCATTTTCGTATTAAATTATTTCACCATATCAAATTGCAAAAACCGATCTTCCTCGCCATACAAAGCATGCAACAGACATGATTTTGTCTTGAGGACAGTTTGTTGACTCTGTGGAAGATTCTAAAATATATCTCTATTAATGAATTTAATATTAACTGCAAGATATCATTCTTTCCTTAGTCCTATCTCCATCAGAAGTATATTAACTATAAATGCATATTCCTGGGCCCTACCTCAGCCCTGCTATGACACAGGTGGTCATAACCCTTGCACCTTTCCTTACTAACACACTCCTGATCTGTCTTTAATGGGTACCTCTTCTTAGTCCATGTTAGGGTTGGTCTAGGCTAGTTGTTCTCAAGCCTTGATACTTCAAACACAAATTGCTAGACCAGGCCCTACTCCCAGGTTTTTGTTTTAGTAGGTTTGTAATAGGGTCAGAGAATAGAAATTTCTAACAAGTTCTCAGATGATGTTGATATTACTGGTTCTGTAGGCCACATCTTGAGATGCCTCGGGCTATGTCAATCAGAGTAATTCCATTTTGTCCTGCTGCCCACTTACTGGTTCAGGGCCCTGGATACAACCTCAGGCAATAAAAACTGAGAGGAAAACATCTGATGGGCTTGTGGGCAAATTTTTCTTCATGTTTAAAGGTGTCACAAAAGGTCCAATTATATGCTGCTTATAAAAAAATGCACTGCAAATATAGTTGCTTATGTAGGTTAAAAGTTAAAAGACTGTAAAATAAAAACAAAAAACCTATCTACAAAGAAAAGCCCAAAGGTTCACTGTTGAATTTTACCATTTAAAATATCAATACTTCATAAACTCTTCCAAAAAAGGGGTGGGGGGGATACATACTTACACATTCTGAGGCCAGTGTTACCCTGATACTATAATCAGATGCAGGTCAAGTATTACAAGGAGAAAAAATAGAAAGAAAAAAAAATACTGGAGACCAATATCACTCATGAACAGATACAAAAAGTCCAGATATTTTAGCAAGTTGAACCCAACAATGTTAAGAAAGATACTTCTTCATCACCAAGTGGGTTTTATCCCAGATGTAAAAGTTGGTTTAATGTTCAAACAGCAATGTAACTTACCTTATTAACTAAAGTGGAAAAGTCATATGATAATCTCAATAGGCAAAGAAAAAAGGCATCTGACATCAATTTCTAATAAAAATTCCCAGTAAGTTGGAAACAGAAAGAAAAATTCTCAATCTAATTAAAGATGTGATTAAAGATACCCTAAAAACAGCATACTGAATAGTGAAAGACTGAATACTTTTCCAGTAGTAGGAAAAAATATAGGTACTGGCTCTAATCACTTCTATTCAACACTCTACAGAGGTTTGAGCCAGTGTACTCAAGAAGTAAACCTATTTTGATATACAGATGACATGAGCATCTATGTAAAAAAATCTGAAAACTCTGTAAAAAAAGATATTAAAACTAATTACTTTAGTAGCAATATTGTACAATACCAGATTATCATAGGGAAATTAAGTTATATATTTGTATATATTTGCAATAATTGATATTTTTACAGTTTTACTTTCTGTTTACCATAGCTTAAAAATCCCTTAAAATACCTAAAGATAAATCTGACAAAAGACGTATAAGACTTGTTAATGAACACTACAAAGCATTCTGAGGTAAATCAAAGACAAAAATAAATGGAGAGATGTAACATAAGGTTTATGGGTCAGAGACTAAATGCTGTTAATGTGTCAGTTCTTCTTAAACTGATCTATATAATTAACAAACTCTCAATCAACATCCCAGCAGGCTTTTGAAATACATCTTATATAAAAAGCTGATTCTAGAATGTATATGGAAATGCAAAGATCCTGGCATAATCAAGCTACTGTTTAGAAACAAAATTGGAGAGTTATCACTGACTGATTACTAATGAAGACAGTTTAATATGGCATAAACATAAAGAGATTAATGGAAAAAAATAGATGGGTTAGAAATAGAATCACATGTAGAATACTGCTTTTTAACACAGTACAAAGAGCATTCAATGAAGAAAGGATAGTCTTTTAAAGAAATGGTGCTGGAATAAAATGGATGTTCATATATAAAAAAGTGAACTTCAAGCCTCACTTCACACAATACCCAAAATTAACCCAAAATGCTCAGAGACAAACATGTAAAACCTCAAGCTGCAAAACTTCTGTTAGAAACCACAGGTGAAAATCGCTGCGCCACTGTGTTGGCAAATACTTCTTCGCTGTAATTTATAAGACTAAAAACATGATCCATAAAAGAAAAAAAAATATCAGTTGGACTTTATCAAAACTAAAAACTTGGCTCTTTGAAATACACTGCTAAGAAAAAGACAAACCGTGAACTGGGAAAAAAATATTTGCAAATAATGTATCTGACAAATTTTTATTTAGAATTATAAAGAAACTCAGCAAACTCAGTAACAAGCAACCTAATTTAAAATTGGGCAAAAAAATTTAATAGAAATCTCACCAAAGAAGAGCTAATGATGACAAACAGATATGAAAACATGATCATTAAGGAAATGCAAACTAAAACTATAATGAGAATATAATGTCACACACTTATTAGAATGGTTAAAATTAAAAAGATTGGCTAGCCAAGTGCTGATGAGCATGTGACACAACTGAAATTTCCTAGTGGAAATTTAAAACGGTATAGCCACTTTGGAAAGGAGTTTGGCAGCATCTTAAAAGGCTAACATACATCTGTTCAAGTCTGTTAGTATATATCCAAGAGAAATGAGACCATGAACACATTAAGGACCTAGACAAAAATGTTCATGGCAGTTTTATTTATAATAACCAAAAGTTGAAAAAAACCCAAATGTCCATCAAAAGATGAATGTCTAAACAAACCACAGTTTTATCCTGGCAATCTAATAGCTGTCATGGTTAAAGGAAATAAACTACTGATTCATGTAATTAACAACACAGATGAACTTCAAAAGCCAGACCAAAATAAACAAATGAAAAAGAGTGCATGCTGTATAATTTCACTGATACATAACTATGGAAAATGCAAGCTAATCCACACTGACAAAAAATAGATCAGTGTTTGCCTGGGTTGGAGGTAGGTATGACTGGGAAGGAAGAAACACAAAGGGGCCACAAGGAAACTTCACAGTTTATTTTCTTGATCATGTGATGGTTTTATGGATATATTCATATCAAAGTGTATCAAATTTGACATTTCAAATATACACAGTTTATATATCTCTATACTTCAATAACATTTTTTAAAAGGTCACAGGGGACAGTGCTTCTCATCCCTCAGGGTTTTTAAGGTGAGACTCAGAGCTGCCATCTGCTATGCATGTTAAGAGAAGTACAGCGCCATACTACTGATGGAGAGAAGTAGGTGGTCTCTAGTCAACTGTGGGGCTTCCTCACCTCTAGACTTAAGTTAGCCAATTTCTCTCATTGTTTATTACACACAAATTCACATTTCTGAGCCTTTCCTTGTTGTTCACAAACCCCCTGAGCTGGCACCTGAAGCTACAGTCTGACGCACTGTTCTGCCTGTGACTCCCAGAATCCTACAGGACAACTGTGATATCTGCTGCTGCTGGGAAGCTTCACCAATCAGATTATCTCTGGATTTCAGATACTCTCACCAAATGTTTTTGACAGCCTTTTTTGATTCTTCTTTGTGAAGGAACTCTACATGAAGATAATCCTTTACGGCCTGTGTAACAGTTCTCTGATTTGATCACAGGCCTCAGAGCACACTCAGGAGGAGTGCCTTCTCCAGACAGGTACTCTCAGTTGCTAAGTGACCCTCTGTGCCATATTCATTTAGGGCTACTTTTCTCTATCATCTGTCCCTGCTCCCTGGTGTTATAGCTCACCCCTATCCTGTATTTAATAGAACTGGAGATGATTATGGCCCTGAAAGCAAGGAATTCAGCTAAAAGTCTCATAAGGAACAAGCAGAGAGTCATGGGTCCCCTCCGCCACCCCAGGAAACCAGTGGCCCCACCCCTTCTTTATCACAACCTAAGACGGGAGACTTACTTTCTGACTAGTGGTTGGTCCAGAGAAGCCCTGACCTCAGGCACATCAAATGTAACCAAAGGTAGAATGAGGTACCTACTGAGCTAGAGACTAAATCAAAGCCAACATGCTGACTGCTTAGAATCCTAACTTCATTTTTGTGTTTACATTCCCAGAATAGACTCCTTTGCTTATATCTCCCAGGAGTACAGAAGGATTATGTCTGTAGAAACAGACAAAACCCAGAGAGGACCTAGAAATAGCAAAACTTAGAGTGTGTACCCAATCATTACCAAACTTCACCACATGCAGCTCCACCTCAGCCTCAATACCTATGGTTATGAATAGACAAACATTGATACCTATTATTTATAATATTCTTATTACATAAAAATTCTAAGATCTTTCTTTCTTTGCAAAGAAAATAGAACCATGGAGAAAAAAAATGCAGAGAACAGATGAAAATACCAAGACAACTATAATTGAAACCATCTAAAAGAAAATGTTGCATTCACAAAAGATTAAAATTTTTAAAAAAACAGGATATTAAATAAGAGTTTCCTCATTCATGGAAAATATAGCACAGTGAGGCAAAATAATCAATAAATGAGTTTGGAGTATGAAGCTGAAAGTCTCCCAAAAGCAAAATAAAGACAAAACGTAGCAATGAGAGAAGACAAAATCAAATTACTGCACCACGTAGATCTACATCTGACTGTTACAAGTTCTAAAGACAGAAGGGAGGGAAGGAAAGAGAGGAATAGGACATTTTTTTAAATCCTCAGAGTTGAAAGTAGGCCATGGGATCCCGAGTGAAAGCACTCAAACATGTCTGGTCTAATAGGTGAATAGAAAAATCCATACCAAAAAATATTGTAATGCTACAAAAAAGAAAACTGAAAAAAAAGTTACAGAGAACTAGATATCCAAATTACAATGTATTTCAATGGAGCATAATAGAAGCTGATACAAAATAGAAAAATACCTTCAAATATGAAGGGAAATGATTTGGGCTTTAACACCCAGCTCAACTATGAAATTTATGTGGGGGTGGGGGGGACATTTTCAAACATACTAATCCCAAAGAGTACCTCCCATGCATGTCCCCTTTCTCAGAAAGCTAAAATAAATGAAACATGAAAACAAAAGATTTAATAAATAGTAAATCGAACATAGCTAAGAAACTGAAGGAACTCCCGTGACACTACCACTCTATATCCAGGCTAGGGAGCAAATAGTAAAGACTGAAGCAATGGGATTAAGTTTCAAACGAGACAGCATTATAAAATTTTTGAAAACAGGATTAAAGATTATCAAATGAATCTGACTTTTCTGAGGAACTGTGTGGTTTCATTTGAGTGTCTGTGAAATAATCTGTGGTAAGGAATTTTTTTACTTTTTTTTTTTTTTTTGGTACCGGGGATCGAACTCCGGTCCTTACGCTTGCGCAGCAGGTGGCAAAACCACTGAGCTAAATCCCCAGCCTACGGTACGGAATTTTTAAAGGTGTGGAGGGGGAGAGAAAGGGATTTGAAAAAATAAGTGTGATGTAAAATTAACAGAATTCGGCAAATAACAGTTACAAACATAATACATTTGTATGATTTAAAAGCAAAATTGTAAAACCCATTATGAGAAAAGAGATGGTAGCTGGGGGTGAAGAAAGCGACCAAAAGTCTTCATTTCCCATAACAAGTCCACAGGTAGCTAAAACTGAAAAGTATAAAGACTACTTAGAAACAAAAGAAACAACTAAAATAAGATAAAGCAATTTCTACATGAAGGACTTGGGCATAAGAAACAGAATTGTTGCCTTTAAAATAAACTTTGCCAAAAATCAACTTCTCGAACTACTTATGTTCTATTTGTTATATTACTTTGATAAAATGAAGAAGTACTACAAATATTTATGGCATAAAGACAGACGTGATCATTCTGAGTCAGTCTCCAAGCAATGTGTCTAAGAAAGTTTTGAGCCTATTTTTATGGAGACACCTAGAGCTGGGCTTAAATAAAGAAAAGTTTCTTAGTTATAGAGATCATCTAGCTTCAAATTTCTTGAGCGGAATATATTTACAATATTAGGCAAGGTAAAACCTGGATTTCTCCTAAATGGTTCTAACCATCTAAAAATTCATAAAAATCACTTTGTCATTACAATGCCAGTTCTTAGAATATTCTGTTTTTTCCATCGCTAGTCCAATAGACCTCCTAGCCTTACAAACTACTCTTTCACCATAAATAGTCTCATTAATGGTGAACTGAAATCTAGCAAGAATAGTTGGAAAACTTAAACCTAAAATTTTAGAATTCTTCAAATATCTGTGTTAGAAAACCCTGAAATGTCACACACTTAATTTTCTTTAACTTTTCTTCAACAAGTTCCAAAAACATTCACCTAGAAACTATTATTCCTTCTTTTTCACATATTGCACGTTCTAGACCTCTGGTGTAACACTGGGAGATCAAAACTAATGCAAAAAACCTACCATAACAACCCTGAATGTTTCAAATGAAATATTACAACTCCCTAGGAAAAATACTCTGTTATTCAAAATATATTTATTTGGCTCTAAAATCATCCTTTTGAAAATACAAAACAAATGGTAAAGCAAAAACAAAACAAAGTTATTACGTGATTACTTTCAGTCAAATAATTTTAAGATCCTTCAGCTGCCACACATTTTAAGTCTAAAACACTACCACTGATAAGTGCGATCAACCTTTTGCTCATATGAACAATGTTTGATTCCCTAGCTTCTGCTGGTATCAAACTGGGAAGCAAAACTTAACACCCCCCATTACTTAAAAGATAGGTGAAGTCCAAATTATACTATTTGCTAAACTAAATGTTTTCCTATAGAAAAGTTTCCCTGCACCTCCTCCTACTTCACCCATTAGCTCTAAATTTCTATTTCAGTGTCTGTCACTACTGCTTCAAGGTTACTCATTTAAAACACACATTCTCATACACTTCAGTCAACTCCATTTGCTTCTGGAAGACATTGTGCATTTTCAATTAGCATTGTCAGGAAGGGAAGCACCCTCTGGTCTTTTCACTGAAAATCAATTAAACAAAAAGTTTAGGTGGGCTAATTTAGCTGTGCCATATGTATAGTGCAAGGTGTTCAACAGCTTTGATGAAGAATTGGCAATGATTTGGGCCAGCTGTCTGGGGTCCTGGTATTACACATGGAAGATGAATATCTCAATCATTAAATTTCCCTTAATTTGTACATATCATTTTCTCTTGTATAATTAACATCTTTTCTCTTGACCTTCCAGTTGAACAATTTTTAAATTCTGCTACAATCCCTTTATATAAGTCTCAATATTCTACTGTCACTCCACTAAAATAAAGCTCCCTTATATGACTATTTTCTACAGGCTGGCATGTTTTACCTTGGCATTTTATTATGTAGAAAACATCTGTTTTAATTGAGATATGCAGGACTTGACTTACAACCAAGGTGCTGCTACACTATCTTCAGATATCTGTGCTTTTCCACCTGTTTCTCCAAATCCACTGTGCTTTCAAACAGTATAAACTGATGTGTTTCTAATGTGACCATTACACACAAATGCATTTAATATTTCAACTCAGGTCACACACATGGAGAACTGAAACAAGTTTAATTAAGACAAGTATAGTATTGTAAGATACAATGAACTCTTAATTTTTCACCCTAATGTATTTCTATGGTAAATACATTAAATTGACTCTCTAACCCACCAGTGGATCACAACACAGTTTGAGAGAAAATGTCAATGTGAACACTTGTGAATCTGTGTACACAACCTGAATTGTAGTCTGAGCTCTTTTAGTAACCAACTAAAAGAGTTCACAAAAGTCATCTCACCTCATAGCTTCTGTACTTAATTAACTTTGACATAAGGGAGCCGAATCAGATGACAGAAAGTTCATGGCTCCCATTGCCACTTCCTATCAACGTGACTCTCTTTGCTTGTACTGTGAGGTTCTTCTCAGCCTGGTAACACTGAGAGATACAGATCCTTACCATTCCTTACATAAAGACTGGAAAATCATCCATTCACACCATATCCCATGTATACATCAAGATGTTAGTCCTTTTGAGCTTTTTATTTACTTCTGAATCTCAGAAGTGCCCCATTTTAGCCTATGGTCAGATAAGATGTCAGATTAGTGGCAGGACTCAGTACAGCAAGATGTAAACTTCAATGGAGCCACAGTAACTGGACTTAAGAATAAAGGTTCTGGAACTCTTGTCAGCCTTAATTTTCTGAGACTTTAATCCTAGCAACATCGTACTAAGATAACCAGGTTGTATTACGGCAAAATTAAACCCTTTAAATTTAATTTAAATATTTAAAGAAATGAGAAAATTCTGTTTCAAAGTTTTTCAAAATAGAGACCATGCCATTCTTAAATTTTAAGATATTGTACCACTTACAAGCTAATTGTTCAGAAAACATCCTAAGAGACCTGATTATTCTTTTTAAATTTTTATTAATATTATATACGTCTGTAGTACATAATGATTACATTCAACATGAGGAGCTGGTACATGTACAGAACACATCTTAATTCTTTTTAGACCCCCTCTGTCTTCTTGATCATTCATTAAGGAACTATTGCTACACAAATATTGGTTCTCTTATGATTTTACTTGTACCCATAATTTGAAGCCAAATTTTGTCCAAGTTGTCAATAAAAGAATTATATGCTCATATTAGAGAAGATATACTGATACAAAAGAACTTCTAAAAATTTAATGACTAATCGACATTTGTAAACTTTTTCCTTGAAAACATGACATTTTATTACTAGTAAGTAGTGTTCTAAATAAATTATCAAATACCAATTTATGTAGCCCATTAGGATTTCATTAAAATGCATGAAAACTACAGCTGATACAGCAAACATTAACTTGTTCCTTAATATTGTTACTTTAACAATGATCTAATTGAAATAAGGAGGGGTGGAGTTACATTTACAAAGATATCCAAGATACATTCCTGAAAAGTGTTAAAAACCTGACATATATGTATTTATATATTGATTTGCATAACTGCATTTTTATTTTGAAAACCTACAGTGGTAACAGTTAATTCTAAGTCATGGTAATGGACTAGGGACAAAAAAATGGAATTTTACTCATGAATATACCCACTTCCAATTTTAAATATTTTAAAAATAATTAGGTACTTTATACTCAATTTAATTGTTTCTTACTATGCATATAATAAAAACAAGATGCTATCTTGCAAACATATCAGGGAACCCAAATGAAAAATACTGCATTATGAGACCACAGGATGGCAACAGTATGGTATGCAGCAATAAAGGAAGGTACATTGGAGCTATGTGCAAGCACTAACAAGTGGCTCACACTTTAAAAATTAATCACTATTGATTTTTTCATCAATATGCTAAAATGTTGCAATATAAAAATAACTTAATGTATAAAATGCTAAGATAAAAAATTTCTGTGCATTAAGTGACCTCAAAATTTTTAAGTCCATGCCACTAAGATTAATGATCCTTCATTTTTCCACCTGGGAACTAGTCCTGCGTTCATCTTGAAGATGCTTGATAAACAGTGTGCCACATGTGTATAGAAACATTTGTAAAGCATCAAAGCACTGATTTATTCACCTGTATTCTTGATGAATGAAATTAATAGAACCTGCTTCAATTTAAATTTAAATCATATGAATGGCAAATAGTGAATCCCATTGGTGGTTTCTTAAAAAAATTAGTTATGTCAATCTATCTGAACAAAAGATAAATGACCAAAAAAAAAAAGATAAATGACAAATATCAAGATATCAGTATACTAGCAAACTTGTGATACAGTACAAGTCCATTCAAAAGAAAATATTAAATTATATTAGCTATATACATACTATTACTAGCCAAATAAACCTATTAAATAACAATATTAGAATAAAAGTTAAGAACATGCTGATATCTCCAATATTTTCATCAAAAATACAATTTTCCTTCTATTGTTTATGTATATTATCATCAAAAATGGCCAAGTAGGGACCAAATCACACTAAAATAACTGAAAAGTGGCCCTGGGCTGATAGCTGCCAGTGAAAACCTAAGAACCATCATAAGACTATTTCCCAGTACCATTTTCAGGTTGAAAAAGAGATTACTGTAGCTTGGGCTTTACAAAAGAAAAAAAGAAAGGGAGGGTGGGGCTTAGCTCCTAAAGAATGGCTTATAGTTTCAGAAGTGCTGAGTTGTTTGTTTTACAAATTGAGCTACCTGCACAGCTGCCAGAAAGTATTAATATGCATGATGAATATGTCTCTGAAAGGCTTAGTATGGTTCTATATATTTTAATTCTCTAATCAAAGCAAATAGTGCACAAGAACGTAAAGGAAAAGGAACCTTAATTCCCAATAGGAAATCAGGAAGGTTCTACATCTGCAATTTGCCTCCTGCACAATCATGCAACAGGAACACAAAAGTAAGGAAAGCCCAGTATGAAAAACTAGGAAAAGTTCTAAATAAAAGAACCCAAGATAAAAGGACTATAACTCATGCCACTGCTATATAATAGTGACTGTTCACTTGAAAGAATCCAATTTCCACCTTTTCTGTTCATACCCATTCTAGTGGAGGAAAACATACAAAAGCAACGAGTCAGTCACTGAATATTTAATGATTATTACTCCATCTGCAAACAGCAGGAAAGACAAATAAAGGTATTAGATAACCTGCCTCCTCCAAAAATTACTCATTCATGGAAAGTAGACACAGCTAATCAGGTTCCAACTGAATAAATCCTACCCGTCCCAAGTTCTACTAAACAACTTAAAAAGTTTCTAAAAATAAGAAAATCAAGTTTCTCTAGTTGTACTTTTATTCGGTTTACATCTTAATTTTTAAAATATTAAAGCAAGTTCCTAGCTTTAAAAGTGCCTTCAACCTGCTCACTCCATTTCCTCTAAAAGGCCTCCATTTTTGACACCTTTCCTGTTTGTAAAACCAGTGAAGTCAACACATTTAAAGCAAGTCAGTCTCCAAAAAAATGATTATCAGTGAAAATGCAGCGAAAGAGGGCATCCGACAGCACAACTTAACTGCAAGGAAGAAATCTCTTAAGAAGAGATCCATCACTAGGTGGCTTCGGATGCCGAGAGGCAAAACCCCAAACCCTGTTCTACCACCTTTTGGAAGGAAAGAACAGTAACAGACTCAAAAGAGGGCCAAATGCTACCACTCCCGTTACATACACGCCACCCCCAAAAAAGTGTTGGGAAGAACAGGACTGAGAGACAGGACAAGATGACATAGATTTTGCAGTCAGTGCTAACGAGGAGCCTGGGACCCTATAATCAGCAAAGAGTAGAACCCTAGCCAGATGGAGGGGACCGTTCATCCCCGTCCCCAGCTGGACCAATCTGAGATATCAGCAGTTTTTCTGCTTCTGTGCAAAGCCCAGGCTCCTGGCCAGGCTAGGCACCTGCTAGGCCCCTCCAGGAGGGCCCAGGTGGGGGCTCTCTGGCACCCGCGAGGTCCCCGCTCTCCCCAGCCCCCGAGGTCGGCTCAGTACCAAATGCAGTCGTCCTCGTCCCGCCAGGCGGCCAAGCTCTCCAGGTCCAGCGGCTCCACCTCGTCCAGCAGCGTGGGGGGCGGCGAGGGCTGCGCTTCGGCGTCCCCGGGCGGAGTCCCCGCGCCCCCAGGCTCCGGCCCGCCGCCGCCCGAGCCGAAGAAGCCCGCCGCGGGCTTGAAGTAAACGAAGGGCGCCTCAGAGGACTGCGCCAGGCTGCAGAGCAGGGAGGGCGCCGGGCTGGGCAGGCAGAAGGGTCCGGGGAACGCGGGGCTGGGGCTCCCGCCACCCCCCGTGCCCAGCGCCAGCCCGAGGCCCAGGCCCCCCGAGGCGGGGACGGCGGCGGCGGCCGGGGGACTCCGCGGGCCCAGGGGGCTGCAGGCGCCGGCGAGGGGCGGCGCGGAGGGCGGCGGCGGCAGGAGCAGCAGGTGCGGGGCGGCGGCCGCGCTGGCCGCTCGGCTGCGCAGCTGCTCGTTCTGCTTCTCCAGCTTGCGCACGAGCTCCTGCAGCTTCTTCACCTCCAGCTCCGCGTTCACCACCGAGCCCGCGCCCGCTCCGGAGCCGCCCCCCGCCGAGGAGCATTTCACCTGCTCCGCCATCATCGTGGGCCCCAAGGGTGCCCGGGGGGTGCGCGGCGCCCCGCCGGCTCCGGAGGCTGCGAGGAGGCTACGGCTCCTCTACCGCCGCCCGGGCCCGGGGAGCCGACCACAAGGGGACCGAGGCCGAGCGGGATGCGCGCATCAGCACCCGGGCCCAGCCTCGGGCCGCGACAGCCGCCGCCAAACCGCTCCGCACATGCTCAGTGCGTCCCTCCACTCCCTTGGGCACCGCCGAGGCTCCGGGTTTTAGCCGCGGCCCCGGGGCGGGGAGGGGCGCGGAGGACGGGGGTGGGGACGGGCGGGGGGGTGGGGACGGGCGGGGGGGCGGGGCTAGGTGGAGGGCCAGCCTAGGGCCAGGCCCTTCCGAGGGGCGGTGCCTGCAGCTCAGACCTGGGCTGGCGCGCGGCACCCACCCATGCCACCTAACCCCAGGTGCGGGATTGGAGTTGGCCTTAGTTTTCCCGCCAAGGGCACTTCCTCAGGCTGCTGCGGAGAGAGCGTGCCAGGGCGGGGTTCTACATAGCAACTGCTGTACCTGCCCTGAAGGATTGTGTCCTGGGCCTGAGCTTGGTTTGCCTAAGAGCACCATAAGGCCTAACAACAGTATTTATTGGCCACAGCTAGAGAAACCTATAGAAAACCGAAAGGATGGAGAACATTATCCCGAGAACCCAAAATTAGAACAGAGAGGCTTTAGGAGGTTGCTATTAATGCAGTATTTGTTAATACAAAAGAAAATGATGGGAGAGGAAAGGCCTAGGAGAAAAAGGAAGAAATCCTTTTCACCAATACTAGGACAATGACCCCTGCTAAAGACCCAAGTGTTTAGCTTATTTTTCAATAGGCAAATTTGAACTATTCCTACCGATGTTTGTCATTAAACAAGAGTTGCTTTTTTCAGACTCCATACATTCATTAGATAAAAGATCTTTGAGCACCAACTGTGTTCCAGACAGCATTCTAAGAGCTAGCCATACAAGTAGGAACAAACCAGGCAAAAATCGTTAGAAGATGAAATATGAGCAAAAGTGAACAGTGGTCCCTCTGTTAAGTTATGCACCACCTATTAAAATCAGACTTGATGGTGCAAAAAAGCAGAAAACCACAGAACTCTATCCAATACCCTTTAATCTCACCTGCAAAACTACTTCTTAGCCCTTGGAAACCGTAGGCAAATTGCTTCCCCCATCGCCCCCCAACAAAATGCTTTTTAAAGCAGTTGAATTGAATCCAGGCTTCATCCATTTAATGTTGACTTGACATTGTGAGTGTTTAACACAATCAGACAAAAGCCTGAGATTTTATTATGAGGAAATTCCATACCACTGGTTCTCATCCTCAGATAATACACTATCTAGTGAAGGTCATTCATTCCTCAGGGACTGGACATACCAATCTTTGAGACAATGTACTGCACATAGCAATCTTTGTGAAAATGTACTGCATCCCTCTGGAAGTTCTAGTACATTGTATCTCTTGGTTTTAGAATTGGCTGTGCCTTCCAGTTCAGAAACACTTGTGTCTTCTCTGTTGTCAGCCTACATCTCTGGCTTCTGTGGTACAGGGTGGGTATTCTGCATTTAACTTTCATGGTGAGAGTTTCCAAAAATTAGAGAATACACATGATAACAGGAGCCCCGCCTTGCTTGCTGGCTGGCAGACCACCTGTATCTCCCATCACCTTTCCAAGTTTTGGTCTATCTTTTTGATATGTTGGTTATTACTAAAACCTGGAGAAGTGGAATAATACTACTGAAAGTCCTAAGTAAAGAACCTATTGAAGGATTTTTCCGCATGCTCAGTGGCAGATGCTGGTGGCAGTATCCTTGCAACACAAAGAAAAGGAGACGACAGACACAATGAGAACAAAGAGCTGCTGAGTTCCACATTAGTGAAAGAAATTAGGAATGGGCACACAACAGTGAAGACAACAAGAATTAAGATGTAAAGAAAAACAGTCATTTCACTGCAAAATATATATACTTAAGGAAAAGAGAGAAATAAACAGCCCTCTCCTCCCCCATTTACCCAGCGTGGTCTATGCAGAATGCATCCAAGCAACCAGAAGTCAAGCTTTAGAATTGTGTTTTCAAAGTAACAATTATTATAAAAATATGGTTTTAAAAGAAAGTACTCGTTGAACATAGGAAAAAGGGGAAACATTTTATCTTACAGTTCTATTCTGCATTATTCTTCTAAAAAGTCAAATGTGCCCTCTTTCTGCTTTGAAAGTGTGAAATGATTCCTGTTCAAAAAATTTTTAAATTATTACTATTAAAACCCTCTTTTTTCCCTTCAGGGATTTGTGTGTGTGCACATGCCAAAGACACTCAAAATGCACACTGACTTTAAGTTAGTAGCCCCAGGATGCCAGTCTCTTTAACACATAATTAAAGAGGTTGATGATGTCAAGGTTTCAATTAAGCAGTCTTGATTTTTTTATTTTGATGCAAATTTTAAGCTTTGTGCTTTGAAAGAAATCACATGAATAGTTGCTGCTCAATTTAATTTTTTAATTTTAAATGAATAATAAGGTAATTTTAGAGATTACAAAGGAGGTATGAAAATGCATATCTCATTAAAAATTTATGCTTTAAGGAGACCGTTGAAACACCATAAAGTAATGGGATACATACATATATCACATATTCAAAACTGGGTAAAGAAATGCATATTTTTGCAGTAAGTCATATTCATTACACTTTAGAATTACACCAAGGTCACTCTGGTGAACTTTCAGAAATAGAATTAATTTATTTTAATTTATGTTTTACGTAACCATCTCTAGTAGTATCTACAGATATCAATAATCAGTTTGATCACTGATCCAGCAATAGCACTCCAAAAGCAGTATAGTTTCAAAAAATAAGAATCAAGAGAGATTATGTAAAGGTGCAAATTTCCAATGATGAATGTCATTATATTGTATACCTAAAATGTACCAAAAAAATTATTTTTTAAAAGCAGTACAGTTTCTTCTTGAATACATAAATATAATTCTCCAAGGAAATTTGGGAATAGCAATTGTTGTGCTAGTTTTACAGATGAGTTAGATTTGGTTACTTGCCCATATTTAGTTAGGAAAATGATGGTGATCCTCATCACTTTCTAGTGGCCCAATCGTGCTCCTCTCTACCCTTTACCTTAGAGTAAAATTCCTCCTTAGAATAAGCCCCATATGTTTTAAATGTGGATTTTCAGTCAATCCAGGTGACATTCAGTACTACATTAATTCAAGATCACAGATCCAGTTGCCCTAAGAAATGAAACTCAGCTACAGTGTAAAACTAAGATCAGGGAGGGCAGAGGATTTAGCTCAGTGGTTCTACTCCCCACCTTGCAAGTGCAAGGTCCTGAGTTCAATCCCACATACCAAAAAAAAAAGAGAACTGGCAGCCAATTACTTCAGGGGCTGGAGATTTAGCTCAGTGGTTCCACTGCCCGCCTTGCAAGCACAAGGACCCAAGTTTGATCCTCGGTACCAAAAAAAAAAAACAACCTAAGATCAAGGATCCTGAATGGTATTTTCCTGTTGATTCAGACTTTAGTGTTTGAGAGATTCTTAAGCCTCCTGGTGGAGATTCCAGTCCATCCACCCACTACAGAGATGAATGCTGTCACTCCCACTGCCCGTGTGGCCTCACAGGGCCTCACATGATGTCTCATGCACAGCAAAGAAACACTGACATGTTTTTTAAAAGCTACATGTATAAATAAATAAATCCCCAAGTTGTAGCCAGAATTGGGATCAGAACCTAATTAGTTCTTTCCATAAACCTTATTTATCATGTGGCAGCAACATAGCAAAATTAGAAGGCTTTTGTAGACTCCATAGTGATCAATTATTTCACATCTGACCCAAATAAACTAGAAAAATACTTGCTACAACTAATGTGTTGTATATTAATGGAAGAAGATAATTCATAGGGGAAACAAGAATACATGAAGCCAGAACTCATAAGAACAATTCCTGTGTCAGTTGTACCATTCCAACCTCACCCAACACTGCTACTTGTGCTCATGCCAAAAATCCCATGTAATTATACATAATAAAGTCATGTACAGTATTAGTTATAACAACAGTGCCAGTAAAAATGATTCTGTTTATTTGGCAAGCTATACCTGTAAGAGTACTTTTTAATAAACATTTATTATATGTGTACTATGTTCAAGTCACAATACTATATGATTTTTAAAATGTAGACAGTGTCTCAACCAAGACTTTCTCTACTTGGAGAAAGAAGCACATAAGCAACTAACTATACCACAAGACTTAGTGTGGTAAATATCATTATGAAAACACAAATCAATGTTACAGAAGGTGACCAAGAATGAATAATTTTGGCTAAAAGTTTGAGGAAGGTTTAATGTAGAAAAAGGCATTATTTCATGTGGTTCTCCTCATACAGCTATGAGACATTAAGGCAATTCTGTGGTGTTTGTTCATCAATCAGAATATGAGATATATTAAAACAATGAAATTGGAACACAGTAGCGAGCTCTATTGTTTCCTCTGTGGTCAATTTGCTTTCTATTTATTAATAGCTCATATCTAACATTTCCACTAGGATGAAACTTTCTACAGTTTTGTTGTTGTTTTTGCTTTTTTGTTTGTTTGTTTTAATAATATAGTATTGGAACTTGAACCCAGGGAGCACTAAGATACATACCTACCTATATACCTAACAAGGATGCTCTCCTTAAATTCCTCAGGCTGGCCTTACACTTACAATTCTCCTACCTCAACCTCCAGAGTAACAGGGATTACAAGCACGCACTATAACACCCAGCCACAGTATTTGTTTGTTTTGGTACCAGGGATCAAACTCAGGACCTTGTGGTTGCAAGGCAGGCAGCAGAACTACTGAGCTAAAGCCCCAGCCCCTGACCACAGTTTTTAAGAGTAGCTATTGGTGTGTACTAAATGTGAAGAATTACTCTAAACACTGTATAAATATTAACTTATTTGGTCATTAAACAATGCTTTGAGTGAATGATTATTCCTGTGTTATAAATGAAACAGAGCCCCTGAGTTACTCAGTCGTTAAGTGACAGAGCCAGGATACAAAGTTATGCTGCCTGACCTGAGATCCAAGCTTCTAAACTATAGTATTTTTTCAGGCCTTAGGCAGTACCTAGCAGAATACCCTGCTCTGGTCTTCATGGTTTACGAATAAAAACTATTCACCAGTGTGAAATCATTGCTTGGGATGCCTTGAACAAAGTGTAATTCACTAACAAGAAAATATTACTGGAACTTTAAAGGTCACCAAGCACAGATTAGGAAACAGTAAGCCTCCAAGATTAACAAAGTTGCCAGTGCTGGTACATTTTTGATAATACTCTTCATTCAATGCTTATTTTTGAGCAGATGACAAAAACAGCATAAATTATCACTGCTCTGCTTTGCATTTGGCCATTCTCACTCTTCAAATGTAAATATCACTCTTAAAAATACTCAAAAGTAACAATGTCACCACTTATATCAGACTTGAACAGATTCAGTACTCATTTGGGAACTGTTTTAAAGTTCAAAATCACATTTAAAAAAATTAGAAGCTTTTTTCAAATTGAAAATTTTTTATTTAAATAGACACTTTCGAGCAAAGTTTGATCTCATTCAAAATAAATGCTTAAGATTATGAAAGCCTTGAAGAATAACATTTTTTTTCAAAATTTAACTTTATAAGAGAAAAAGGAATTTAGTACAATTTGTGTCTTCTAAAAAAATTGTCTTTTATACAATCAGTACAATGGATGTCTTCTCTAGAGCTTTCAAAAGTATTTGTATTTCGAACAATCTATTTTATTGTATCCTTCAAATGTTTTTCTCAACATACAAGTCAATGTAGTAGAAATTTGTCTCTTTAATTCAAAAAAGTTAATTTTCTTTGATAATTTACAAAGCTTTCATAGAACTACCTTACAGCATATTTCAATCACATGGAAGTACTAAATACCAAAGCCAGAAATCATGTGAAAGTCTGTGTGATATATAGTGGGACAAGTCCTCCTGTGATGGTGCATCCTTTAGCTCTCCTCCAAAGGACTGGCACGGCTGCAAGGGCATGGCACTCAGAATCTAAGTAAATTGCACTGGAAAGCAACACATAGAAGGGACTGTTCCATTCTTTGCCAAATCATCACATTCTGGAAGATATAAGTCAGTCTTGAAGAAGTTACCACAAGTTTATTTAAAACAAACCTCCAATGAGTATGAATGGTCTATACACATGATTTTCAGAAAAGAATAATAATTATATCATAAAAGGATGATCTGTGTTTCACCTACAATCTAAGATTATCCTAGATCCTTTACAAAGACAATAATTATAATCTTGTCACCAATGATTGTTTCATGATTACAGATGCAATCATGCATTATACAAGATTTCAGTCAACCTTAAAGCTATGATGATCCCATAAGATTATGTTGCCTGGTGATATTATAGCCATATTAGTTTGTCTAAGTATATTCTTTGATGTTCTAACAATTATGGAATAGCCTAACAACACATTTCTCAGAAGATATCCCCATCATTAACTGGTATGTGACTGCATTGTCTTATCTTTAGCTTCAGAAATAATTTGTTTAAGACAAGTGTAGTGGCACACACTTGTAATCTCAGCTATGCAGGAAGATGAGATAGAAGAATCTCAAGATCAAGGCCTGTGCAATTTAGCAAGACCCTGTTGCAAAATAAAAAGACCTGGAAGGATGTAGCTCAGTGCTAGAGCACTCTTGAGATTGATCCTCTGTACCAAGAAGGGAAGAAAAAGGAAAGGAGGAAGGAAGGAAAAAAGGAAGGAGAGAAGGAAGGAAAGAAGGAAGGAAGGAAGGGAGGAAGGAAGAAAAGAAGGAAAGGAAAGGAAGGGAGGAAAATGTCAATTACCAAAGAATGTCTTGCAAATTCTATGTTTGCCTTTACTAGATCAGAATGCAAGAAGCTCGAAGATGAATGGCTCTGATAGCTAATCCATGCTCAAGTGATTGGGATAAGAGAGAATTAATTACCAGGACAGTTTTCTGCTTAATACCCAGTTTAAATCATGTTTTCAGACTCTGGGCTTAATTCAATGGTATTTATAAGCAATTTTTATTAGTACATGGACAACAATGTCTGAAAGCTCCCAGATACCACCAGAAAACTAGAGACAGAGAAAACAACAAATAATAAAACATACTTTTGTTTGTTTTGTTTTGTTTTTGGTACTGGGGATTGAACTCTTGTCCTTTCATTTGCACTGGAGCAGCAGGCAGTGAAACCACTGAGCTAAATCCCCAGCCCAATAAAACACACTTTTTAAAGATCAGGCTCATTAGGTGATAAAGCCAACAAACAGTGGATGCAGCATCAGAGGAGAAAACCTAAAATAACCCAGTTTGTAGAAGACAGAAATTCAGTTAGTAACTTGTGGAAACCTAACTTGGAAAGAAGATGGCGGCAAGAAGTTCCTTTGTTGCTGTTGCACTGCAAAAGTGAACTGATGGGAGTAAAGTCAGAGAATGGTAGAGATGCAGGCCCAGAAGACTGTCGTCCATGCTCAGGTACATTGGCCAGCGGAGGTTCACTCTATCTTCAAGCTTCTATAATTGCCAAGGTAAGAAAAAGAAGCTTGCAAACTACACTCTAGCTCATACAGCTCCTGCCTCAAACTAATAAAAACTCCTTCCATCCATAGATCACAATCCAAAAAAATCATATGATTGATTACATGAAATCCCAGAGAAACAGGGAAAATATGCAATCATACCATCTGACCAGAGGACTGAATGGACTTAGAGTGTACTCTTAATGTGTAACTCTGCTTAGTACAATAGCCTCTTGTGTGAATGTTTCCTGTACTGTAAACAGTTTGGCCAACTCCCATACATTTTGGAATCTCCTGTTTTTCTGATTGTTCAGCTGTGAATTCATGGTGATTGTGTCATTGGTTCATGTGAAACTTAAGAATACAACTCCTTTTGTATGTATATGTATGTATTTATTTTTAATTTGTAATTTGTAATTATTGATTTTTGTTGTGATCAGAAATCACAATCTGGGCCTCCATCCCAGGCTCCTAGGGCAGAGAAGCTCAGCTGGTCCCAGCACCCAGAAGGAAGCTCCACCACTGCCATCCCAAGCTCCTAGGGCAGAGAAGGTGAGTCACGTGGGTGCCAGAAGCACCCCCCGCTCACCCCACCATGGAAATGAGAAAACACATAAGCAAGCCTCAAAAACAGACTTCCAGATCACCTACACCAACCCCAAAGGGAAACGAGATGGAACAATCTGATACTCAACCACCTGGACTCTCTGAACTGGCAACAAAAGAGGATCTGGGAAAAATGAAATCAGAAATAATTACTCAGATAACAACAAGGATTTTGCTCATGGTGCAAGACATGATTAATAAATCTAGAGAAGACACAGATTAAAAAATAGAGGATCTGAGGAACATGATGGAATCCCAACATAGGAAACAAATGGAATCCATAAAACAGATACAAACAGATTTCCAAGAGATAAAAAACTCCATCGAAAGTCTGGGCAGCAGAATGAACCAATGTGAGGATAGAATTTCAGATATAGAAGATAAGATTGCAATTAGTGACCAGGAAAAGAAAAACTGCTTTAAAATTGTAAGGGATCACAAGAAATCAATCAAGAAGCTGCTAGATGATGCAAAGAAGAATAACATAAGACTGATAGCAGTCAATGAAGAAAGAGGAGAGAGTGCAGATGACATAAAAAAACTGTTCACATAAGTGATGGCAGAAAACTTCCCAAGGAGGGGAAAAGAACTTGACATACAGATAAGTGAGGCATATAGGACTCCAAATAGCCTTGATCAAAAAAAAACTACACATAGGCATATGATACTTAGGATTCCAGAAATCCAACAGAAGAACAAAATTCTACAAGCAGTGAGAGAAAAGAAACAAATCACATACAAAGGAAAGCCCATCAGAATCACAGCAGACTTCTCAACACAAACCATCAAGGCAAGAACAGCTTGGAGTGACATATTCCAAGCCCTAAAGGAAAACAGCCTCCAACCCAGATTGATGTACCCTGCAAAACTATCTTTCAAAATGGATGGAGAAATAAGATACTTTCATGACAAAGAGCACCTTAGGAACTTCGTGAATACCAAACCAGCACTCCAAAGAATTTTACACAATATCCTAGGAACAGGCATTGAGGATCACAACCCCAGGAAGCAAAGCAGAATGAACCCATCTGGCATGACAAGAAATTAAATGGAAAGGGGGAGAACCCAACAAAAAGAAAAAGTCATGGCAATGACAAATCAATACGTTTCAGTTATAACCATCAACGTTAATGGTCTCAATTCACCAATCAAAAGAAATAGACTGCAGAATGGGGCAAGAAGCAAAATCCAACAATATGCTGCATACAAGAAACACACTTCATTCAAAAGGAAACTCATAGACTGAAGGTTAAACAGGAGAAAATAATACTCCATGTGGTGGGAACCCAAAAAAAAGCAGGAGTAGCTATCCTTTTTGTAGATCAAGTAGATTTCAAACCAACACTGATTAAGAGAGATGAAGAAGGGTACTACATCCTTGTAAAGGGAAGACTCCAAGAGGAGGAGATGACAATCATAAATATCTATTTACCAAACACTAGTGCACCCAACTATATAAAACAAATACTAACGGACATGAAAAGTCATATATGCACTAACGCAATTGTAGTGGGGGACCTCAACACCCCACTGTCACAAATAGATAGATCAACTAGACTAAAAATAAGTAATGAAATACTAGAACTCAATCCAACTCTTGAACAAATGAATTTAACAGATGTTTACAGAGTCTTCCACCCCACAAAATCAGAATACACATTCTTCTCAGCTGCACATGGGTCATTCTCCAAAACAGACCACATACTCACACATAGAACGTGTTTAAGTAAGTGCAAAGGAATTGAAGTTATCTCCTGTATATTATCAGACCATAGTGTGATGAAATTGGAGATTCATAGCAAAAGAAACTCAAAAAAGTTCATAAACACGTGGAAATTGAGCAACACACTTCTGAATAACGAATGGGTCACAGAGGAAATTAAAGAAGAAATCAGACAGTTCCTTCAATTAAATGACAATGACAATACAACATATCGGAATCTATGGGACACAATGAAAGCAGTCTTACGAGGGAAATTCGTAGCAGTGAATACGCATATTAGGAAAACAGAACGAGCCCAATGAAACAACTGGATGCTGAACCTCAAGCTTCTAGAAAAAGAAGAGCAGGACAAACCCAAAGCTCAGACAAGGGAGGAAATTATAAAGATCAGAGGAGAAATCAATGCAATGGAGACTAAGAGAATGATACCAAAAAATCAATGAAGCCAAGAGTTGGTTCTTCGAAAGAATCAAGAAAATTGGCAAACCCTTAGCCAACCTTATCAGAAAAAGGAAAGAAAAGCTCCAAATCCATGCAATTAGGAATGAAAAGGGTGAAACTACAACAGACCCAGCAGAAATCCAGAGGATCATCAATACCTACTTCCAGAAGCTATATGCCAATAAGATGGACAACACAGAAGAAATGGACAGATTCCTAGATATATATGAATTACCAAAGTTGAACGAAGAAGACCTAAAAATTCTAAACAACCCAATATCAACCAATGAAATTGAAAATGTAATTAAAAATTTACCAACTAAGAAAAGCCCAGGTCCTGATGTCTTCACTGCTGAATTCTACAAGACATTTGCCACTACTGTATAAACTCTTCAATGAAATTGAAAGGGAAGCAATACTCCCAAATTCATTCCTCGAAGCAAGCATCACCTTGATCCCCAAAACAGAGAAAGACTCAACCAGAAAGGAGAACTATAGGCCAATCTCACTAATGAACATAGATGCAAAAATCCTTAATAAGGTACTGGCAAATAGAATGCAAAAGATCATCAAGAAGATCATACACCTTGACCAAGTGGGATTCATCCCAGGGATGCAGGGATGGTTCAACATATGCAAATCAATCAATGTAATACACTATATCAATAGAGCCAAGGACAAAAACCATATGATTATCTCCATAGATGCAGAAAAAGCATTTGACAAAATCCAACATGCACTTATGATAAAAACCCTACAAAAAATTGGAATAGATGGTCTCTACTTCAAACTGATAGAAGCCATCTATGAAAAACTAACAGCCAATATCATACTAAATGGTCAAAAACTGAAATCCTTCACACTAAAATCAGGAACAAGACAAGGATGTCCACTATCACCACTCTTGTTCAATACAGCTCTGGAAACATTAGCCACGGCAATTAGACAAGAGAAAGAAATAAAAGGAATAAAGATAGGAAATGAAGAAGTCAAATTTTCATTATTTGCAGATGACATGATACTCTATATAGAAGACCCCAAGAACTCCACCAAAAGGCTTCTAGACTTAATAACCAAATTCAGTCAAGTAGCTGGTTACAAGGTCAACATACAAAAATCAATAGCTTTCCTCTACACGAATGACAGTCTCACTGAGAGAGAAATAGGGCAAATAATTCCTTTCATAATAGCATCCAAAAACTGAAATACCTAGGAATTATGCTAACTAAAGAAATCAAAGACCTCTTCTCTGAAAACTATGGCACTCTGAAAAGAGAGATTGAAGATATCAGAAAATGGACAGACATCCCCTGCTCCTGGGTAGGAAGGATTAATATAGTGAAAATGGCCATACTTCCAAAACTGCTATATAGATCTAATGCAATTCCAATTGAGATCCCAGCAGCATACTTCATGGACCTTGAGAAAACCATCCAAAAATTCATTTGGAACAAGAAGAGACCCAGAATAGCAAAAGCAATTCTAGGTAACAGAGACATGGCAGTGGGTATCACAATCCCCAACCTGCAACTCTACTACAAAGCTATTGTGATAAAAACAGCAAGGTACTGGCAAAGAAACAGACTTGATGACCAGTGGAACAGATTAGAAGATGCAGAAACAATGCCAGACACACTCAGCCATCTCATCTTTGATAAAGGAGCCAAACACCCTCACTGGAGGAAAGATAGCCTCTTTAATAAATGGTGCTGGAAAACTTGGGTTTAAACTTGCCAAAGATTAAAACTAGTCCTATATCTCTCACCATGCACTAAACTAAAATCAAAATGGATTAAAGATCTAAATATTAAAATAGAAACTCTGAACCAGTTGGAACAGAGGTTAGGTAGAACCCTTGAAGACATCGGTGTAGGAAAAGATTTTATGAACAAAACCTCAGTTGCCCGTGAACTAGCACAAACAATCAACAAGTGGGATCTCTTCTAATTAAAAGGCTTCTTCACAGCAAGAGAAACCACCAGCAGTGTGAAGAGACAACCCACAATGTGGGAAAAAATCTTCACCTGCTCTTCCTCAGACAAAGATCTACTATCTCGAATCTATAAAGAACTTAAAAAGATCAGACCTCCCAAATTTAAAGACCCAATCTGAAAATGAGCATCTGAAATGAACAGACATTTCTCAGACAAAGAAGTAGAAATAGCAAATAAATACATGAAAAACTGTTCAACATCACTGGTCATTCGAGAGATGCAAATGAAAAAATGCTGAGATTCCACTTCACTCCAGAAAGAATGGCTGCTATCATGAAATCAAACAACAACAAATGCTGGCAGGGCTGTGGGGAAAGAGGAACCCTGCTCCACTGCTGGTGGGAGTGTAGACTGGTGCAACCACTGTGGAAATCAGTATGGAGATACCTCAAAGAACTAGGACTGGAAGTCCCATTTGACCCTGCTATTCCACTGCTAGGGATCTTCCCCAAAGAATTAAAAGAATCATACCACAGTGATATATGTGTGCCCATGTTCATAGCAGCACAGTTTGTGATGGCTAAAACTTGGAAATAGCACAAATGCCCATCAACTGGAGACTGGATCAAGAAAATGTGGTTTTTTTATAAAATGGAGTACTACTCAGCCATAAAAAATGAGAAAATAGAGACATTTGTAGCTAAGTGCATGCACATTGAGGTGATACTCTTAAGTGAAATAAATAGGACACGCATGTATAAATACCAAATAGTTTCTCTGGTGTGAGAAACTGAAAGTGTAAATAAGGACTAAAAGTATAATAGGTAATATGAAATAGGAAGAAAAGGGGCAAAGGGGAAGGAAGTGGGAGGGCTAGGGGAAAGGATAGAAGGGAATGGGATTAATATGAGAAAATGGAAAAATAGAAACAAAATCTTTGTAAATAGGGAGGACTGGAGGGATTGAAGGGAGGGCTGGGCAAGGGTGAAAAATAAGAACCAAGAGAGACTATGTAAAGGTGCAAATTTCCAATGATGAATGTCATTATATTGTATACCTAAAATGTACCAATGATTAGAATGAATAATCGATAATGCAAAATAGGAAGAAAAGGTCCAAAGGGGTAGGGGTAGTGGGAGGGGCAGGGGAAAGGAAAAAAGGGAAAGGAAAAATGATGAGAAATGGAAAAAATGGAAATAAAGTCTTTGTAAATAGGGAAGAGTGGAGGGTGTGAAGGGAGGGCTAGGAAAGGGGAAAAAATAAGAACCAAGATGCCTTATGTAAATGTACCATTCCCAATGAGAAATGTAATTGTGTTGTATACCTACAATGTACCAATAAAAGAATTTAATAAAGTGAAAAAATAATGGCAAAAAAAATATGGCCTGTTTAAGGACTACTTTTCATTTTAATGATGTCGTTTAAAGTTCTAAATTTTGATTTAATCTCATTTATCAATTTTTTTCTTTTATACATCATATTTTTGTATCCTAGGTAGTTCTTGCCTACCCTGAATTCATAAATATTTTCCCTTATAATTTCTTCTTAAAGTTTTATACTTTTAAGCTTTCTTATTTAGGTTCATAGATCCCTTCAAGTTATTTTCATGTATGGAAAAAAGGGTTGAGGTTAATTTTTTATATACGGATACCAGGTGTTCTAGTGCCATTTGCTGAAAACACTATCTCTTCCTCGGCTCTTGAATTGAGTTTATATTCTATAAAATGCTAATGTTAAATAATATTTCAAAACTCAGTGGATCATATATGTGTGGTTCTATTTCTAGATTCTCTGTTTTGTTCAAATGATCTATATGTCTTTCCTTACACCAACACTGCCTTGATTACTGTAGTTTTAGAAGAAGTCTTAAAATTAAGTACTAAACGTCTTCCAACACTGTTTTTGTTTTTGTTTTTAACTTTTCTAGGTCCTTTGTACTCCTACATAACTTTTAAATTTCAATATCCAATTCTTCATTTATAGCAAGTATACACAGACCTGAATTTTCATATCTACCTTGTGTTTTCTAATCTTGCTAAATTCAAGTACAAGTTCTAGGGGCTCCTTGAGATTTCTTAGTATTTTTCTCTGTAGGTGATCATTTCATCTACATATGAAGATTTTGGTTCTGCCGTGCCAATCTTATCCTAGTTGTGTCATTTTATTGCCAGATTATTTTGGTGGGGACTAGGTTTCAAAGTTTAATAGACAGATAAAGAGTAAGTATATCTGCCCTTGTTCCCCACCTTAAGGAGAAAGCATTGTATCTTCTCCATTCATATAAGGCATTCTCGCTGGAAGTATGGAGTACATGTCTTTAATCTGTTGAGAAGTTTCTGTTCTATTTCTAGTCTCCTGATAGCTTTTACCATGAACAGCTGTAGAATTTAGTCCAATACTTTTTCTCCAACTAGTCAGAGGATCATATGGCTTTTTCCTTTCCTCTGTTAAAATGATGACTTTTGGGGGTGGATCTTCCAATGCTGAACCAACACTGCCATCCCTATAACAAAACCCCTTTCTACATCCTGCCAGATCTCACTTCCAATAGTTTGTTTTGTTAAACAAATTTCTATCTATGTTCATACTTTTTTCTTCTATTATCTTTATCCAGTTTTAGGATTAGCACAATGTTGAGTTCCTAAAATGAGGGGAGAAGTGTTCCTTCTTTTTTCTGCTTTATATGTTTGATATAATTTATCAGTTAAAATGTCTATGAGCCTGCTGTTGTCATATAGGTAGGTTTTCAAGCTAGGGATATACTTTCTTTAATAGGTGCTATTCAAATTTTATATTTCCTCCAGAGTTAGTTTCATTAATTTGTCTTCCCAGGTACTTCTTACAAGTTGTCAAATTTATTTCAAAAAAGATTTTTGTACTATGCTTTCTATATCCTTTTAAATTCTGTAAAATCCGTGGTAATGTCTCCTAGATCTTAATATTGTAATTTTAAAAATGTATAACTGATATTGTGTAACAGGAAAAAAAGGTCTACAAGAGCATTGGAATTGGGAGGGGTAGGAGAAGGGAAAAAAGGGAAAGGAAAAAAAATGGAAACAAGGTCTTTGCAAATAGGGAAGGGTGGAGGGGGTGAAGAGAGGGCAAGGGAAGGGAAAAAAATAAGAACGAAGAGACTCATGTAATGGTACAAGATCCCAATGATGAATGTAACTGTATTTTATACTGAAAATGTACCAATAAACTTAATGGGGAAAAAAAAAATCACAATCTGTATAAATCATTGAAATTTGGTAGACTTCCCTTTGCCACTTAGAACACTATCCATATATGGAAATCCTATGTGTACTTAATATTATGTATGTGTTGTATCTGCTGGGTATGAACACATATATAAATTCATAAAAGTATAATATTTGTCTAAATGTATAATATTTATGTAGATATATAACTGATGTATATTTGCTCAAAATCAGATTGCTTATTTATGTATGTTATTCAATTTTTATTTCAATTACAAGTACAAAAATATTTAAATGTCCTATTATGGTAATGTACATATGAAAATATGTATTTGTTTTTATATGTACTTTATGCACACATGTTTGATATTTATATCTTGTCTGTGGAGTATGTATGCACTCATTCATTCATCAAATCCAATCTCCATATATGTCTATTTCTCAATCTTTCAAATGATTTTCTTTTTATCTCTGCTATATTCTGGATGAGCTCCTTAGTATTATCTCTTAACCCATTCATATTGCTTTATTATCCCAGTTTAGAATTTATCCCATCTATAGAGCCTTAATTTTTTTTTTGCAAAATTTCCCATTTTCTTGGAATGATCTACTTCTTTAATATTTCTTTTATATAAACATTTAATCTGAAGTCTTTTTAAAATAGCAATTTTATTTTCAATTAGTCTAAAATTATTTATTTTTTAATACAATAGTTCTTACTTGTTCACATGGCAAACATTCCAAGATCCACACTGAATGTTTGAAATCACAAATATTACAAATCTCTTTAGATATCATTTTCCCCTATACATACATAGCCACTTTAAGGTTTAGTCTATAAATCAGGCACAGCAAGAGATTAACAAAAAAACTAAAAATAAAATGGAAAAATTATAACAATATAGTGTAATAAAATTATATGAATATGGTCTCATATACAAAATATATTCTAGTACTGTAGATTTTAGCAATCTCAGCCTACATTTTTTAGCTTTCCTTATTTAGTTGAATATTCTCACCTCTTCAGTTAAAGAAAGCAAATTATACCTTTTGTTTTTCATATCTGAATTACCTGCATTATTGCACTTGTGGTTTGAGGTCATTATTAAGTAAAATAAGGGTGACTTGAATGCAAATACTATCCTATAACAATCAATCTGATAACCAAGACACCTACTAAGTGACTAATGGGCATTGTGGCATACACACATGGATATGTTGGATGGGGGAGGATTCATGCCCCTGGCAGGATGGAGCAGAATGGTATGAGATTTTATCATACTACTAGGGATGGTACTCAATTTAAACCTTGTAAACTGTTTATCTCTACAACTTTCCATTCAAGTTTTTCAGATCATATTTGACCCCAGGTAACTGAAAGTATTTAAGGCAAAACCATGCGTAAGGGGGAACCACTGTATTTGATTTTACTTTATTTTCTTACTATCTTTCTCAATAGCCTCCTGCTCTGCCTCAAATTAAGGATTGAACCCAGAGCCTTCTCACTGTGCTGTCTCCCCAGCCACCCCCACCCCTTTCCGAGACAAAGTCTTGCGGAATCACCCACCCTGGGCTTGAACTTGCAGAACTCCTTCTTCTGCTTCTTAATGCTCATCTTTGCATGTTTTACAATTTTGATTTTTAGATCCACCTTGAATTGATACAAATTTTTTTCCTCTGTCTTTCTCCTCTCTATTTAGAAATTCTGTGGTTGTCTCAGCCCAGCCTTTAGAACGTGTAATCCCAAACCAGATCCTCCTTTGGTGGTTCTGGACTCTTATTTCACCATGATATTAATATACAGGATTAGGTGCTTTGTGGCCAGGTTTGGTTACAGAGATTGCGTCTGTCCTGGTGTCTTCCTTGGCACTCAGACTTGAAAGCTATAGCTCTGGGCAGCAACTGGCAGCACCTCTTTTCTTCCTTGTTTCCTATGTGGAAGGGAAAGAATGGAGGGCAGAGAGTGACCCATCCTCTACCCCATTGACCCCTGGCCTGGGAACTGGTGTTCTCTCTGCCTCTGCTACTTCTGCTACTGAGAATGGCCATCCTGGGGCTCCAGTGCCTCACTTCCAGTTCCTGGTCCATAAAGAGGATTACCCTATTTTTATTTTCATTTTATTCTATTCATTCTCCTATGCTTAGAAGTTTGGATGGGGGTGTCTTTGAAGGACTCAAAGTATGAACTTTGAATGTCATTTTGACAAGAAGCCTGCATCATTTTATTATCTGCCTTTAACAACTAAACAGTGCGTCACAACTGTGCACCACACCGTAGTCAACGTTCTCTCTCTCTCTCTCTCTCTCTCTCCCTTTCCCTCCCTTTCTCAATCCACCTTACAGCCCCAGTTCCACATCAACCTCCAGCACACCATACACTATATACTATTTATTCAGCATGCCTATACTTGCTCAAGGAATGGGAGGGCATTATGGTGGTCATCTACTTCTCCACTGTATATATACAAAAAAGACATAAATTGCATAAAATATCTTCTCATAAAAATAAATATTAAATGCTTCACATTTGATGCAGTATAAGGGTTTGATGTGTACCATTTTGAAAGGGGCAACTGGGCATGGCTGCAATTTTCCTCTCTGCCACTGTGCCTCAAAGTTGCAGGCTCAAGACTCTTGTTTCTATATCCTATTCATCAGCTAAGACAAGCTGATAAAAAGAAGGTGTTGGAGAAAAAAAATTAATGTGAGTTGTAATGGATTTGAAATCATGGATAAATGGCACTTTTAAAATAAGCAGCTCAGGATCATACTTGTGATTCTGTCTGTCTGCCTCTCTCTCTCTCTCAGCAAAGAATAAAATTTACATTTGGAAATTAGGAAATTACATTTGGAAATTTACATTTGGAAGTTTACATTTGGATTTGTTTTAAATTGTAAAAAGCTGTTCTTTTAAATTTACCATCTGTTACTTCAGTACTTCAAAGTGGCTATGGTAACTGTTCGGGGATACCAGATTGAACCGTGCTATAATCCGGTATGGCTTGACCCCTACTGTGCCTTTCTGGTGGAGGGAGAATGACTCATTGCTAGTCTTGTCAGGTAAAGAGAGTTTCTCTGCAAATATGTTAGCCTTCTGGTCAGTGTACAGCAGAGATAAGAGTTAGACATTCTTGTAAGTCACTGAGTTATAAGGTGCTAATTCTGAAAGGAAAAAAAAAAAAACTCTCCCATCTTCTTGAGCTGGATTTCAACACAAAATGAAGTAGCCCAGTACTTTTTACACAAATCTCAAATAACACAAAGTAAGCATATTTAAGCTCTTAGCCCTTCTTGAAAAACAGAATGATTTATATCACTGCCAGTTTTCAGATTGAATCTGAAAGATATTCCTGAAGATATTTTTTAGTTGAGGATACTAACAGAAATACACTGTTGATAGTGGTGTTGATGTGATCATCTAGAGGCTGTGATGTGTGCGCTGCAGGATAAAGCAAATGAGCGTTACGTTTGTGTCATCGAGACCTGGTATTAATAATGTAAGAGAGTCTGCTGGATGTGGTGGTACACACATGGGAGACTGCACACTAGGGAGGCTAAGGCAGGAGGATACCTAGGAGTTCAAGGAGAGCCTGGGCTACATAGCAAGTTCAAGGTCAGCCTGAACTATAAAGTGAGGCTCTGTCTCAAAAAAAAAAAAAAATAGAGTTCTGAACTGAATTAGAATACCAGAATAAACACACTCATATTTTTTCATTTAAAAAAATGTATGTTGGGCACTCTACTAAAATAGCTTAGAGCTACTGATCAATTGTACAGCAATGAATAACCGAATTGGCTGGGTTGTGGTCTTTATATTTGCTACTAACAGAAATGGGGTTCTTGAGAAAAGAAAGGCTTATTGGAGATCTAAAGTAGGAAATATAATAGATGATACTACAAATCTCACTAAAAATTAGTAGAATTTCTATCATGAAGACTCTCAAGAATCAATATAAATGGTCACTTAGTGTTCAAAAGTGGAATCAATAAAATGATAAACTGCCATGGATGAGAAATTAAATCTATGACCCAAAATAATACTTTAACTCCAACACTATATTTCTGTGGTATTTCTTAAATAGTTCTGCTTCCGCTTATGAATTGTTGAAAATTTTCCCAAGCTGTGACATTTCTGAAGAGGTAAGGTATTAGATCTTGAAACACATGTATGTAAACCGGCTGGAACACAGTTCGTTCCCAGTGAGTAGAAATTATTATCTTGTCAAAAAATTATTAATATGGGCACAGGCTTCGTTTTTACCCTGTTTCCTTGTCTGTCAAGGAAAACCTGCATTGATTAATGCATTTTCTACCTCTTCTCACCTCTTAAAAGAGAAGGATAATTTTGAATTGAATGTCACCCTAGATCAATATACTGAACAATGTACTGCTAGAGAAATGAGAGAAGGAAGGAGGAGGGAAATGTTAAGAGAGCTCGGGGTTTAACAGGTTTTATGGAAGTGGTTGGGATTAGGGATGAGGAAAATAGAAAAGGAAAGGGATTTAAATAAAAGTGGATGTTAAGTATGCATTTAGATCCACTTGACCATCCTTTGAAATGCACTAGTAAAAGATGGAATTCTTTTTTAATTACATTTCGAGAGTTGAACTCTGCTTCTTGAATGTAGCACTAATATGGGACCAAAACTGAAGTATCTGGATTTACAAGGTTTATTTATGATAAAAGTTGTGTAGAAAAGGATTAACCTTCCCCAAAGAGAGATTTGGGTTTTGTCATAGGCTCCAGGGAGGTAATTTCTTTTCTTTCTTTCTTTTTTTTTTTTTTAAAGAGGGAAAGGTTTATTTAGCTCATAGTTCGTAGAGGTCTGCCAAACAGGTATTGCAGAGGAGAAACACGGCATGCACAAAGTAGCAAAAGAAACAAGGGGACCTTAATAGCATCTTCCTGCTGTTTTTATCTTACCTGGACTACTTAGAGTGGGCGACACATCCTTAATCCTAGTCCCCTTGAGCCTGGCATTGCACCATGAATCATGTCCAGCATCACACACTCTAGATCCAGCCACCTCCAAAACAGCCCCATCTCATTGGCAAGTGGCTTTGGGCGGGGGGGGGACATCTAAACATAAGTCATAGCATTCTGCCCCTGGCCCCCCCAAAGACTCGTGCATATCCCTTTATGCAAACGGCATTTAGTCCATCCCTTAGAGTTGCCAAAGTCCTAACAGTTTCAGAATTGCTGAAAAGCCCAAGTCCCAAGTCTTCTCTGAGATTTAAGGCAAATTCTTAGCTGCAAGCCCATGTACAAATGAAAAGAAAATTAAACATATCCAACATTCAATGGCACAAGATAGATATTTCCATCCCAAAAGTTACAAACAGGAGGATGCAAAGGAATGGGAACAAAGCAAGTCCAAAATCCAACAGGGCAAACAATAAATCCCATAGTTCCACTTCCAGCATCCCCAGCAATCTGTTGCAAGATATGAACTCAAAAGGCCTTGGATGGCCCCACCCCTATGGTACTCCCTGTGATTGTACCTCCCATAGCTTCTTTCTGTGGCTGGCTTTGCTCACTCATTGCAGCTTTCCTTGGATGATCCACATTCCTGGCTTCTCTAACCTTCTGGGGTCTCCACTGCACCTTTGGCTTCATATTCACAGCTTCACACATTGTCCTCTCAGGGGCACACTACCTGGACTCCTAGGCCTTCTTCTGAAATCTGTGGAATTCTTCTGAATTCTGTGAATCTGTGGAGGCCTTCTGGACCCCATAACTCTTGCATTCTGCATGCACATAAAACCAACACCATGTGGATGATGCCTAAGTCTGCCACCAGCTGGAGCAGTAGCCAGGTTTTCTTCTCTCTTGACTGTAGGGGTCCAGTCCCTGTGAACCAAATCCTGAGTAACAACTTCCCTAGGCCACTTCCATTCTGGAATATGGTGTATAGGGAACTGGAAAAGTGTAGGTTACCAGAAGAACCCTTGTCATGGGTTCTGGTCTCCTGTGAGTCACAATAGATTTAGAGATGAAGCTGGGTTCTGGACCTGATCAATGCTTCTCTGAGCAATGGGAGGTAATTTCTTAGCCCTTGGAATGTGCAATGTGTACCAGTGTTTACCTGGGGCTGTGGACCATGCTAGAAACTGTATAATAACAATGTGATTTATGACAGGGACTTTGGGCCACACAGAATCAGCTCTACTTCTGAATGGGCTGGAAACTGAGGCTAGCCATGCAGAAGAAACTCCAGTAAAAACTCCGGGCCAAGCCTTAGAAGAGCCTCCCGGGTTTACCCTACTTAGCATGTATCTTCACATATCACTGCTGGAGGACATAAGTACTATCCATACAACTGCTCTACAGGAAAACAAGTCAAGTTTGGCAGTTAGCATCTCCTGACACTGCATCTCTTCCTTTGTCTGATATTCATCTGCATCCTTTCAATAGAACGAACGATACCTACGAGTAGAATACGTTTTCCAAGTTCAATAAGGTCCTTTAGTGAATTATCAAAATTGACAATGGTGTGAGGAACCTCTCAAACTTGTGATAGTGTCAGAAGTAAAAGTGGTTGTTGGCACCCCAAATTGTAGAGTTGATGTCAAAGGTGAGGGTGGCCCAAAAGAACCGTAAGTATTGCAGAAGTATATTGCAAAATATAGTTTTAGACACAAATGTAAAACAAAAGCATTTATGGGAAAGCCTAAAAGTGAAAAGGAGAGCCACATTTAGGAGAGAACAAGTCTAAAATTCTCTACCAATAAACTGTACTTCAGAGAAAATATTGGAAACTTAGTCAAAATAGGAAAATAACATGACTTGTAAGGAAATGAATCTTATTTTAATGCATTTTACAATACTGATAGATACAATAAATTGGAGGCAGATAATGGAAATAATGCATACTAGCTTTAATGAAATGTTTATTTGTACACAGGGTTCGATGTTTTAAAGCATGTCATGTTAAACAGGCTCCAAAAGGACTATAAATTTACTAATAGTGACTCATCCAGTACAAAAAGCAACTCATAAAACAAGAAATCTATACAAATGCAAGACAGGACAGGACTCATTTTACAAATGTGTGACATAAAATTGATCCAGCTAAATAAAAACAAGTTAAGTAAGAGTTAGCAGTGTATTGCTGTAATTCTAAAAGTTAATAAAATGCTGCAGTATCCAAATTAGAGAATGGCACATAAGGATTAATTCTGTCACAGTATTCTATTCTAGTGCATCATTTTTAGACTATTGTATTCATTTAAAACCCCCATACTCAATGAAAGGGAATTCAAAATGCTGAGTTCCAATCTAAGCATTGCTGCTGATAAACTCACTATATTTTGGAATTGATCAGGGTCTCAGGACTCTAACTCTCTTCATCTCCAGATTCTATATTGGGAATTTTAGGTCAGCATCATATTTCCAATGACCACACAGATCCAAAATCCTTTGTTCAATAAAAAGGGACATTATTAAAAATGACTGAGGAATGCCTAGTCACAGTATCTTTGTATAAAAAAAGGCTGCTGCTGACCACCCCCTGGTGAGCTATCATGAGGTACTGCTCAGAAGCCCTGGCTACAATCCATCCCCTCAACTTTCTTTAGTAATAAAACGCTCAACACGTTTTAGCGGGTTTGTGTAGAAACCACATTTTTACAACCTTCCTTGGAGTTAGGTGGACAATATGAGTGATCCGTTGGATATGAATGAAAGAATGGTGCAGATTCTTCATCATATCCTTTTGCTTTCTCTTCTCAGTCAGGGACACAGTTGTAGAGTTGGTGAGCCAGCTTTGGTCAGGCACATTAAAGGATGCCAGTATAGTACAGCAATGTGCTCTGGACGATTAAATGACCAGAGCCTACTTTCATTTTGCTATGAAAGGGAGAAAAATATCTATATCTTGTTTAAGCTGCTGTATTTTAGAGATTCTTTGTTATAGACACTTAGTTATGCCTCAAACTATAGAGAAGCTGCTACTGGAAATCGGGTGCTATCAAACAAAAGCCTGAAACACATGGCATTGGTTAACTGCTTATGTAATAGGAAATGAAGAAATAAATATTGCAGGCCAGAAGTCCAATGATTTAATAATGCAAAACATTTGGAAATGTTCTCATTTTCCTTGGCTATTTATGGAGCCCATGCTAGCAGAAGAGATTGAAAAAAATCTAGAATATTAGTATACTTTGATTGCACTTTGAAAGTCCAATGATTGAGAACTAGAAAAACCAATTGAAACTTTATGACAAAGAGTAAGAGAAATCTTTGTCTCTTAGAAACTCCACTAGGTCCTTCCATTAATGTTCTTCAGACAATGGGAATCAACTTATTGGCAAAAATCATTGTGTCAGTCAGCTATCTTTTACTACAAAAAATACCCAAGATAAATAAATTTACAAAGAGAAAAAGTTTACTTTGCCTGTCAGACTGGGAGAAAACTGATATAAAATAAGCCCGAAGCGTCTTATAGAAGATATGAAAATGCTCAAACACACAGTACATGCACATACAAAATGACATGGATATGTCTAAGGGAATCCAAAGCCAACTGAGAAAGCTCCCAACGATCAAAGCTAGAATAATTTAAGCAAGAAAAATAAATAATTTAGTATTGAATTATAATAAAAATTTAAAATAAGTATTCCTGAATCCATCCTGATGTAAATAAACAAATAAATAAATGAGTAGAGAAGACATGACTATCCCATGTAGAAGAATGCTGCATAATTTATGTAGCTACTCTATATTTAAGAAGATAGAACACAACTCACCACTCTTCAACTACATGCTGTCCTTAGTGACTTTTTTCTAGCGAGCACAGTACGGGAAAGGAGAGAAAAAGGTATAACTTTACAGTGGAGAAACCTAACAAAGACTACCTCGGCCAGGTGTTGAAGACTAACATCAACAGTAAGAAATCACACTGCTATTATATACCCTCAATAAATGTGATAAGAAGGGCACTATCCTCTGTGGTCTTCCTCCTCAAGTCCAGAAGCCCAATATAAACATGAAAGAAGCATCATAAAAATACTTGAATAATAAGACCATTAAAAATAAGAAAATCTGAGAAACTCTCATCAGCAAGAAGAGGCTAAGGATACATAATGACTAAATATAATATGGTATCCTGGAGGGGATGCTGTAACAGAAAGAAAAAAAAAGATACTTGGTAATAACAAAGTAAATTTGAATAAAATATAGACATTAGTTTATGATGCATTCATTAATTATAGCAAATGTACCATGCTAATTTGGTTAACAGTTTTTAGATTTTAGCCTTTCTAATAGTCATGTAGAGGTATTTCATTGCTTTTATTTGTATTTCTCTAATGATAAGTGTTTCATATGCTTATTTGTCACCTACATATCTTCTTTGGTGAAATGTCTGTTCAGGTCTTTTGTCCACTGTGTAATTAACTTTTAAAAATTACTGAGTTTTAAGAATAAAACTGTATATATTGTATATATTGGTGACAAATCCCTTTTCAGACAAGTGTTTTGAAAATATTTTTCCCAGTCTGTTGCTTTTTTTTTTCTGGTACCAGGGACTGAATTCAGGACCTTGCACTTGCAAAGGTGTTGCTTACTTTTTGATGCTTTTGCTAGTGTCTTTCACATAGCAGAAGTTTTAAATTTTCATAAATTTCAACTTATCAATTTTTTTCTTCTTTAGATCATGTCTCTTCATATTAGATCTAAAAATTTCACCAAGCTTAAAAGATATGTTGGTTTTTTCCTATTTTCCTCTGGAAATTTTATAGTTTTATACCTTTACGTTTAGGTCTATGTCCCATTTTGAATCAATCCTTGAATCTTTGTGAAATGTGTAAAGTACAAGTCAGGTGGCTGTATTTGTCTCAACATGATCTAAACCTGTTTATAAAATCAGGCATTTTTTTTGCCTTTAAGTACAAAAGATCTTTATTCTTAATTCTGAAACTGACTCAATTATGAAATGACAATTTGTCACTGTGAGAGTAAAAGGTCTCACAAACTCTATTCAAGTCTTTAGTTAGTATTATATCCCACTGTCAGTATAGGAGATAAATTAATCAATTGAAATATACAGAAGATAAAAGCAAAAAGGGAACAAACATTTTTACAGGCAGATGATACCAGTTACTTTAAAGGTTAATTTTTCAAATTTACATACTCACAGAACTGTCTAATTCCAGTGAAAATCAAAAGATCAATTCAGATGTACTAAATCAGGCAAGCATGCAAAATTCAGAATATTAAAAAAATGCAAGTCTGGTTGCCCAAATACATTCCTCAGGTGAAGGTGAATTTGAAGATGCTGAACAGAACCAAAAGAATGAGAAGCTGAAAAAGACACGTCAAAAATCACCAGAGAGGCTGAGGATTTAGCTCAGTGGTTCTGCCACCTGCCTCACAAGCGCAAGACCCGAGTTCAATCCCTGGTACAAAAAAAAAATCACCAAAGTGATTCCCTGGTTTTTTTTTTTTATAAATGAGGAGAGTGAGCAGACATGAACTAGTGAAGCTCATATGGTGAGAATAGGTACATGTATCTAAGTCCAGTACTATTTGTAGTTCTACTCAAAATACAAGGAAATGAATACCCAGAAACATTAAGTATGCTGATTTAAATAGAACAGCTCAAGACTGATAATGACAGAAGAGGTGAAGCCATTAGTACAGCACAGCAGCAAACCACATGTCTTTAAAAGTAATGGAAAGAGGATCTGTCATTTTAACACTCTTCAAAAACACAATCAATATCTAACTCTCACTTATAAGAAAATGGGGTAGCTTTAAAAATGTACACCTACCACTCCCCCACACTTTTTTCTCTGTTTTTCCTTTTTCATGGTGCTGGGGCCAAGCCTAAGGCCTCATGCAGGTTAGATAAGCGCTCTATACTCAGCTACAGTCCCAGCCCTTTTTTTTATCTTTTAAAACTAAGCACTGGGTTTTTTAATGTTATATGTACATTTTAACTGCAGGTCTAAGGAATAAACAAAATCCATATTTTGGTAACTCATAATGTTTTTATAAAATGAAAAGCTCTCTATTAAAATACTTTTCACTGGGAAAAATAAAAGACAAATGGATCTACACAAAGTAAACATTAAATTTGGTAGATTTCAGTGTAGGACAGTCTATGAACAAGCATATTTACCCTTCTTCGCCCACAGCAGTTCAACTTCCAAGCTAAGAATTTAAAAAAAATTTTTTTGAGATTTTATTATGTTGAGATTTGTTTTTCATTCCACATCATCTTCAGCCAAGCTCTGAACACTTATACAATTCTGACTAATTGTTGGGAGCTTAGCGAGAACCATCTGGAATACTGGGGGTGGGAGAGTTTGAAGTAACACCTGTAGCAACTGCTGGGGCGGTCCACACACAACAAGTGCCTTTTTCAGGTGGTCCACACCCTTCTCATATTCACCTTGAGCTAGTAACTCTTCACCAAACTGTATTTCTTCAAGGAAGAATTTTTGAACAGCTTCAGCATCTTTAAGGTCAGGTAACTTGGAAAGCCCAGCTCTCTCCTTGGCAAGCTTCTGTTTCTTTCTTCATTCTTGAAGGCTGTTCTTGAAGTTGGGATCACTTCGCCTCTTGCAGTCGAAGTAGATGCAGTACTGGATGAAGAGGCCCCGCACAGGCCTGCAGCGATAGAGCTGTTCCACCTCCAATCTTCTCTCGACTTCGGGCATGTGCTGGCATTGGCGGCCCGAACAAGAGCTGCAGTCCACAAACCTTGAGAGGAAATGCACCGCCTGCAACCAAAGCCCGATGAAGAGCCCATATTTAATATTTTAATGACACAAATTTAAAAGGTCTAAAAAAATTCTACTAAATGTTATCAAGACAAAATCACAACAAACTTAGTTGAAAGATCTTAATTTGGTTTCATTTGTAATTCTAGAATTGGTCAAAATTATTTATAAATACTATCAGTATCACAATATAAAACACAATGCGTATTTCCCTCAGCTGAACAGAGTGAATTGGCTTTATGGACAGAAAAGGGCTAAGAAATAGAGAGAAACAGGACAAGAAATAAATTGTTTAAAAGTTACTATCTTTGTAGAAGTTAAAGCAAAAAGGACTTCCTTATCACGTTGGCTAAAACTGGCTTATTAGGAGATTTGGCTATGTTTCTCTTCTTATTTCTCAGGAGGTCAGATAAACAGTTTAGTTTCAGCTTTGTGATACAGAACTTTAGCAAGAGTAATTCTATTTTGGTTTGGTGTTCAGACCAACCAACGGCTTTCTGTAAGTTTTATTTAATGCAACTTTCACTTATTAATGTTTAGTTTTAATGATGGGTTATAATGACCTCTTTCTTGCCTACTTCTCCAACATCATCTTTTCATGTTCACTAATTCCAGCCTCCTGGCATTCTTTCTGTTGCTGAATCACACCAAAGTTGTACTGAATTTAGGCCCTAGATACTTTCTTATTTTAAAATTTTATTCTATTCATTAAGTTTATTGGTACATTCTAGGTATCCATTATGATCACATTCATCATTGGGAATTTGTACCTGTACATGATATATCTTGGTTCTTATTTTTTCCCACTCCCCTTCCCTCTTTAACCTCTCCATCCCTCCCTATTTACAAAAGCTTTGTTTCCATTTTTTCCTTTTTCATTTTTTTCTTTCCCTTCCTTCTTTTCTCCTGTACCCCCATTCTCCTCTTTTGAATGTTTTCTTCCTGTTTCACAAGATCTATTATACATTTTGGTCCTCGTTTACACTTTCAGTATCTCACACCAGAGAAAATATTTGGTATTTACACGTGTGTCTTATTTATTTCACTTAAGAGTATGGCCTCAAGGTGCATCCATTTAGCTATACATGCCTCTAGTTTATGTTTTTTATGACTGAGTAGTACTCTGTTTTATTTTTTTAAAAAACACATCTTTTTAATCTAATCATCAGTTGATGGGCATTTGGCCTGTTTCCAAGATTTAGCTATTACAAGCTGTGCTGCTATAAACATGGGTGCGCATATATTGTTGTGGTGTGATCCTTTTAAATTTGGGGGGAACATAACCAGAAGGGGAATAGCTGGGTCAAATGGAAACTCTAATCCTAGATTTTTGCGGTATCCCCACACTGATTTTCACAGTGGTTGCACCAGTATACAGTCCCACCAACAGAGGAGAAGTGTTCCTTTTTCCCTAGAGCCTTGCCAGCATTTGTTATTGACTGATTTTGTGATAGCAGCCATTCTTTCTGGGGTGAGATACTGAAAGTGTAAATGAGGACCAAAATGTATAATCTCAGTGTTGCTTTCACTTGCATCTCTCGAATGACCAGTGATGTTGAATATTTTTTCATATTTTTATTTGCTGCTTCTACTTCTTTGAGAACTATCCATTCATTTCAGATGCCCATTTTTGGATTGGGTCTTTAAATTTTGGGGGTTCTGATTTTTTAAAGTTCTTTATATATTCTAGATAGTTGTACTTTTTCTGAGGAACAGTTGGTAAAAATTTTTTCTCACATTATGGGTTAACTTTTCACTCTGTTGGTAGTTTCTCTTGCTGTGCAAAAGCTTTTTAATAAGATAAGACCCCAGTTGTTGATTCTTTGTGCTAGTTCCTGTGCAGCTGAGGTTTTGTTCATAAAGTCATTTCCTATGCCAATGTCTTCAAGAGCTCTACCAACCTATCTTCTAGCAGGTTTAGTGTTTATGTTGTAATATTTAGATTTTTCATCCACTTTGATTTTAGTTTAGTTCATGGTGGAAGATATGGGTCTAATTTTAATCTTTGGCAAACTGAAACCTAGATTCTCCAGCACCATTTATTAAAGAGGCTATCTTTTGTCCACTGAGGATGTTTGGATCCTTTGTCAAAGATAAGGTGACTGAGTATGTCTGGAGTTGTTTCTGTGTTTTCTGATCTGTTCCATTGATCCTCGGGTCTGTTTCCTTGGCAGTACCATGCTGTTTTTTTGGTATAGTTTCAACTTGGGGGTTGTGATATCCCCTGCCTTGTCTTTGTTGCCTAGGATTGCTTTTGCTATTCTTGGTCTCTTTTGGCTCCAAATGAATTTTTGGACTGTTTTCTCTAGTTCTGTGAGATATGCTGTTGGGATTTCAATCAGGATTGCATTAAATTTATATAGCTGTTTTGGAAGAATGGCCATTTTCACTATACTGGTTCTTCCTATCCAAGAAGAAGGGATACCTTTCCATATTCTTATTTTGATCTTCGATATTTGATCTATTTTTTCAGAGTGCTAAAATTCTCAAAGTAGAGGTCTTTTACTTCCTTTGTTAGACTGATTCCTAGGTATTTCATTTTTTTGGATGCTATTGTGAAAGAAGTTGTTGGCCCAGTTCCTATCTCAGTGAGTCTGTTATTCATATACAGGAAGGTTATAGATTTTTGAGAGTTGACCTTGTAACCAGCTACTCTACTGAATATGATTATTAAGTCTAGATGTCTTTTGGTAGAGTTCTTGGGATCTTCTATATAGAGTATCATGTCATCTGCAAATAATGACAATTTAATGTCTTCATTTCCTATCCCTATTCCTTTTATTTCTTTCTCTTGTCTAATTGCTGTGGCTCATGTTTCCAGAACTATATTGAACAGGAGTAGTGATAGCAGACATCTTTGTCTTTTTCCTGATTTTAGCATGAAGAATTTCAGTTTTTGATCATTTAGTATCATGTTGGCTGTTGGTTTTTGATAGATGGCTTTTATCAGGTTGAGATAAAGACCACCTATTCTAATTTTCTGTGAGATTTTTGTCATAAATGGGTGTTGGATTTTGTGAAATTTTTTTCTGCATCTAATGAGATGATCATATGTTTTTTGTCCTTGACTCTATTAATACAGTGTATTATATTTATTGATTTATGTATGTTGAACCATCCTTGCATGTCTGGGATGAATCCCATTTAGGGTATGTAATCTTCTGCATTTTGTTTGCCAGTATCTTATTGGAGATTTTTGCATCTATGTTCATTAGGGAGATTGGCCTGTAGTTTTCTTTTTTGTTTGAGTCTTTCTCTGCTTTTGGAATCAAGGTAACACTTGCTTCCAGGAATGACTTTGGGAGAATTGTTTCCTTTTCAATTTCATTAAAGAATTTGAGAAGTAGTGGCATTAGCTCTTCTCTAAATTTCTTGTAGAATTCAGCAGTGAAGCCATGGGGACCTGGGATCTTCTTTATTGGTAACTTTTTAATTACGTTTTCAATTTTGTTGATTGATATTGGGTTGTTTAGAATTTTTGTATCTTCTTGGTTCAACTTTGGAAATTCATATGTATCTAGGAATCTGTCCATTTCTTCTGTGTTTTCCATCTTATTGGAATACAAGTTCTCAAAGGAGGTATTGATGATCCTCTGGATTTCTGCTGGATCTGTTGTAATTTCACCCTTTTCATTCCTAATCACATGGATTTGAGGCTTTTCTTTCCCTTTTTTTTTAATAAGGTTGGCTAAGAGTTTGTAAATTTTATTTATTCTTTTAAAGAACCAACTCTTTGATTTATTGGGTTTTTGTATCATTCTCTTATTCTTCTTTGCATTGATTTCTGCTCTGATCATTATAATTTGCTCTCTTGTAAAAGCTTTGGGTTTGTCTTGCTCTTCTTTTTCTAGAAGCTTGAGGCTCAGCATTAGGTGGTTTGTTGTTTGTTTGTTTTTTTTGAGCTTGCAAATATGGGCATTCACTGCTATGAATTTCCCTCATAGGACTGCTTTCATTGTGTCCTATATATTCTGGTATGTTGTATTAGCACTATCATTTAACTGTAGAAACTGTCTAATTTCTTCTTTAATTTCCTTTGTGACCCATTGCTAGTTCAAGAGGATATTATTTAATTTCCATGTGTTTATGAAGTTCTTGTGGGGGGTTTTGCCATTGATTTCTGATTTCATTACACAATGCTCTGATAATATGCATAAGGTAACTTCAATTCCTTTGCATTTGCTTCAGTATGTTCTATGAGCTAATCTATTTTGGAGACCATCCCATGTGCAGCTGAGAAGAATGTGTATTCTGATGTTGTGAGGTGGAATACTTTTTTGACATCTCCTGAGTCCATTTGTTCAAAAGTTTGGCTCAATTCTAATATTTCATTGCTGAATTTTTGTCTAGTTTATCTGTCTATTTGTGACAGTGGGGTAATGAGGTCCCCCACTACAACTGTATTAGTGCTTATTTGATTTTTCATATCCATTAATATTTGTTTTATATAGTTGGGTGCACTAGTATTTGGTGTATATACATTTATGATTGTCATCTGTTCCTCTTGGATAGTTCCCTTTAAAAGTATGTAGTGACCTTCTTTGTCTCTCTTAATTAGTCTTGATTTGAAATCCACTTTGCTGCAACCCCTGCTTTTTTCCAGGTTCCTTCAACATGGAGTATTGTTTCCCATCCTTTGACTTTCAGTCTATGAATTTCTTTTTGAATTAAGTGTGTTTCTTATAGGCAACATAGTGTTAGATCTTGCTTCTTGATCCATTCTGCCAGGCTATTTCTTTTGATTAGTGAATTGAGACCATTAACATTGATGGTTATAACTGATCCGTATTGATTTGTCATGATATTTTCCTATTGTTGGTTCTCTTTTTTCCCCTTTCCATTTAATTTCTTGCCTTGCCTGATGGATTCATTCTGTTGGGGTTCATGGAGTTGTAATCCTCATTGTCTTTTGCTAGGATATTGTTTAGAATTTTCTGGAGTGCTTGTTTGGTATTCATGAAGTTCCTCAGGTGTTCTTCGTTGTGAAACTATCTTATTTCTCCATCAACTTTGAAAGATAGTTTTGCATGATACATCAGTCTGCATTGGAGGTTATTTTCTTTTAGGACTTGAAATACTTCACTCTATGCTCTTCTTGACTTGAGGGTTTGTGTTGTGAAGTCTGCTATGATTCTGATGGGCTTTCCTTTTTATGTGATTTGTCTATTTTCTTTAGCTGCTTTTAATATTTTATTCTTGTGTTGGATTTCTGGATTCTTCACTATTATATGCCTAGTTGTTGATTTTTTTGATCATGGCTAGTTGGAGTTCTATATGCCTCGCTTATCTTTAAGTAAAATTCTTTTTCCCTGTTTGGGAACTTTCCTTTGATTACTTCTGTGAATAGTTTATGTCTTTTGTGCTATCTCCTACTCCTTCATTGACTTCAAAACTCCAATCAATCTTAATTTATTCATTTTTGCAATATCTAGTAGCTGTTGGATTGATTTCAAATAGTCCCTTGTTATTTTTAAGAAATCCTTCTTTTCACATTCACTAACCACTCTCCTGTCTTCTATAGCTGAAATTCTGTTCTCACATTCACTTATTCTGCCGTGGAAACTTTCAATGGAATTTTTAACCTCTTGGATATCTGTTTGGATGTGTTTCACATTTTCTATTTCTTTCCTATGCTGGGTATTCATGGTTTTCATCATTTTCCTCAGCTACTCTATTTTTTTATCTGTATCTGCTCTAGAGTTATTAATCTTGTTTGTCATTATAGTCACCATTTCTGTTGTTATCTGAGAAATTATTTCTGATTTCATTTTTTCCAGAGCCTCTTTCATCTGTTTTGTTACTTCCTTTGTTATCAGTTCAGAGAGTTCAGATGGATGACTTTCTGATTGTTCCACCTTGTTGCCTGTTGGTTTTGCCTTTGGTGAGGTGGAAGTCAGGATTTGCATCTTGTTTAGACATCTTCTCATTTCTATTTTTGTTGTTGCTGTTGTTGTTGTTGATGGTTTAATTCCTGGGTTGATACTTTTATATTGCTTATTGTGAGTGTATTTATTGCTAGTATTTAGAACCCTTACAAGATGACAAATTCTCAGAGGGGCTTTCCAGCTCTGGCCTTTGGGTTTTGAGTCTGTAATGATCCTTAGGCAATCTCAGTTTTGATACACCAGGAAGGACAATTGACTAGAACAATCACATCACCTTGGCCAAAGTAATACAATCATCATCAATGGTAGCATCAAAAAACAGCCTAAAAAGTGACAAACTGTGGTAACAATTAATCTTCTACCTTTAACCACATGAACTAGTCTTGTGGTTATATATTAAAATCTAGTACCAACAAGAAATATGTTTGTGGTAAATAAGCCCTTCAATATAGTAAATTTACATTCTGGGAAGAAGACTTACAAGGAGTTTGAGGGTAAAGAAATAAAAAGAGAGGGAAAGGATAAAAGGCCAGAGGACAAAGGAAGATCATGCAAACTTTGGGAAACTGGTGAAGAGGAAAACAGAGAAGGTAGGAACAAAAACAAGATCAGAATGAACTAACAACAATAGGAAAACTAGAGTGTATTCACGCACTTATAAAAATAAGAACAATCAAGACAAAGCAAAATAGAACAGGAAGGAGAGAAAAGAAGAAGAGGGAGAGGAAGAAGGAGAAGAAGAAGAAGAAGAAGAAGAAGAAGAAGAAGAAGAAGAAGAAGAAGAGGAGGAGGAGGAGGAGGAGGAGGAGGAGGAGGAGGAGGAGGAAGAGGAAGAGGAAGAAGAAGAAAAAGAAAAAGAAAAAGAAAAAAAAGAAAAGTCCCCTTCAAGGTGTGTCTGTGTCTCTGCTGTTGCTGGTAGACAAAGTGGGCAGCAATGTGTAGATCCAAGTCAATTAAACTCAGTGAGCCAACCATAGTCTACTGAAATTTAAGATGGTTTCTGGCTGCAAGGCCAGACGTGACCTCCCTAACCTCCTGTGGGTTTGAACTTTGCACAGTTCTACTTCAGGTTCCAACTCTTCCCCCACAGTGAGTCTGGGTTCTAGTAGGGGTGCTGATCTCAATGACTCATCAACCACTGTAGTCTGCAGCATCTTTATTACAGTGACTTCCTTCACTCTCCTGGTGGGTTTCAGCTCTGAACAACAAGCCTTGGAGAGGCCCTCTCTCTGCTGTTCACCACTGCACCATCTACCTGGGACCAAGCAGCCCTTCACTGTAATTCACCCTTTGTAGAGAGCTGAAAGCAGTCTGAGTAATATCTGAATATTATTTTGCACAGGTAACAGAGGAATCTTAAAACTTTTTTGTTTGGTCTCTGTGTCTTCGTGTTTGAATTTCCATCTCATTGCCTTGAAAAGAAACAAGGTTAGCTTTAGCCCAGAAAATAGTCTGATTTTTGCCAAATCTAAAGCAGCTTCTCTTGGAAGGCTTTTTCCCACACTGATCCCTTTCCATTATTTAGAATTTATTTTTTAAAAAATATCTCCTTTTCATCTTATTACATTATTTTTTAAAATACTCTCTCATTTAGTCACTGTGTTTATTTCTTGCATGGCTCTTATTAATTCCAGAATTGCATTCATTTGTTTTCTGTCTCTCTTCTTTCTTTTCTTTCTTTCTTTTTTTCTTCTCGGTGCTAGGGATCAAACTCAGGACCTTGAGCTTGTAAGGCAGGTGTGGGACCACTGAGCTACAATCCTGGCTCTCTGTTTCTTCTCTTCTCCTCTGTAGAAGGTAAGTTTCATGAGGACAAAAACTTTAGCTGTTTATTTGATCACCAGGACCTGGAACGTAGCAGGTTCTTAAAGAAAAAGAGTAAGTTGTATAATAATAGCATGGATAAATGTAAATTATAAACCATACATTTTTATACAGATAGAACAATTGAGTATTTAAATGTATTAATGAGAAGAATGTACAAAAGAGAATGCAGAGACACTGAAGAGATCCTTCTTAGACAGTATTTACAAGGCAAAGAGGATGTTCACTCCCTCTTAAAGTGAAAAAAAAAACTGGAATCATAACCTAACTCAGGCATTTGAATATTTCAGTAAACATCTCTCAGAAGCCATCCTGCTCAAATAGAAAGATAAAGATCTAGTAAATAAGGGTCAGAATGATGCCCAACTTTTATGTTGTGATAAATTCAAATGAAATTCTAAGTTCCATTTCCTGAAGGCTTCCAATAAAAAAGACCACTTAAAAATAAGGTGAGTAACAAGAATAAACTTACATCTATGCTGAGCTGGTAGGTACATTACAAAGTCAATATGCTAACTCCACATGTTAAACAGTAGGGAGTGGATCTAGGAGTGAACATGACCCATTCAAGTTGAGGATATTTACAGGTGCTTTTGGGAACTGCTGAATTCTATGGAATAAGTGAAACTCTAAAAGCAGATTATATATTGTAGCAAAAAAACAATTACATAGTTCTAAAAAATCACTTCGATATAATTGTTGTGATATAGATCAGTGGCTTGTTTTGATAGATCTCTGAATACAGCTGAGAAAGAAAATGTTCCACTCACTCATGACTTTCTACCACAGTAAACATGTCAGAGAGTGAACTGGCAGTAATAGCTAGACCATTTCATCACATGCTGTATATTCAAGTAGCTCAGTGATTACAATCAGTTAAGGATACACAGATTACTTCTCAAATAAATTCTAATTTCTTGGTCTTACTTTAAAAGTACATGCTATTTTAACAAATTCCCTTTCTGAGATTATTGTATTTCTTTTGCTTTCCTGAAAAGATAGTGTCCTGATGGAATCATTATTTCTCTTATAGAGATATCTTTTAATTAGCAACAGAATTCCTAGACTTAGGGAACAGTATCCAAGAAAAGTGTGACAGTCATAATGCAATTAATTAGCTATAAAAAATGAGATCTTCCCAGTCATTTTAGAGATCTGTCATTCCTATACTGAGAATAAATTCAGACATAATGTAGTGGATTTAATGAATCAGAAGCCCTTCTCTCTCCACTCTGTACTTATTCCATTTATACAACAACATTTAGTTTGATTTAATACATTGTTACAGAAGAAAACATCCATAGAACAGCTATAGAAAAGTGAGAATTGTGTCCCCTTTAAATTTTCATACTTTTAAAATGATATTCAGATGATTTTTAATTACTACAAAAGCATTGAGATGTTAATACACTTCATGGAAAAGGCAGGGATGCTATTTCATCCATCCTTTGCTGCAGTGAATTTCAACTCTAAGAAAATTATTTCTTTTGATCTGCTCTGATAGCATGTAATAAAAGAACAATAAAGCACATGGCTCAATTACCACTCTTCTCTTCAAGCATGAATTAATGAATATCAAATTATTATTAATTGTTTTCTCTGGCTCCCTCTCCATAGGACAATTATACATTCCTGTATTTTGATAAGTGCTTTGTGTTTTAACACTTTGTAAACCAGTCTCTAAGAAGCACAGATGCAAGAAAGTATTACACAGGAGAACAATTCTTTGAATTTGTCACCAATTGCAAAATACATGATTATCTTTCAACATCTCTATTTATGTCAGTTTCTCAAAGTTGCTTAAAATCACTTTAGAATTTCATCCCCACTTCAATATGCCTCCCTGCAAGAAACAGTTATGTATCTCTGAAATATTTTATAAGTTCAATTTCTCAATATTAATAACAATTATAGTTTCTCGTAATTGTTGTTTTAAATTCCTTTCTATAAAGCTCTTCAAAAACTAAAGTTTAAGTAATTAAAAAGTAAGTTAACCAGCATAGCATAGAATATAATAAATTGTAATCACTAGAGTTGACAGAAACAATATTAATGGATATTTATAGACACTATAAAAATTCTGTGTAACTGATAGTTCACTTTATTTGTATAAGCCTTTTGTAAATATAAAGTGCTATGTAATATGAATACATGTAATGTGCCTTTATAATCCATAACCATTATTTCTTATAGATTATTTGTATATCCAGATTTTTGAATTACATGCAAAGAAAGCTTAACAGATTATAATATGTAAACTGTACATGTCATTTAGTTCACCTATTTCCCATAAATCTATTTCTTTTTTTTTAAAATACAGTACATATAAACTATGGCTGTGATAAAATGAAGGATGACACTAAGGTCAAATTGTTTATGTATCATCTTTTGTCAATAAGCTTAACAAATACATATACTATATGTTTTTAATGAGCAAATTCAAACTTCCTTCAGAAAAAGAGAACTGGGAAAGTAAAAAGTAGAAATCTTTTTGTCTAATACCTCCCATGTTACAAGTAATGTCATGGAGATATAGAAAGTTTAAGTGATTTTCTAAGATATATACAACTTTTTATGTTCACATCTTTGTGCCAAAGTCTGTAGGAAAATTTCTAACAATATTTCTTTTGCAGAAAAATTTAATATATTTGTTAGGATTTCAATAATGTCTGAGAACCTAAATTCTCAGAAGAATAAAGGTGAGAAAAATAAGCAACTTTGCTATAATGGGAACTATGATCTACATCCAGGGATGGACCTGGTTATGGCTGATGACATTTGCCACCATCGAGTGCATTATTCTTTTGACATTAGGAACTAGAACCTTGTGAGTTTCTTATCACTAGCCAGATCCCAGATGACTCTTTTCATTTATATAATCTTATTAAAAGTAATTAGATTATTTATATAATATCAGAATTATTGCAATTTTATACAAATGTTGATCTTCAATGTAAAAGCTTGTCTAGATTGCATGTTCTTAAAACTTGGAACTTTTAATTCTCTAATGAATGCTTTTCATCTTGATTTCCATGTGCCAGCATTATTGAATCCACTTGGCTGGGAGGAAAAAGAACAGATAACAAATTCAGTACAAAAATAAGCCCACAATCGAAATTCAAAAAAAGACACTTCATCCAGTAAGTAGTGATGGATTAAGCATTCCAATTTACCTTCTACTACTTAATTCAGCAATGTGGCTTTTGGTCATACATGAAGTACTAAATGCTAGATATGCATATTTAAGATGTACCTGAGAGTCATAGCCTGACAACCTATGGGTATTATAAAATGTGATATGCCTATAGAGTGTATATAGTCAGGGAAGAATGTACCAAGACTTCTGAGTCTTTTGGTAACCACACCCCCTAAGTCATGTCATCAAGTTATGAGAGACTAAAAGCTTTAGAACTCCCACCATGTCCATTAAGACCCATGATGTAATATTGGATGGTAATAAGGCTGCTAAATTAGAAAGAAAAGTGAAATCTGAAAACTGTCTGGGGAAAGCAGAAAATAGAAGACAAAGTATGAATATAATTAGCTCTATTTTTGCAATTGATTCTGCAGCCTGATGGAACGTGGGTTTCTGAATATTTTTTCGGTGCATTTTCCAGATGTAGCATCTCAGTAGCTCATTAGGCTGACATATTTGTCATTAAGTTCCATAGTTTGGATCCCACGTAGGAATCCCAAATGTTCCTTTCATTCACTACAGCAACAAGACATCAGGAAAAAATTGCCTTTCAAACAGTACTGTGGACCTTCTCCTTGATATCATTTTCATTGTTGTACCTAGATACTATTGAATAAAATGTAGATACCGACTTTTAAAATCAATCAAGCTTCATAGGACTTTATGTTGTTCACTTATCATCACTGTGCATATCTCTTAGGTAAGCTTTTAAACTTTTCATGCTTACTTTACAGAAAATGGTAGTTAAAAATACATGTTCTTCATGTTGACCAAAATAAGTCAGATACAGGAAGTATGACATGCTTTCTCTCATATGTGGAAAGAAAAAAATATCACCATAAGTAGAAGAGGGACTATTAGGGGCTGGGCAGGGGGACTAGAGGAAGACAGAAGACCAGACAGGATAGAAGTAAGCATGGACATGATCAATACATGATACATGGATAGATGGAAATGTCACAGTGAAACCCATTACTTTGTATTATTAATAGATGTTAATTAAAAGTATGTGTCCTTTTTGTTTTCTTCTCATATTATTGAGAATTACAAGACCAAATTATAGTAACCTTTGGTCTTAAATTGTTAACAAAAATGAAGTTAGTGTAGAATTATAGAAAATTCTATTTTTTTTCATTTTAAAGTAACATAAAAGGCACTTATTATAATACCTAAATTAGATTTTTTAAAGACCATAAAATGCAAGTGTAAAAGTTCATTCACAGAAATGAATTTCAATTAATCATTTTATCAGAGAAGATCTATTTTTATTGGAAAAAATGGAAAATTTTCTAAAATAAACAGCCACTTTGCTTAGTTGTATCTATGTCCTGTTTGATTATCAGGAGACAATATAAATGTTAATTGATTTTATATCTTTAAACAAAATATGACCATGATGTAACTACTTGAAGCTGAATTTTTAAACTAAATACAATTATAAACTAGTTATGCTTTATTGAAATACATAATTTTAAATAATACTTAATTCTCATTAACGTTAAAAGTAATTGTTCCTAGCACAAGGACCCGAGTTCGATCCCCAGTACCAAAAAAGAAAAAAAAAAGTAATTGTTCCTCACAGAATGTAGCACTTACCCATAACTTTAGAGTAGCAAGGTTCACAGTGTATTGTTTGTCTATAAATCCAAATACTGTCACCTGCTTTCAGATTTTCCAAAGGCCGTTTGCATATTTCACACTAAAGAAGAAAAAGTAATATAAAGTTTTTTTGGTTTTTTTTTTGTATTAAATTCTTTTATTGGTACATTGTAGGTATACAACACAATTACATTTCTCATTGGGAATTGTACCTTTACATAATGCATCTTGGTTCTTATTTTTTCCCCATTCCTAGCCCTCCCTTCACGCCCTCCACCCTTCCCTATTTACAAAGACTTCATTTCCATTTTTTCCATTTCTCATCATTTTTTCCTTTCCCTTCTTTCCTTTCCCCTGCCCCTCCCACTACCCCTACCCCTTTGGACCTTTCTTCCTATTTTGCATTATCGATTATTCATTCTAATCATTGGTACATTTTAGGTATACAATATAATGACATTCATCATTGAAAATTTGCACCTTTACATAGTCTCTCTTGGTTCTTATTTTTCACCCTTGCCCAGCCCTCCCTTCAACCCCTCCAGTCCTCCCTATTTACAAAGATTTTGTTCCTGTTTTTCCATTTTCTCATATTAATCCCATTCCCTTCTATCCTTTCCCCTAGCCCTCCCACTTCCTTCCCCTTTGCCCCTTTTCTTCCTATTTCACATTACCTATTATACATTTAGTCCTTATTTACACTTTCAGTTTCTCACACCAGAGAAACTATTCGGTATTTACACATGTATGTCCTATTTATTTCACTTAAGAGTATTGCCTCAATGTGCATCCACTTAGCTATAAATGTCTCTAATTTCTCATTTTTTATGGCTGAGTAGTACTCCATTTTATACAAAAACCACATTTTCTTTATCGAGTCTCCAGTTGGAACAGAGGTTAGGTAGAACCCTTGAAGACATCGGTGTAGGAAAAGATTTTATGAACAAAACCTCAGTTGCCCGTGAACTACCACAAACAATCAACAAATGGGATCTCTTCTTATTAAAAAGCTTCTGCACAGAAAGAGAAACCACCAGCAGTGTGAAGAGACAACCCACGATGTGGGAAAAATTCTTCACCTGCTCTTCCTCAGACAAAGGTCTACTATCTCGAATCTATAAAGAACTTAAAAAGATCAGACCTCTCAAATTTAAAGACCCAATCTGAAAATGGGCATCTGAAATGAACAGACATTTCTCAGACAAAGAAGTAGAAATAGCAAATAAATACATGAAAAAATGTTCAACATCACTGGTCATTCGAGAGATGCAAATGAAAAAATGCTGAGATTCCACTTCACTCCAGAAAGAATGACTGCTATCATGAAATCAACCAATAACAAATGCTGGTGGGGCTGTGGGGAAAGAGGAACCCTGCTCCACTGCTGGTGGGAGTGTAGACTGCTGCAACCACTGTGGAAATCAGTATGGAGATACCTCAAAGAACTAGGACTGGAAGTCCCATTTGACCCCACTATTCCACTGCTGGGGATCTTCCCCAAAGAATTAAAAGAATCATACCACAGTGATATATGTGCACCCATGTTCATAGCAGCGCAGTTTGTAATAGCTAAAACTTATAAAGTTTATATCATAGATTAAGTCTAGATTATTAAGAGAACAGGAAAAGGGAATCATATTTAGTTCATTCAGAAACTTCATCCATAGCAACACTCAGAGGCAGCCTCAAGAGAAACCATGGGTTAATAAGAGTGATAATACTAAAAAAGAGAAGCTGTAGGAAAATTGGAAGTATATTTGTCTATAAATCACATGCTAAGCTTTTCAAAAAAATTCTCACAGCATTTCAAGGAATAACTGCTGCTGGAGTTTTCTACTCAACTCACAATGCAGTAGATGTAAATTTTTAAAAATTGGTTATAAATGCCAAGGATAGAATGACCACTGAGTATCTCAAACAAAAATAAACTTGCATTTATTGATGGCTTACAAAAGGAGAGCTGTGTTGTCCAGGTACAACCTCACTGAGCAAAACAAAGTGCTAATCTTACAGGTTTGAGGAGAAAGTTTGTTCTGAGTTGTAGACCAACACAGCAAAGCAAAAGTGTCGACCTCTTATTTGGATCTGTCCATTGCTGATTGGCTGAATTCCAAATACTAGCTTGTTATTGACTGGCTTTCAGAAGTGGGCTCACTGTAAGTACAATGTCATTGATCAACCTGACAGGTTTAAGCCAGTTTAGGTGGTTCTCTGTTACCATGACTACAGAACAATCTTTCTCTATGAGTGTGAGAAACATTTTAATTCTGTTATATTCTACTGCTATATTGAAAATATAATAAGTGAATATTATTTTTATTCACCAAAAGGATTAATCAAAGGTTTTCTTGTTTTATAATGTTTTCTGAATAGTAATTTAAAGGGCTAATTTAGTTGAATATATTTCCTAACTATAAGGAGGTAATTTTATGTTCTTATAGTCAAATAATTATTTAATCTTCAGACTAAATTTTGATAATCCTATATTGGATGAATGTTTTGTTTCTCAAAATGATATACTATATTTCTGACTGCTGTATGTTATTGTCTGAAAGTAAGTGGTGCAGAAGCAACCAGTTGACAAAGTGTTACATCTATTTGACTGGATTAGATAATTTGCGTCAATTACAGAATGACAGCACTAGAAAGAACACATAGATTTGGGCAAATGTTTCTCATATTGGCTGCATTTTGATTCTATCAAAGGAGCTTTTACAAAGGGGATCAAGAGCTGGGGGAGGGGGGAAAGAGGAGGGGAAAGGGATAAAAAGGAATTAGGATGTGTTATGTACCTGTACCAACCCCCATGAGGAATATAACCATGATTTCCTGCAAACTATGAGAACAAAAAGAAGCAGCCAATGAAAACCAGACTGGAAGGCATTCTGCTAACGAAAGTTTACTATTAGTTATTAAGCCTCAATTAATCGGATTAATTCTGGTTTCCAAAGCAGATTGTTTGGACCGTTGTTAAACCTATCAGGCTGATTTCATGATGAGTGAGCTGCTAACTCTCTTCTGAACAGTTTATCTTCCTTTTGGATTTTATCAGATATTTTTACATAATGCACGATTTATCAAAATGTTGTAAAATTTTTATAAAAAGAACGAGTGTTTATCTTTTTCATAGATTTAAATCTCTAGGGTAAGAGTGAATAGATATATCAGTAATCAACTCTGAGCCTAAAGCCGAGATAGTAATACAAACCTTTGAGATTTAGGCCACAGAACTCTGAAATATATTTAAGTCATGCATTATTAATATGGATTATAGAGTTTCTAAAAGCTTTAACTTCAATCCATGTATTTCAAAAATAAATAATTATTTTTATTCCAGTCATGGTGCCATTTTACAGTTAGTTAAGTGAAATAAACACATGTTTACCTTAAAGCAAGTGGAATGACAGCAAATCTGTAATTCATCTAAAATCATTTTAGTTTCCACACCCAAGGGTTTTCGACAGTAAGTGCACATATCTTTTTCAATGACAGACCTATAGAGACACAAGCAAATAGAATAAATTTTCCATCATGTAAAAAAATCTATTCTCTACGAAGTCATGTGGAAATAATATGTTAATTCTGATGGTACTTTAGTAAATTTCACTAAGATAAAGGAAAGTTCAGAGTTCACTTATTCTAGTCATAGAATCAATTATCTAGTTACCCCAAAATAATGTCAAAGATGAACATAATAGAAAGTGTCAGATTACTAATTCATCAACAACCAAAGAAGCACCTGGGCAGGACAAAAATGTTCATTTTCCTAGTTGAACTAGGTCTTAAGTACCCCCGAAACTCACATGAGGGTTTTTAACTATTAATTTACACATATCATTTTACAGAGCACAGGAGAAAATTATCCTGCTAATGAATGTAAATTTTTAATTCTCAAAATATTCAATACGTCAAAAATAGAAATCCATTCAAGAATGAGTTTGTAAGCTCACAAGTGATGGGTCTGTAGTACTCAGGACTCCAGGGTCTCAACACACTAAAACATCCCTCTTGGTATCATCATTAAGAGTCAGGATATGAACAGGGATATCTATCATGATGAAATTTACACTCTACAAGAAGATATAACCCTGCCACAAATTTGATGAAAGAAGAAAGTTTTCTTATTGGCATTGGAAAACTAATGTTCAAATATAACTGAATTATACATGTGACCAGCAGAGTTCAAAAAGCCTGAGATCCCAACAGAGCTTTAAAAAAGGATACTATTCCTTTTCTGTCTAAAAGAGCACCTGGTGGAGTTTACTGGTTTTGAAGCAGTAGCATGCAGGCCTGGAGTGTCCAGAGTAGGATACATAATGAGGCAGAGAAACAAAAATAGCCAGCGCTTGTATAGTATTTAATATATGCAGTGAATTTTCCCGTGCATGTAGAGAAACTCATTTATCCTTTGCAATATACCTGAAGAGTCAATGTTATTTTTGCATCATTTTACAGGAAAGGAAACTGGTGCACAGAAAGGTAAGCCATTTGTTGCTGTCACGCAGCCACTGAGTGGATGTGAATGGAGCCTGTGTGGGCCTCAGGTCCCTGGGCTGGAATAAATGAGCTAGTTATGCCCTGGAGCCCAGAAATAGAAGCAGAGAGGAGGAAAAATGGAAGGAAGATAAAGTGAGAGAGGAAAGAGATTAGAGTAGATAAACTTCACCTGGTTTTATTTTAGTAACTTCTTCCTAATCCTCATGTATACAAGTAAATATTTTTCTCTTTCATTCCATTCTATAACTACTTGCTTATACAGATATCTGGCAAATATTTCCCTGTGAATTATTCCTATACATATATATATATATATATATATATATATATATATACACATATACATACATACATACTACAAGTTCCCACGCAAGATTATAAGCACTTTAAGAATAGAAAATCGGTGCTATCATCTGTCTCACATGCACTTTTTCCTGATAAGCCTTTCCTGGTATCCCCTGGAGTGAGTTGCTCTCTAAACTATGTAGTCCACATAGCTAGGGGCTATGAGCTAGGGGCTGGGAATACCGAGCGGTGCCATGCCCTCTGGTGAGAAGCTCTTTCCACTGGGGAAGCCAATGTGCGATTCAGTGGTGATAGCATAACACAGGAAGAGTTAGGGAACTCTGGGAAGAGTTAGGAGAGCCCACTGAGATAGCAACCAAACCCAAGGGGTGTCAGGAAAGGCTTGTCAGAAGAAGTGCATATGTGGCTAAATCTTGCAGATGAAGGAACACTCGAGGTGGCTGGGTAAGGTGGGCGTGGGAGGCCGAGGGAGGAACTCCAAGCAGGATGAACAGGATGGACAAAATGAGGGCCTTCGCAGTGACTGAACATCGGTCTATGTTCAGCAGGAGCAGGTTCTGAGCCCTATAGATAATGTACGAAGGACTTTGCCCTCTATCTCATAAAGCGGCAAGCTACTTTTAATGGGATTGAAGTGCTTAAATGAGAACGATGGGCACACAGCCAATTTCACACATTAATCAACAGCATAAGTCTTATGGAAAATTGACTTCTGCACTGATGACTAAGAAAGATTTCGCAAATGGCCTTCTGAGCAGGAATGAAATTGACAATAATATAGGAGAATATTTTCTTTCCTTATGTTAACAATAAAAATATGAGCCCGGGGAAAGCTCTGATGTGGGCACTGGCTTTATTAAAATCAAAGGATTACTCAAAGATCTTTCCAAAGAATTATGAAAAGCTTAGCTCTGGTTCTTTTGTTGTTGTTGTTGTTACTTTATGTATATAGTTCTATCTGTATAGGTTACTTTCCTCCTCAGAAAGCTGTGACCTAAAAGTCAGGACCCTCAGCAGAGTTTTGGTAATGGAAGAAATTATACAAGTATCAGAAAGAGGCTATAATTTTTATTTTTAACTGACATTATAGAACGTTTTCTTTATCCATTCATCATCAGTGGATATCTAGATTGATTCCATATCTTGGCTATTATGAACAGTGCTAGCTACAATGAACATAAAGGAGTAAAGATCTCCTTGGCAAATGGACTTCCTTTCCTTTGGATATAAATTTAATAGTGGGATTCCTGTAGTATATGGTAGTTCTATTTTTAGCTTTAGAGGAACCTCTATGCTGTTTCCAATGATGGTTTTAATATTTTACATTCATCACCACCAGAGAAATGATATAATTTTGACATTTGATGCATTTATACTTCCCTTAGCAAATAGGACATGGGGTTGTGTTTTCAGAAAAAAAAAATTATAGAGTACCTGAAAGATGCCAAACACTGCATTAGAAGCTGAGGCTACATATAAAAAGTGAAATGTGTCTTTACTCTCAATGAGTCATCTTTGCAGGCCCTACTATGGAAAAGCACCATCAGTGAAATATCGGACATTTGCATAATAGCTTGTATCCAGCAGTGGGTTAAAATACTAAACATTTTCATTTATTCCACTAAAATTCTGCAGGCCACACTCTCCTGAGTGTTGTCCAGGAGCCCAGTGAGCATTAAAAACTGAGGAGGGCCACTAGCCCCAAATCCTGGAGCAGGGGCCAGTTCTCCAGCACCAATTCAATCCTCATCATAACCCCACTTCCAGGGACTGAACTGGGTCCAGAGTGGGTCACAGCAGCACATCTGTGGAAAACCACAAGTAGGAAGGCCTGAGGGCATTCTAATGAAGCAATGATGCTTAGATACCAATAATTTGATACCCTGGGGACTTCTGAGAATTGCCAACAACAGAGGGCTGGCCTGCATGGAAAAGACTTTTGAAATAATATGCATCAAAATCAAGGGCAGCAACAGCCAAGAAGAAAATCCCCTAATGGAGGGTTGCGCTCTGTTCTCTTCATGCACATATATGACAATTAGCATTAGGAGAGCCACTTCCAGAACAAAGGGTGAAAAATACACTCTATCTCTATCTCTATCTTTATCTCTATCTATCTATATGCACACTTGGATATCTATACATACATATATATATATATGTGTGTATACATACTTTTCTGCTAGAAGACATAGACATACTCACCTATCTGAAGTTGAATAAACGGTTTGTATATACTTTCCAGAGCTATTCTCCTGATACCCATCCTTTGGTGTTTTACTAGAAACAAACACATATGGACATGTGAGAATCAGGCCGTCTTCTGTAATACTGATGTGCATACCATATACAGGTAAGGAAACACATTCACAGCCCCTCATGCAGCCTTCCTTTATTATTCCTTATAAGGTTGCAAGTCAATATGAGGTGCTGACACCTCTTACTTTTTAATCTGAAGAAGTACACCTCATGTTCATGTATCACCAAATTAATCAGAGAGTAGGTACAGGAGTACAGGAATAAGTGTGAGTAGATAAAGAGGTCATGGATTTTCATGAAATTTTTACTTGCTCATCACTCATTACTAAACTAAAGTAATATGGAGTCTAATATAGATAAAAGAAATATGCAAAGCCAAGCATAGCAAGTACATACACACATACCATTCCTGGGGAGAAATAGAGACTCTTGAACTTCTGGAGAAAGCTCTAGAAATTTTTATTTTTCACTTGAAAACATCCAAAAAATAGTAGTTTAGAATGAAGACAAAGAGGTATAATTTTTAAGTCCTCTCTTTTCCATTTTGTAGATGGTCCCAGTTTGTAAACATCACTTTTTCCCAGAGACAAATTAAATCTGTAATTCACTGACCAGGTGGCTCCTTATAATTACTTCCAAAGTATTTATGCTACCTGAGAATATATTAAGATTGGAAGAAATATGCTTCTACCATTCTGGACAGTGAGTGATAATTCTACAATCCTCACTTGGGATTTTTTAATGGGAAATCTATCTCTTCATTCAGATCACCCACAGGCAGATGCTGTCAGAACTGCAAGAAACGATGTGGAAAATATTAGTTCACAATGCCAAATAGAGTTTATATGTACTTATGTAGGATGTAGATATCATTATTCCTATTCAATTGATGATGAATCTGAGACTTAGTAACTTTACCAAAGCTAACATGGTTGGTAAGTGATAAACAAGGGCTAAACCCTGAATCCAGTCCTGGGGATTTTATATTACACCACATGCTCTGTCAGGGTAGATTTTAGAGAAGTTAAAGGTGCTTAAGATACATCATATTAGATTAAGGTACAGAAGTAACTAATCCTTCCAGAATTTTTGGTCCTATAAACTACTGGCCTCATATGCAACATTGCATTTTATAGTGATGGTTCTCAAGCCTGAATATGGATCAGAACCATGATGAGTTTGTTAAAACACAGATTGCTTGACCCTCCCTGCAGAGCTTCTGATTCATCAGGTCTAGGTAGAGCCAACAAACTTTCATTTCTAACAGGCTCCCAGGTGATGCTGACTTTGCCGGGCCACACTTTGAGAATTATTGTTCTATATGTATATATGACATATATATACAGTTATAGTTGTATGTGCTGTAGTTTAAAAGTAAACTATGGTCAGCATGGTTAAACATTTCAACTATGTTTTAGTTTCTGCACTATTCATCTACTCCATAAACCAAAAAATCTAAAATGTAACATGCCTAATTCTAGAAAAAAAAACACCATTTCTGTTTAAAAAAATCAATATTGCACTTGTTTATATTAGTTCCCATGAGACATTTCTTTAGAAAGCAAAATGTACTAGTGTGATATCCCATAAGGGTAACACTGTAAGATGATGTAAATATTGAATAAAGACCTATGTTATTTTCATTCTATTTGCCAGTGTTTGGCATCTTGCCTTCACTGCAATACTATTTTGATACTGTTTATCTACTTACCAGTTTCTTTCAGGTTTAGTAAGTACTGGCTATTTTAAACTTTACCCTGAAATGTACCATCTTTTAAATTAATGGAAAGACAGAAGAAATCAGTCTTAAACATGCCGTAGACTAAATTAAGAGAAAAATTGATTTGGAAGTTGCATCTTAAGAGGTAAATTTTACATGGTTTTGAAGGAGTTTTTGGCATGTATTGAGTTTCCTGGGGCCCCTCAGAATCCCCTACACCCAAAAGAATCCCCTGGATACTCTAGTCTTTGAGATAGGCTCACACATGTCGGGTATGTCTGCATTTATGTGCCTTGCCATTATATTACTCCACAATTAGGCCAATTTCCTTGAAAACCAAATGGGTTCTGAATCCTTGACCCTGGTTGACATTTTCCTCAATACTCATTACTCCAACCACCAGATTTCATGGGACATCAAACTGGGTCAGAGTGCATCTACTTAAAGTTATTCCCTTATTTCAGACTGTAATAATCTCCAACAGTTAACACAACAGTAGATGAGCCTTTTCATTAAAGTGAACTCCAAATTAGTATAGAAATATTTGTACAACTTTATAAAGTTTATCATTACCATATAGTCATATATGTTTTGTGAGAAATTTCTAATGACAATCTCATTATGCATACCTGTATTATATTAAAATAGTCCATCCAATGACTATAATTATTTATCAACTACTTAATATTGGCAATATTATAAGTAATATATGCCTAGAGTTCAATATACTCTTAATTGGTTTTCTCTGTGAAAGAAATACACTCTAGAATGATGGCATCTCTTGTTAAACATAGATCATTTCAAACTTATAAAATGATACAAAATATTTGCAATACATTTCCAATACCTATTCTCCACAAATGTCCTTGTGTACACAACAATGTCCTTTGGTCTTGCATGCCTGCTTCCAGTACTGGAGCTGCAATACAAACCATTTTACTTTATGTTAAAAGTTTATTTATAGGGAAAATGAAACAGCAAGAACATTATCCAATTCAATGCAAAAAATAATACTTGTATGTTCTTTCTAAACTATAATTGTTGAAATATAAATGTCAAAGTGCCATTAACTTCTTGCAAAAATTCATTGCATCTCTCATTTTTTTTTAGCAGCCACTGTTTTGACAATATTTATCACAGTATTATTAGGAAAAATGGTCACTCAGAAAATCTGTTTAGAAAATGAAGATTATTTTGAACATCTTTGTCTGTTTTTCTGGTATTTTGATCATATTTCTAAGCCATAAACTTTCCCCATAAATTTCAAATTAAAAAGTGAGTGACATAACATCTGATTTAAGGAAATGTTTAGATCTAGATAGAGAATGTCAACACTAATGTCATAATCATGCTTAATGTAATTGTAGATTTTTAAAGAAAAAATGTATTTTTTATTTTCCTATCGAGATGTCTCCATAGTAACCAAGTTGCTAACTCAACACTTTGATGTAAAGCTGTTTACATATTACATATAAACTCAGGTGAAATTAGAAATTTCTGCATTTCAAAGAAAGGGCCAGCTAGGATGTGGAATTCAAAGAATGAATGAAAAAACAAAAAAAGTGGAGAATAGTCCTGTCATTTGTTTTATAATTGACTACAGTACCTGAGATTATGCCTGGCTTCATAAGAATAGGTAGAGACTCTCGTGGACTTGTTGTGTAGAGCACTGGTGAATCCATTGACTTGGCTGTCTAGCCTGAGAGAGAAAATGCACATATTTGCCACTTTAAATTAGGGCCACAGAGAAGATTTTTTTATCTTACTAAAATTCTAAGCTGGGCATAGTGGTGCACACTTGCAATCCCAGCACTCCAGGGACTGAAGCAGGAGGATCGCTGCAAATTCGAGACCAGCCTGGGCTACATAGTGAGATCAAAGCCAGCCTGAACTACATAGCAAGATCCTGTCTCAAAACAAAATTCTAATCAATTAACTGTTTTACGTACAGAGAAGCTCTTTATGTCTGCCCGATTTCCACATTACCCATAGAAATGATGAACTATTTGACTCTCTCTGAAGAAACTAGTGTCTCACCTGTACGAATAATCCACAGACCTGAGCCACATCATCTACCTCTAGGGTAAAATACCTTTGCAGCATGACAGAAACCATGGGAAATTGGTTCCTGTAACATTTTCACACCAGCAGCGCCATTCTAGAAAGCTTCCCATGTACAACACATCTGAGAATTTATCATTTTAATGAAAATGATCCAGGATTTGTTTTGAGATATTCCAGTTTCTATTTTGTTTTTAATGAAAGGTAATGCTTTGAAGATTGCCAGAGAATTCTGACCTAGATTTCTGCTACTCTAAGAATGTTACAGCATTTAACAGAGTACTGACACATTCATTTTTTCCTATGGAAAAGAAGAAATTCCTAATGCAAGAATAGTGAAACTTTTAGCTCCTTTTCCTCATCCATGTTAGTAAACTTTGACAGAGGAGAGACAAGAATACCTAGAGTAGAGTTTAGATTTCAATCAAGCCTTATCATTCTCAAACAGGCTGTTCGCTGCATTTCTGGACAGCTCTTAAAGAAGAGTAAAACATTTGTTCACATATTATCTCTGACACACAGAAAGATTATCTTCTGATATTAATGCAGATATTTCACAAACACAAGGTTGAATTCGAATGATTCTAGTGGAAAGGTAGAATTAATATTATAAAAAAGTTTTATAATTTGAACATTAGAATATGTCATTCTAGGAACAATAAACCTATTTGGAAATTGTTTTAAAATCCTATTCAAATCATATAATGTACAAATTAAAACCCAACCTTTGTAATATAGGTAGTGTTGAAGGACAAATGTCATTTCTGGGACTGATAAATTTTTGCATTGTCCTCAGCAATGTAAATTTTTTTTAAAAATTACCAGTTTGCAAAATCTGCAAGCAGAAGAGGGAAGTAATTTGCAAACAACACTGTTATGTATGGAAATATTTTCCCTAAAATTCATATTTTGAATCCCTAATCCTCAGTGTTAATGAATTATTTTCTCATTAATTCCTCTGATAGAACATCCTTTCATGAACAAGCCCAATCGAAATGATAGCACATCTCAAATCCCATTAAATAGAAAGTTTCTTAATTATGCTTAATAATTTACTCATATTTTTAACCTCAGTCACTTCCAAATAATAATGGAGTGAAGTTGGTTAATTGTAAGCCCAGTCCTGTTTCAAAATAGTGAATGTGTTTCCAGGACAAGTAGATCCTACTGAAAATTTATCCTCCCTCATTCCATCAGTCAGAGACTTTGCTGGAATCATGACAAAAGACAGAAGATGTTTTGGAGAAATACAGGAAAATAAAGAAATGGTAAGATTCAAGAGCCATTTGTAGATATTATGGGAAAAAAGTGAGCCAGCTCATTCTTAGCCTTTCCGTTCTCTGCAGAAAATATCAACAATCTCACACTTTACACACACACACACACACACACACCTTTTAACAGAAAAAGCAAAGGTACCACGTTAGGAAGGTTTTTTTTTCTAAAGAAATTCATTTTTTTTAGTTTCTTCCTATGTGAGGGGAAGATCGCAAAACACGGAAACATTAATCCCTTCCAATTTAAACAGTCTATAACAATAATGAAGAGTAGCTTCTATCCTAATCTTCCTTCTGATGGCACACAAGGTATAACAGTTTTAAAGTCACTGTACTCTGTGAAGTAAAGTATTTCAAAGTTAGGTCCTGTTTTGTGACAGTGAGGAATTTGTGCATTTTTAAAATCATGAAGTAACCAAGAAAGAGATTCCCAGGCTGCTTTCTGTGCCACTGAAACTCTACCAAGCAACAGTAGGTAAAAATAAATCTTCGCAACCCAAGTAAAGAGATTTGAGTGTCTCTGATGCCTTTTACACTAAGGAGTGGAAGAGCAGACTGAGTCAGAAATTCTAACAGTAGAATTTTGTTAGTTCTTCCATATCAGCTATTAAGCACCCAGTACCATAATTTTGTATTTTAAATACCATCATACCATTTAACTCCCTAGAAAATCTTCTAAGATTAAATAATTTATACAGGTGTATAAGGAACTCATAAGGCAGTAAATTATCATGAACCTTACCTTCCATTCTTATTTTCAGACACATGGGAATTTATTTCAGTTAAATTTTCTGGGTCCCAATCTCTAACAACAATAAATAATATTTGAACGAGATTGGTTAATTGTTAGCCCAGTACAACAGTATTCCCATAATTGTGGATGTGTTTTCACACAAGTAGATCCTACTGAAAATGTGTCCTCGTTCATTCTATCAAAGACTTTGTTGGGATCATGACAAGAAGGCAGAAGGTGATTTGGAGAATTAGAGGAAATTATATAATATACATATATATATGATTTAACTATAATATAACTTTAGGAAATAAATATTAGAATAAAAATTTAACAATCTTAGACACAGTCATTTGTGGTCTATAACGATATGGAAGAATCAAAGTTCAAAATGCATAATAAATGAGGTGATTGCATTCTTAAATCTTGAGCTGCAATAATATTTGACATCCTTCTCATGAAATAGAAGATCCTCTACTATGTTATTTATATATTTGGTATGACACTGTGCCAAACTCTTTTTGTCACAGTCCACTAGATTGACCCTCTAAAGAGAGCCCATCGCAACTTCTATTGAAGTCCCCTTAGATTCGCTGTCTGGAGCAAATTCCTTACTGCAGCCCCTATACTAATACCCCTTTCAGCAGGAAGTGCATAGGTTATCTTTGCCCCTTCTCCCATAAAGGCAGTTAGGGATACTTCCCCAGAAGGGGAAAATGTGAAAAATAGCTTATTTAGTCTTATGAAAAAATAGTTTATTTAGTTAGTCTTATAAATAAGACAGCTAGCTTGGGAAAGGACCTGAGATACAGTTGGTATCCAGCCATACTGATAAGAATTAAAGTAAGAACAGGCAGTGAAGTAGGATTTTGGACCAGGAACAAACTTCCTCTGGCCACAGGGAATGCAGCCCCCTCCCTCCTAAACTACTGAGTTTCCAGGAACTTAAAAGGAAAAATAACTAGTTTTACTCTAAAATCCCAGTTTCTTTTAAACCCCACCTGCTGAGTAACTGGGTTAGAGAGCTTGAGTTCCAATTGCAACTCATTTTAAATACACACGGCCACTCATGATAGGTGACCACTAAGCGGTTGAGCACTTCCTGTTCTCCACTTAGCCATCAAAAGTTCTAGACCATCATACCACAGTGATATATGCACACCCGTATTTATATCAGCACAATTTGTAATAGCTAAATCTTGGAAACAGCCCAGATGCCCAACTGATGAATGGATAAAGATATGATTTTTTATACAACGAAGTACTACTCAGCCATAAAGATGGATAAACTTGAGACATTTATAGATAAATTGATGGACCTGAAGACAGTGAATAAATCAGACACACATGTGTAAATATCACATTGTTTCTTTAGTGTGAGAAAGTGAAAATGTAAATAGAGACCAAAATATATAATAGACATTGTGAAATAGGAAGAAAATTTTCCAATGGGAAGGGGCACTAGGGATGGGGGAGGGGGAAAGGAAGGAGGGGAAAAATAAGATGGGAAAAGAAAGATAAAATGGAAACAAAGCTTTTGTAAATAAGGAGGGGAAGAGAGGTTGAAGGGAGGGAAGAGGAATGGGGAAAAATAAGAATCAAGATACATCATATACAAGTACAAATTCCATATGATGAAAGTGATCATTATGTATTTCTAAATTGTACCAATAAACTTAATTAATAAAAAAGAAAGAAAAACAAGTTCTGGACTGAGAAGCCATGTGGAAATTCTACTCTTCAGATTCCTCTCCTGGAGAAACCAGGAGCCTTTTTTCCCTTCTAATTATTTTCAGTAAAAACTCTCCTATGTTAAAGAAAAACACACATTGAAAATTCTTGTTTTTGTTTTTGTTGTTGTTTTCATGAGTTTGAAAAAGCATCTATCACAATTCCCATTGTTTAGGGCTCAAATGTAATGGGGCTCATCTTTTCCTTACTTCCTTTGGCAAATTTGTAAATGAGGTTACTAATGTCCAATCCCAAAGTTTTGGTGAAAACAATGAAACTCATGACAATAAATACAGCTGTGGGTGAAGTGAATAAGAGTAAGTAAATAATAGTTAACAGAAGTGAAATGATGCAGCAGTGGGCACTACGGATTCCTCGGCTTTGAGGGATGACTTTCATTTTTATTTCTGCCCCAATGATATTTATATCATTGGAATTAATTCCAGTTCTTTAAAGTATCTCCACTCATGTTCCTGAATATTGTGCTTAAGTAAGGTTATTATACACAGAATCAGTGTGTGGATTCCCATTCACAGAATTGATATTGATAAGGATGCAAAATACTACAAAATAGTCTCATTTTATGTGCAATGAGATTTAATACTTTTTACATAGCAGCATCCAAGCTATCGATAGTTGATGAAATATGAAAATTAGGCAGCATCTCAGAGCTACACTTAAGCTTTACATTAAAATACAAATTTCAGGGTTGGGGATTTAGCTCAGTGGTTCCACCACCTGCCTCAAAAGCACAAGGTCCTGAGTACGATCCCTGGTACCAAAAATAAAATAAAACAAAACAAATTCATGCTTTTGAATATGAGAAATCAGGGTAAGTTACTTTTTAATATGAGTTACGGTAGAAATATGCTAATTGATGTATACAAAAATATGATACTTCAGAAGTACCTTAGAAGTATCAAAATCATTTGATTTTGCAATCTGAATTATGTAAAATTAAAAACTGAATTCCTTAACGTAAGTGCTAAAACTGTGTAACGTAACTTCCCAGATCATATCCAGAAATGGAGGCAGAAATTTTGGGGTTTGTCTAACCCAATCCAAAACTATAAGTGATGGTCTTCACCAATAACTGGGGCCGCAATCTAGCATCAGGAACCACTGGATACCTTACTGACCTTAGCCATTGGTGATAGTCCCCTTAATGTTCTAAATATTACTTCCCTAAATACTTAGAGAAAATAGAATAAAATTAAATGGAGTATCTTCACATTACCTAATCTAGCATCCTAGTAACATCAAACTGGAATGATTGACAGTGATAAATGGTAAACGATCACCAAATTACGTGAATTTTGGGGAGCAAACTTTTATCCCAGGAAGTTATTCTCTCTCTACTGATAAACATTGGAGTAACAGAGTGCTAATTTTAAAGGAGCTGGTTTTCATTACAGTTAAGAGGAGGATCTAACATGATCTCACACAGAGTAGCTGTTTCATAAATATTATGTGAAGAAACAAGGTGAAGACAAGCCAGAGAGTATCCTAGAACAGGTTCTTCCTTCATGGCCTAAGAAGGACCCAATCTTTATGACCGCTCAATCTACAACTGCTGTCCTTCAGAACTGGTAGACAATGTATTTCAGGGCTTATGCCACCCAGCTTATGGTAACTTTTTAGGGCAACCCTAACAAACAAATACAAACCTCCCTCTAGCCTGTAATGTGTTTACACTCAGTTTCTCTGGCTGATGGTGGACATCTTCAACTCCTGGGGGATTACCATGGACACTGCATCTTTGTTCTTCCTACACCTCTCATCCAGGCTCTTTTGGACCAAAGCCATTGTGAGGGGTGGTGGTGGGGGGATGATTGGGTTTGTACCTCAGGAAGGAGAGGAAGCCAGAATCTTACAAATCAAGCAACTATAGCAGATAACTAAAAAATAGAGCTTATGCCTGCCTTCAGAGAAGCGTATTCTCAAAGTGGTATGAATTATAAAATAAACCATTTTATTAGTGACTTCATAGCATTTTTCTTATTTTATTGAATACACATATCAAGATTAGTTGAGCGGGCCATAAGATTTCAATCTGAATAATCTATACTAATATGTAAAACAAACTACAAAGTCCCAGACAATAAAAACCACAAAATGTGCATTTGTTTCAGTTAGTTACATGATTAGTATCATCAATTAGATTGTAAAATCCAATAAAAGAAGTTCAGACTGCCCATAAATTTAAAGGGTGTTAAAGGGTGTAAAAATAAATTTTTGTTCTTTAATTAAGACCACATCTATTGCATGGTGTCTTTATACTGTGGCAGAAGATGAAGAGCTGTGAGTCAGAGCGTGAAAAATAGATTTTTATAGACGCCTACACCAAATGCTGCAGGGTTGAGCAAATGCTTGATTCCAAACCCTTTCCATGGAAATTGTAGTAAAAAGAAAACCCTACAGTTGTGTACATTTATGGGCACTTGGAATTAATACCAACAAAACCATCGAGTCTCTGTAGATAATAAGGAATTGCTAACAAGCATAGTGTTGTTTAACTATTGGAACTAATGCTACTTTTCAAGTGTAGATTTCAAAACTTTTGGGGAAAATATCAGTTATGTATGGGGTAAAGCCACAGGCCAATTTTTGAGTATAAGAATTTATTCATGTTATAATAGTGCAATTTATTTTCCTTGCCACATTAAGGTGTGTAGCACTCCCTTACAGAGCAAATTAGGGGAAAATTGGAGTCGGAGGCACCAACAAATTGTGGCTCTTACTATAAAACTTTTGCTAGGATAAGATCTGATGAGAGAAAGTTATTATCTCACTTCTAACTGCTCTTTCGCTCTCATGTGAGTGTAGGAGGTATGCATTAATAGCCAGCAATATGTTTCACTCTATTCAACTAATTTAATTTGCTTTGGTAAAGTATCAAACACACTTACAAAATTAAGAGGCTCTGTATAAAAAAGTTTATTATTGTATTTCTTTTGTGTCAGTAACTAAATCTTAGGTGTTAGATTTTAGTTTAAAAAGAATATTTGGGGGCCGGGGATTTAGCTCAGTGGTTTTACCGCCTGCTGTGCAAGCGCAAGGACCTGAGTTCGATCCCTGGTACCAAAAAAAAGAATAAAAAATAAATAAATAAAAAGAATATCTGTCTCCCTGAAAGGAATATAGACTAAGTGAAATAATGATACAATTTCTCAACTTACTGACATAGCAAAATGGGCCCAATCTGATGCATTTTTACATATTTTTATAATACTTTTCAATGAGGGTTTCTTTAAGATTTTACATTAAAGAAATTAACAGATCCATAGAGAAGTTGTACAATGTAATAATTATTACATACCATGGTATGTCATAAACATTAAATATAAAATGCAACAGATAATTTCAGTGGCTCTAATTTACTTTATCTTGTTGAAACTGTCATGAGCAAGACAGCCAATGCTCATGCAGAGAGACCAGTCACAAGAAAAGATATTTCTTCCATTTCTTTTCAATCATGTGTGCTTAGAATGTTGGAGCTGGAAGGCAATAAATTTGATCTAGGAGAACTGTCATAAACGACTGGTGAATTTAAGATTTAGCCTTTAATTCACAGGACATTTGTTAAACACCTAATACGAGGCAGGCATTCAGCCACTGTGTTATGCACTGTAGATAAATCAACAAGACAGATCCAGTCCTTACCACTAAAGATTTTTATAGTCAGAGAAAGATGATTAAATAACAATGCCTTCAAGAGAAATATTTTGTAGGGCAGGAAGGACAGAGCCTGAACACATCTAGAAGAAGCATCTGATGCAGACATAGTGGGCCAGAGAGGCTTCCTAGAGTCTGAGTGAGAGACAGCTGTGTTGAGTGGATAGGTAGAACTTATCCATGCAATAGCAATGGAGGAGCAAAGAGTATGCAAGTCAGAGGGGGTGTGGATGGAGTTTGAACATAGGTAGAGAGAGAGTAACAGGAAATGCAGATGGGAAAGCCCACAAAATCCAGGTCATTGTGCCCTTTGGAGACCAGGCTAAGGAATATGACCATGACCCAGTAGTAATGAGAAACCAATGAAAGATTTCAATCAGAAGAATGACATGATCAGATTTGTGTAGTAGGAATATCAGTGCACAATGTAGTAAATGGATTGAAGGACAGAAGGCAAAACTGGCAGCAGAAGAACCACTTAGGAGGCTGAATAGTAAACTAGACTGCAGTGGTATTGGGGATGGCAGAGGGACTCAGACTACTTCCTGAGATTATTTGGAGATGCAACCAAAGTGGTTGAATGATTGTGGGGAGTGAAGCAATAGAGATTAAGGTTATGCCCGAAGTTTATGTCTTCAACAAAAATATGAGAAATACGTAGTAGGAAGACAGGAAGAAACTTCTCTCTTATTAAAATATGAAAATGTTAGAAATATGTATTAACAAATAGGAAGTCCTTAAAAAGATCGAAGTATAATACCATAAATGGGATTTTAATGATGCCTTTTCTTGTTGTAAAGGCTTTAGTGTCACTAGGTACACTTTTCAATATCCATTTGGAGTGGAATTTTGATAATTAGTCTAACGATATTTTGTAAGGCAAGACAACTGAACATCTCTAATATTTGTTCATGTTACTGCTAAAAGTCAAGCAGTTTCTTGCTGAATAAATGAAAATTCTGTGCACATCTGCATTTGTTCTGGTTTTTGTATTCCTAGAAGGGGTCTTGAGAGGGCTGCTTACATTCTGATTGATGACTGAAGTTTATTCAGCCCCTACCTGTGAAGTAAATATACAGCTGTTGGAAATGTCAGCAAAGTCACATAAAAGAACTCGGATTCACTGCTGTTATACTATTAAATAATAAGCACTTGTGTCTCACTGAATTGATGTAAAAGAGCCTTGTGGTTGTCTTTTCTATTGAGAGGTACTTCAAAATACCCTGTTCTCTACCTGCATTAAAATCAAGAGGGCAATAAAATCAAGAGCCACGGTGGTGGCTGAATCAACCAAATGAAGTCACTCTTTTCAAATAGTTCATTTGTTTTTCTGTTTTCTTCTCTGTGACAATTTTTGGACACCCTTGATGATTATCATCAAATCTGGTATGTTACTAAAGAATAATTGCACATAGGTTAGATTTGCAGCCCTAGCTGTCATCTTAAAATAATGTGTTGGCCAATATTTTTTAATTTCCTGTCTTTAGCAGTCATATTGATATGAGGGAAAATGTCCTCATTCTATAGATATTTGATTAAGCTGAACTACCTTTAAAAAATAATTAGTCTCTTGCAATAAAACAAAAGGCAAAGATCTTGTGGAAAAAGTTACTACTGTCAACATAGCATATTTGCCAGAGAGAGGGAAGAGACAGGGGGAGGGAAGAGAAAAAGCAAAACAGTACATCTTCCACTGTTAGTTATTGGACAATGTGGCTATTAAACTTAATGATTTCCAACATGATCAGGAACCTCCTAAACCTGCTACTGATATAAAGAAAAATCCATCCTAACAAATACCAGTGTGGAGAAATGGTTCTACTCAATAGTTATCTGTACAATTATCATTAGTAGGATCTACATCAAAAAGTCTGCTGATATTTACCATAAAAAATCTGCATAAGGACTAGGGAATATCTCAATAGTCAAGGGCTTGCTTAGCATGCTTGAGGCCCTACGTTTGACCACAAGCACAATCAAGAAAATAAATATCTTTATGCTGCAGGTGTTTTCTCTTCTCCCTGTCATTCTAACAATTCTCTAGAATAACTATATCTGATTAAAGTCCTTTAGGTGTGAGGAAAAGTATAGAAGGGTATATGGATGGTGGAAAAAATAGTGTGAGATCATTTAACCATAGAGTTTTGGTATTTTTTCCTCGAGACAATGACATCAGAAGTATCAAGGTGGAATATATGCTGTGTTTTCTTTTTTGGGAGGGATAGTCTGTATATTTGATCTATAGTTTCTTCTTCCACAAATAAGGTGCATGAATACATTTCTCATGGTGTTGTTCTAGGATTAAATGTATATAGTCTTGCCTAGTGCTCAATAATTACTTTAAATAACAATTGCTGTTCAACTGCCTATGTCCCTTCTACTTTAGAGACCCTAACACTCCAATGATAAAAACAAACAGAGCAAAATAAGGCACCATTGCAGAAAATAGGCTAAGACTTAGGCCAGTGTGTTATGTTCTCTTTCCCCTAGAGAGTTCATAAATAATTTGTTCTGTTCATCTCAGAATGTTTGAACTGTGACTCCCAGATATTAGCATGATAAAATTTCAAGTTAGCAGAGCAATTTGGACTTGTAACATAGTGCACTCTGGTGCATTATTAATTAATAAAGCACTTTAAGTAAAAGATATCACATAAAAATAGCAATTAAAAGACAGTTCAGAGCTCAAGGCGGAAGTTCAAGGTTAAAATTTGCTGTTAAATTTTGTGAGCCCAGATGAGCTGTGGATCTGGGATTTTGAAGACTCTAAGCATCAACTTCTTCAAAATATATATTTTATTTTGTTTAACTTTATTCATATTTCATTTTAGGCTTGAAATTTAACTTCCTGTAGGCAATAAACATTAAGTTGTCAAAAAAAATTAAGTTGTTTTGGGGAAAATAAGAAGCCCAGCACTCATTTCAAAACAATGTGATTGATTCCAGAAGCAAATAATATGTTTCCTTAAGAGGAGACACGTGGTTCATAAGTGTGTCCTCATGCAAGACACAGAAAAGAAAAAACAGAGGCCTTCTTCAACAAAGAAAGAAGAAAAATTCCTGCCCTGAAATCTTGGGAATATGTCAGGTTGGTCAGGCAAGGCCGCTTACCTATTAACATTTCTGAGAACTGAAGGCTTCACCTGAATAAAATAATCCACGTCTAGGCTGTTAAAAAGAGAGAGAGAGAAGAGAGAGAGAGCAGAAAAAGTTCAGGTTAGTATTAGGTTTTTGTTTTTGTTTTTTTGGTTGTGTTAGCTCAATAAATCTATTTCATCTGGGGGCAAGAGATAGAAAGAACATGAATTGACGGTTTTTATTTGATTACCTTTGATTGTTTCTGGTTACTAAGGGATTCACTTTGATGAGGTTATCCAGATTTTGGTTTCTTAGAAAAATAGAAAGAGAGAAGGATCGTGGTAAATTTCTTTTGGTAAGATCACTAAGATTATACATCTACTTGAAATAATAACAAGTCAAAACATTTTTATAACCAAAGAATATTAAAATCAACATAGTTCTATTACCTTTGATTGTTGACGAGAATTTTAGGATTCCCTTTGATTTATCAAAATCTTGGTTTCTTTAAGGAGAAAAATGATTAAAGGTTCTTGGGCTTGAGATAATCAAGATTAAGTTCATTTAAAGTGGGAGGAAAGGATTATAGTATGAGACATATTGTTTTGGTATAGAAGAGCCATGAAATGTTTTCTAACCAATCCAAGAGAGAAAGAAGTATGCTGTAAGAGAAGAAAACTTACTGACTTCACACAGTTTATTGTCAGAACATACTTACAAGGGCATGAAGGCTAAGTGTTTCACAGCCAACGTCTAGTAATAGAAAATTTTTTCATTCTGGAATATTTCAAATTTATAAAGATTGCAAACTGATTCTAATACCCTTGCCATTTTGAAAATCATGTTCACCAACTAAAGATATCAATTATTTTTAAAGATTAAGCTCTAAAACTGGAATTACTCTTAACATTAAACTTGGCAAAGAGGGTTCTAAGAATCCACCAAAATTGTGACTTTTCTTTCCTCTATGATAACTGAAAAACTGAACTGAACTCAGTTTCCTTGTGTACCCTGAAAATTGATCACATCCCATTTGAAGCTCTGAGAGTTTCTTTTCTCATCCACAGAATGTTATTTTCCACTCACCTCAGTCAGACTCAATGAAGGGACTTTCAAAGTGTCCACTTAAGCCCTTTTATAATATATACTCAGAGAAATACACAGCAGGTGCCATGGCAAGGGGTAGCAGGACTGATAATCCCTGTACCCTCTCCTCCCCAAGCAGTCCTTTTTTCCTATGAAAAATTAAATGCATCTCAATTATCAAGAAAGATGGATGCAAAGTTATAAGCTGAGGGGGAGCCACTTAATGAGTCATCAAAAGGCCTAAGAAAAAGTCAACATTTCCCTCCTCCAGTCCTCAACCTTGCTACGGAATGTGCTTCCCAGCTCTTGATGTCCTTCTTTTGGGTATATTTTCTTGGTTCTCAGGTCTCTATGATGCATGAACGATGCCTAATTTAAGTCTCATTATTTTGAATTATGCTCTGTAATAATATTCTTAATCAAAGATAATATTGGTATCTATAAAAACTAGTAAAAGAAAGATTGGCAAATGAGAATTATCCAAAATAAAATTGAATAAACTGATTAAAAATTTGTTATAAAACAAGTGCTCTGATGATTAACTGAAAAAATAGAGATTAAAGAAAATCTCCGACAAAACTAACCCATACCAAAATACAACAATGCTTAAAATGAGGTCAATTTGTTAAAAGAAAAAAATAACAAGGGATACACCTTTGTAGAAGAGACAATATATTCAAAACCCCAGCTTTATGATACAAAAAATTAATTGCAATGTATTTTAGTGTAACTACTTATAATATTTGTGTGACAGTAAGGATAAGCACTGTAGAAGATGCAAAAACAAACATGAAAACTTTCAGTTGGACTTGTTCTGCTAAGCATAAAATTCTGATGCATCCAACAATCTAGATCAGTGGTATTTAAACTGCTGTTTCATAAAGGCCAATAAGAAACATATTTTGTGTCATAGCCCAAATACTCTCTTTTAGACACACACACACACACACACACACACACACACACACACAAATTACATGATAAAAATCTCTTACTACATAAAAGGGACTCTCATATTTTCTATTTGATTCATTCTATTGAATGGGGAGAAGTGCTGGCTGCTACTCCTAAATTAATTACAGAACCATCTAATGGGTGATGGCCCACAGTTTGAGAAACATTAGCTCAGAAAACATAAATATATGTTATGCCGTATCACTACTTCTAAAAAGGTAACACCGTATATTTATATAACGGATCTAAGTAATAGTGCTGAATTTCTCTGACTGATAGCATATACAATTTATCTCCATGAATTGAAAACAGAAAATATATTGTCATTTTTTCAGGATATGAATCCTGAAAACAAAGGACTCTAATATCTAGAGTCTATCGTCTTTCCTACTCAAGATCTTGCTGTCATTAGTTTTGTTTTAAGGTGGTAAGAAAGGAAGCACTCAAATATTCAAGTACAGTTACTTCCATGGAGTTGAAGGCTGTACAGTGTTTTGCAGTCATCTGCACACTTGTGCCATTGTCACCCATGAAGTACTTCTTCAAATAACCCTGTGACAGCAGTAAAGGACACGACCTGGCTGTCCCACAGGAGCAACCTTCCTATTCTCATATCCTCCACTGTTTCCTGAGGTGTTTAACCAGCTTTCGTTTATTTGAAGGTCAAAGTCTGTGTGTGTAGTGTAAAGATCAGAGCTGGTCTAGGAATCACAGATCCTCTCAGAATATCAAGGACCTAAAACACTGCCCTCTGGTCTCAGTATTCTCATCTGTAAGTGAGGAACTTGGCCTGGATCATCTCCACACTTTTTCCATCTCCAACATCTACTCCAGGACTCTATGAATATGAACTTTATTGTCTATCATGTTTATTATATCTGCTTTTAAGGCTCTTTTTCTTTTTAAATGCAACTCACTGACAATACATTCTATATTCAGCAAGCAGTACATGAGTGCTCCAAAATGCAATATATTAAATTGACAACCTATTATTGTCTTGGAGTAATATCTCTGTGCCCCTGGTACATAATTAGCTTTAATCTATGTTAATTGCCTGCTGTTAATAAGATTGAGTGTGACTACTGAATTCTCTTTTTGGCATCCACAGCCTATAATTATACCCAATGTGCAACTAATGATACCTAGTTGTAAGCTGTGAACCTGGTAGGTGCTCAGTAATTATTCACTGCCTAAGAGATCACAGAACTACTATTAGTCTTCCCTTAATTTTCTCTATGACTCTAGTCAACTAACTTAACCTTTCTGAGTTCTCATTTCCTCTTGTACAGAATCATTAGGTTCAACTGGAACAGTAGTTATCAAAATTGTTCAAACTAACTAGGCTAACATTCTCTGAGGTTCTTTCCTTTTCACAATCTAATATGGAACACTTTTTAAATTTTCCGATAACCACAGATAAAAAGCAAATTTCATTATCTTAGAGAACTACTTTAAAATTATCAAATTTTAGGTTCATATGCTTTGTGGGAGCAGTAAACTCTCTAAAGAGCAATGAACCTCTCCAGGCATGATGGCACATGACTGTAAGCCCAGCATTCCAGAGGCTGAGGCAGGAAGATCACAAGTTTCAGCTCAGCCTAGGCTACATAGTGAGTTTGAGACCTGAGCAGAGTATATAGTGAGATCTTATCTCAAAAAAAAAAAAAAAAGAAAAGAAAGAAAAGAAGAAAGAAAGAGGCAGGAGGATCGCCATGAGTTCAAGTCCAGCTTGGGCTACATAGTGAGTTCAAGGCCAGCCTGAGCTACATAGTGAGATCCTGTCTCAAAAAACAACAACAAAAAAATATATAAATAAATAGATAAATAAAAATAAAGAAAGGAACGATGAACCTCATAAAACTTCCACTTTCAGAACACTTCCAAAAGCAAGTGAATGATATTACTAATGATGAGTTTAATGAAGTGTCTAGGTCTATTTTTAAAATCAACTATCATTAATAAATTTTAATTCCAGAGTCAAAAGTACTAATATCAATGCCACACAAACAGAACAACAGTTCATGGACTCACTCTGTTACTTCCACCCCTCCTTGTCTGGCCTCTCTTTTCAACAACTTTGCTTGAGAGAATGAAAGTCACTACCATACATTGTTTTCAGCTCCTCTCTTTCTTGCTATTAACAGGACTATATAGTTAATACCTAGGTTTCCGGGGACATATGAAAATCATGCTGTTATTTCAAGACCTATGTTCAACGTGCAAATAGAATGATCACATGTTATTTATGTTCATAATATATCCTTAATTAGTTATGGAGGAAAAACAATCAAACAAATAACACTTTCTCTTACCCAGCAGTATTTTTGACAGCTTTGGGATTTACATTAATGAGTTTATCAACATCTTGTTCACTGTTAAAAGAAAATAAAGTAAAAGGTCAAAGCCAATAGGAAATCAGCAAATTTACTATTACTCAAAGGAATCTAGAATGAAAAGTAATGTTTCCTGAGTTGCTACTTTATATACAATAATTACCATTTCTATCCTCAAAACAACTTACTGAGGTATATAATTACCATCCCCTATAAAGAAATTGGGCTTTAGCACTAGACATGGTGGCGAAACCTATAATCCCGGCACTTGGGAGGCTGAGGCAGGAGGATTACCATGAGTTTGAGGCCAGACAGGGCAAATAGTGAGTTCAAGACCAGCCTGAACTACAAAGCCACCCTGAATTAAAAAAAAAGAAAGAAAGAAAGAAAAGAAAACTCGGCTGGGTGGGCTTCACAAGGATTTAGACTGCCTGTGGCCAGATACCCAAGCGGTAGTTGAGAGTGAATCAAAATTGAATCCTGGACGAGTTGGACCACAAGTCCATACTCCTTCCCTCTCTCTTGGCATCCACAGTAATTCCTTCCATTTGTACAATGCTTCTGCCAATATTCTTTGGCTTATTTAGTTTTATGAACTTATAACTTATTAACTACAAATTTACACTCAATATATTTAAGCTATTATTGTGTCAAAAGGAATTTGAGTAGTAATTATACAGAATTAGCTTCAGTGTTATCATTTTCAATAATACTATAATGAAATAAATGGAAGCAATAATAAAAATCTGTCTAGTATTATTACACATAAACAAATCAACATGTTCCCACGTTTTTCATATCTTCTTCTGAAATGTCCTTAGCTGAATAGTCATTTATTTTTTCATGTACTCTGAAGAACTGCTCAGGAGTCTTCAATAATCTTAATAAGCTTACCATTTGTTTGCTGAGGGATTCAGTTTGATGAGATTATTCAGGTCTTGATTGCTAAAAATAAATGTTTTAAGTTTCAATACCTGACAAAGTCAACTCAAATCAATTATTTTGTGCTGTTCAGCCTTAATATTGAATCAAATGACTAATTTAAAACAGGTAGCTTCTATTAGTTTAGTTTGTGAACACTTTTATATATATGAAAATTTAGTTTTACATACGTTTCTATCAAGTTAGCCTCACAGTACAATTACTCATGAACTCCTTATTTTCCATATTATATTTGTGTAGTAGAATTAGCATAGAGTATTTTTAGAGGTTAAAGTGAGCAAGACAAAAGTATAAAATTATTGAACCGGGGATTTAGCTCAGTGGCACTGCGCCTGCCTTGCAAGTGCGAAGTCCTGAGTTTGATCCCCGGTACTAGAAAAAAATTATTTATCATTTCCATGTATTCTTTGATTCTCCCTTCCAAAAGAAACTAAGTTTTTAAAAACTGAGACTTTTTAAAAAGAATTATTTCCTGATTCTAAATTATGCAGGTAATCTATATAATCTGAAGATATGATATTAATTCTACTTCAAAATATTAATTAAATCATTTCAGAATCATACAAATCATTCTTCATGCAAAGCCAAATCATAACAAACAAGAGTACAGATCATATAATTTATGTTTTCATTTTAAACACTGAAATAGGCAATAACAACTCTAAAGAGATACTGTTATTATTACACTGGGTGTTCATAACAGCCCTAAAACCAAAAGGCCTGAATAAGAAATCTAACATACTATCCTTAATTATGGAACAACACATTATACATCCTGAAGCAAAAATGAAAGAAAGATTGGAAAGGCATTTCATTTAACTGATCTTTGGAACTAATCTATAAACTCATTTTATTATGTACATACCTTCCCATGCAAATTATTGTACTCTATGATATTAAATTATATTAAATATCATTTTGTGAGTCAAAAATAGTTGAATGGTAGTAATTTCATAAAGATTTTTTATACCTTCTTTAAATTAAGAATCAAGGAGTACTATCCTTATTCAATGATGAAGAAAGACCTAACTATAATAATAATAATACTAGTAGATAACGTGCAGTAAATAAGTATTTTACAAGCATAATCACATTTAATATTTCTAATGACTCAGGAAAAAGTTAACTCCTGATTTCACAGATAAAGAAACTGAGGCTTAAAAATTAAGCAATTTGTCCAATACTACACAGCTAGTAAATGTGCTCTGAGCTCAAAAATCTCACTGCCACATGGGAAAAACATACATACAACTAAGTGAAATGAACAGCACCATGTGGCTATTAGAAAAGGTCACAAATTACGGCCACCTTCACCTTTAGAAACTAAGTCTTCCTGGGAGAAAAACAAAAGACAATTTAATCTGTGATGTAAAGTATTACTTGGTCTCTGAATCCAGTGCCTGGCAATAGAATTTTATTCCTATTTGAACATAATTTAAAGACAATTTAGCACTGAATATTCAAATAAAAAGTCATGAAATCTTCAATTTAATCATAAAATGAATGAAACTATACATATTTAAGTGAGGCAGGATCCGGGAGCTGGTTATCCTCAAGTTCAGAGTTAACCCTCATCCGCTTTCCAAATAAAATACCATCTAGTCTAGGGGTCTGCAAATGATAGCCCTCAAACAAAATTCAGCCCACAACCTGGTTTTATAAATAAAGTTTTATTAGAACATAACCATCCCCATTCACTTACAAGATATTTTCTATGGCTGCTTTCACTATATTGGCAGTTTACTATGTAAGTAATAGAGAGATATTTTGGCCCCTTAACCCTGAACTATTTATTATCTAGCTCTTTAAGAAAAAAATTACTGACCTCTGATCTAGTCTAAATAAACAATGTTTGATAGCTAAAACTAAAAATAGAAAGCATTCTTATATGCAAAGTAAGACAGGAAATCTGTCAGAAAGAGGATATGTACCTTGGAATTTATATATTTAACTCATATTCAAACTAGTATAACAATATGTTTACAATGTCATAGTTCTATGTCTCTTTGTCTAATTAACACGATGCCCCTTACAGAAAATTCTCTATAAAATAAAAATGTCATTCTTTGCAGTCTTTATATTTTCAATGAATAGAATATAATTTTACAAAATGACTGCCCAACTTTAGGACTGCCTAGGTGATACACAACTAGAAGAGAGGGAATAAATGATGAAGGAAAACACTTTATCACCTGAAGACTTTTCTTTGAGCAGCTTAGCTTTAGGAAATTATTTCGAGGTGGTATTTTATCTCATGGGAAAAGCTCTTGGGGAAGGAAGCCTCAAGCATGGAACATAAATCCCACAGTGGCAAGGAATAATTCTTCTAATTCAAGGAATTCTCTCTCACACAAAAGCCCACATTCAAGAGTGCCAAACAGGAGCGTAAATATCAGCCCCTGGGCTGGTAGCCACGGGGCTACCAATTTTAGGTCCAACTATTGGTTTTGTCTGTGGTGGGGCAATGCTTTTATCATATTTTTAAAGCTGAGTTCAAAACTGAGAGATGAAGAGTTTCATAAACCTTACCCTTGGTTTGTTTCAGGAACCACTTTGATTAGACAGTCAAGACTTTGGCCCCTTAAAAATAATGGAAGAAATAACCAGATAAGTGGTAGATTTACATCAAACAATTGCAAATACTTGTCAAAACAGAAATATTTTTTACCATATGATATTTAAATAGTCATCATCTTAGAGAGTTGAGGTTTTTGAGTGCTGAATATAAATATTTATATTGGGACCTAACAGTAACTGCATAGAAAAATGAGTGATAACAAACGTTTTTAGAATATTTTTTATTTTTGATGTGCCAGGCACTGTTCTAAGTAATTTACATAATTTTATATAATGAGCATGCCAATCCTATGACACAAAGTATTATCATCCTAATATAGACACAAAAAGAATAACTCACTGTCCCAGCCCTACAGGTAGTAGCAGAGCTGGAATTTAAAGCTAGGCAATCTAGGTCTAGAATTCTTGGGCTTTCTTGTGACACCAACAATCTTACTGCAGCTTCAGAATTAGTTCTGGAAGTTTCTAGAAATCATCTGGCCCAATTTCCACACTTTCAAGATGAGAAAACCAGAACCCAAACAGAAATGATTAACCACACAAATAGGAGGAGCAGGCCTGGGCCTAGACTCACATCTATACTGTACCATCTACTGTACCATGCCTTCTGCTTAAGAAAAGTAAATAAATCAACAAATAAAAATGTCTTTTTCATCCTGGGAACGCAACTCTGGACCTAATCGAAGGATACTCTGAAATGTAACAGAAATCACTTGACTGAAATCTTTAACATTTCAGATATGAAGGGTACCCAGGGTTACATGGATTTTCTTGATGATCCCTGGGTTTAGCATTAATCAACTGAAGTGGTGACTTTTAAGCATTTGTTAGCATGAGATGAAAAAGAGGAGATAATTATTAATTATTATTAATTATTAATGATTAAATCTTACCCTTGAATACATTTTCCTATTGTTGGACTCACATTTTTGAGGTTATTAAGGTCTTTGAAACTTTGAACAAAAAGACAAACAAAAACATGAAATTAAATCAACTGGATGTTTTGACTTAAAAATGTATGTGCTCACATGAATTTTGTTTTGACAGAAATCAATACTATTCTATACTTTTAAACTGTTTTGACTTTCATTGGTATTTCGGCTAATTTCTTACTTACCCTCAAAATAAAACCATAAAATTTGGGCAAGGTTGGTTTTTTCTTTAATAATTGATTCAGGAACAATATAATCATTTGTCAAAAATTCTCACTCCATTCCCCTGAACATCATATGTTACAGCTATAACTAAACTCTGTTTTGCTAGTAATTTTCATTTGTAGTTTTAAGGGAATTCTATATGTATTATTTCATTTGATTCTTATTACTACCCAGTGCCAAAGACAGAACAAACACTATGGTACTCATTTGGTAACTAAAGAAGCTGCAGCCCAGTTTTCAAGAGATTTTGTTCAATGACACAGAGCTGGTGAGTAATGAGGCTCAGACTTTGAGATTCCAATCCGAAGGCTTTTCAGCTGATCTCTTACGAGTGCCACAAATTGAGGAAGGGAAATAAGACATAATCCTCACCCTTGTCTATTCCTGTTCCCTTCAGTGCTCACTTCGATCAGATTCCCAAGGCTCCGGCTGCTTTAAAATATTAAAGAGATGGTGAAGTTAATGGTAGATTTTGAACAAGTGGATAAAACTATTCCTTAAAATTCAGAAAAAGTATAAGCACTCACTGAGATCATACCAAAGAGTTGATGATTGCTACTCAGGTCTGTAAGAATGTATACATCTCTGAAACTCATTCAGACTCAGACAATATTTTCATCTTGGAGCCGTTTAGTCACTAGTAAACTTTGCACTAGGACTTGTTCTGTTTTGGTGCATTTAACACTACATTGTTAGCCTTTGCCAGGTGTACAAAACATTTTGGTATTTGTTTATATACTTGTCCTATGGAACATTCCAGAAGGCAAACATTCTTAATATCAACCTCTCATATGTGTGGAACTTCAAAAACAACTTCGAATAATCCATGTTTTGTCCCTTTGAGATTCATTGGCAAGTTTGTGTCACAAAACTGTTTTAAGGTAAATATACCAATTTGTTAAAATCCATTATATAGAGGCTGGTATCTACTGCTGGTACTTATAACCTTGGGTTACAATGACACATTCTGATGAATTGTTTTGGCAACAAACAATAACATTAAAATCTATAGAGTTCTGAAATGTAACACATATTGACTGAAAGTCAATGAAAACACTTCAGTATTTTATTGTTATCCTTTAGTATACATCTGCTTCTGCTCTTACTGGAATTTTGCTTTGCTTATTGCATCTACATGTGTTCTCCACATATCCAGCACCGACAAATGCCCCTCTGATCTACAGAGGCTGGCACATGGGGGAAAGCGCATCCAGAGGAGGGTTCTTTCATTATACTCCACACTCTGTGACCCTACGAAGAACATATCAAAAAGTCTCAGAGGTGTCATCTATACAACATCAAAGTTACAGATATTTGGAAGCAACCAGATGTTGATCCAAGTTTTTTGCGTGTATCTAGATGTCTGTGATATGAAACTCAGACTAAAAAGCAGCAACAAAAAATGTAGCTTTCGCCTTGCAAAAAATGAAACAACCCCCAAGCAACAGCCACTCTATTCCAGATTGCTCCCTGTTGATTTTTACCTAAAAATATATAGGTTTTGAATGCCAGGACCTGAGGAAAACATTCTCAGGTTTCTCTTTCTAGACTTGAAAGTTTAAAAAATAGCAGAACAGTAACTTATAATTTCTTATATTTCATTATATTGTTTTAACTATATTTCAAGACTTAATCTCTTTAAATATTAAATGAGGTATATAACAGTAAGAGGTTATTTCAGTTTCTTAGTTCATAAAGTCAATAAAGAAAAGTGAACTAATTAGTGTGGTAATCTAATTAACATAATGATATAATATTTGAGCTTAACTCTGGGAAACAATGTCTCATACTGTTATGTACAAGGTGTAACTGAAAACTACAGAGAATATTTAAAATTTTTAAATGTATTACAATAAAGAACACATTGCCATGAATGTCCCTGAGGATATTCTTCCTCCCTTTAAACACTTATCCCATTGTACTTGCCACTTTCTGAAGTAGTCCTGGAAGGCCTCTTTCATGAGTATCTAGATGCACAGTTGTGGCTACCTTGAAGTCTTAAATTGATTCAAAATGTTTGCCTTCCATGGTTATACTGAATTTAGGGGAGAGCTAGAAATCAGACTGTGTCAGATCCAGGGAATAAGGCGGATAAAAACACGCCATAATCCTTTTACAAGCCTGCCTTTCCATTGAATGCCACTCAGCAGTATCATTCACCGAATATTTGATTATACTTCATAAAGACACTCAAGAAAGAGAATTTCCTGTTTCAAAAAAATGCAAAAATGATGGGATTGGTGTGTTCTGAGTGAACAGCAGTATTTTAAGAGGGCTTAATGGCAATGTGTCTTTGGGGGATGGGGTGAGACAGAATCTCGCTATGTACTTCAGGTTGGCCTTGAACTCACTATGTAGCTCAGACTGGCCTTGAACTCATGGTGATCCTCTTGTCTCAGCCTCACAAATGCTGGGATTACAGGCATAAGCCACCATACCTGGTGGCAATGTGTCTTTTACTGTAATAAATTTTTAAAATTTAAACTTCATCATACATTTTGATCACTCCTTGTATCTTCACCATATTTCAATTCACAAACTGGAAAGTACAGAGGACACAAACCACACTGCACTGCAGTGCTAAGATCAGTGCGATCTGTACAGACAGAGGACAAGCCTACTAGAGGCTGCCACTCCAATTTGGGGAGAGGCACGAAACAGATATATAAATGAATGTCACAATTTCAGATGAAAATACATGCTATGAAGAAAAGAAAAAAGAGTGCCTTGTGCCCAGTACTGCAGTCAAGGGAGGAGGAATGATTTAATTACATTCAATGGTCAGAAATGACCTGATTCCAAACCTGACAATATAGGATAGTGCATTCCAGGAAGTAGGAACAGTATATGAAGAGGCCTTAAGGCAAGAATGACCCAGGACAGGAAAGATGCATTTGGCAGGGCTTTATTGAGAAAGTGAAAGGCCTTTATTAAACATTAGAATTTTATTTTACTTGACATAGAGGAATGTTGAAATCTTTCTAAAAGGAAAAGTACAGAATCTGACTTTTTTTGAAGGATGTACAGAACTTCATTATGTGTAGAAAAAAGGACCTATTACACTTCAAAACATCTATTACACTTAAAAACCCCATGAAACACATACATGCACACAACACATACACTGACACATGAACAAGCACACACATCTATGTATGTGTGCATCATCATATACACACAAAAATACACACATGCTTGCCTATGCATTCATGAAAATACAAGCATTGTGCACATGTATGCAATTACACTCATGCACAACATACACACGCACATACTCATGCATACACATAAATGTACTCGTGCACACAGTTGTATCTATACACAGTATATATGCATACATAGGCATGTACACACCCTCACTCTGACATATTAAGAAAAATGGTCACAATTTGAAATACTCTAATAAAAACTGGAAGGAAAACAGATGTTTCTTGGAAGTCAAAATAAATTCAATGTATTTGAATATTATCTAAATCATTAAAAAAATACAATTCACCTGAGTTTTTACCATTATAACAATGACTTTTGTCTAGTAAGCAGCAGCCATGAGTGCATTATGATCCTTGTATTATGATGAGTAAATTGAGGTACAGGTACATAGTTAACCAGAGACAGAATTTGAACCCAGGTCTTTCAGAATCCTTTCTCAGACTTCCAACCTCAGGTTACCTCCATGAACCATCCAGGCAGCCAACGTAATCAACACTTTCTTACCAGCCTGTTAGGTGTAAGATTGTACAAGCCTCTAATCCATCCAGTAGTTGTGCCTCTGACCATACTGCATGGGCAAAAGCAAGACAGCTGAACAGCGTGCACACCAGCTTTTAGCTAGCTGAGCCCCTGCTGTGCCAACAGGGCCCGTAGACATTGGTGACACTCTGTAGAATCAACAAATTACATCATGTACTGAGTTAATTGAATGAAGATGAGTTCAAGGGGAACCACATGGAACTGTTTGGTACACTGTCTTTAGCCACATGCCAATAAGATCAGTTTAAAAAATCTTCCATCTGCTTTTTAAAAAATAAAAAGCAAAAGGACATAAGCTCTCCAGACTTACTTGACCTTTCATGAGTAAAACATTTTTTTAATCAAGCCCAATTGTTAATCATCTCATCTGTAAATACACACCACACTGCTTGCATATGCACATTACCACACACACAAATACTCCAGACACTTAGTTCACACACACTACTTATAAATGCACACACATATGTACTTGTACATGCAAACTATTGATACATACTCACCTTTATATGGATGCACACTACTTAGACATATACTTAAACACATATTTATACATATACTGTGTATACTTATATATACACATACTCCCCACACTGCTGACACATACACAAACTTATACACATGTACAATCACATGTGCACACAAAAAATAAATGATTGAGCTCAGTAGATAATATCATTCAAATTACCACTTAATTTCTCAAAATTATTGGATAGCACACCACCCAAGAATAAATTGCAAGAGAAAATCTCGGCATCATGTGTACAGAGTTGGAGAGAAAAGAGCTCAATTTGGGCTGCAACTTCAATTCACTGTCCTGAACACAGGCACTGAGAAGTCTAATGTGCTTATAAGTGACATACAAAAGGGAGCAGACTGCTGGGCATTTAGCTCAGTGGTTTCGCTGCCTGCTGCGCAAGCGCAAGGACCGAGTTTGATCCCCGGTACCAAAAAAAAAAAAAGGGAAAAGACAGCTTTAAATATCTTACCTTTTGATGTTTTTATTTGTTTCAAGATTCACTTTAGTAAGCTCATCAAAATCTTGCTTTCTTTGAATAAAGAAATTAGTTTTAATAAATGTTGTTAAAGTAAAACACTAATAAAATGCATAAGGGTTGAAAAAATTGAGAAGGGGTAAATATACAAACTCTTGGTGTCAGTGTAAATATTTAAATCTCTAAATGAAGATGGAAATTCTTCTCTTACATCTTGAGCACAGGACCATTTAAGGCTATTTATTTGTTAACAAGAACCATATTTTTTTGTCCTCAGAATGCATAAATATATGTGAAAGTTGTCATTGAACAACTTTGTCCTCAGTCATATCTTGCTACAACACCCCAAGTAAGCAACATTGAAGTAACTGTAAGTCAAATGAAGTTCTATACTGAGTCCAGAGCAAATATAAACTTTTACTCAACAAATAAGATAAAATTGCCTGTTCTAATTTTAAATAATCATAAAAATATCAATAATGATAATTTAACAATGTTAGAAATAATGATATTTAAGAAAATGTGCCTTCATAACTATTCCCGCCTCCAGGCAAAGCTTTGTAAAATATCATTTGTTTCAGAGTCGATTGTGGTAACAAAGGGCAAGGAAAAAAATACCTTACAGAGTAGGAAAATTAATGATTCATTTCTCAGGAGGACACATTACACCCCATTAAAATGCATTGAGTGAAACAGGTATAAACGGAACACAAAAGAGGTGGAAGAGGACTTGGGGAGCCAGTCACCACACTGAAAATGCGGGTCCTCACCACCATATAGTTTCCCACTAGCAGCTGTATTGACATGGCAGCCTTACCCAATGACATTGCACCTGAGGTCCCGTAAGGATGGGGCCCCAGAAGGCAACTCACAAGCAAATATTGGAGCATTTCTTCAAAAATAAGTGCTTTTACAGGGGGCGGGGAGGGATAGTCCATCTATATTGTCCAATTTCATGCTGATAAAATGTGGTTGTGAAGATAAAAAGCCAAATTATTTCATCTTTCAATTGACCATCTCTTGTAGAAAATAGAATTAAAGACATTAATAAGTCTCACCCAGTGATATTTTCATTTCTTTTGGGATTGCCTTCAATAATATTATCAAGATCTTTACCTCTTTAAAAACGTTTAGATCTGTTTCAAAATATTAGATACACACTACACAATCCATATTATTGATGATTAACCAAATCTTTCAGGGAAAATTATAATACTGATATTAAATTGATTATTAGTATAAAATTACCTAATGATAATAGAGTTAATCAATCTCTAGTTTTTATTGGGATATATGTAAAAGTGAATTTAGATAAAATATAATATAGACCCTTCAAAGTAAAGATCAGGCATCAGAGATGAGACATGGACAAGAGAAGATGAACCCAAAGATGTGACACCTTCAGTATTACTGAAAAGATATCAATCAATCTGGGAGAAGATAGCCAACATTCAGAGATATCCACACACTTCTCACCCTCTGCTGGTTTCATCTGTGCTGGTATACACTTTGGTGATAGATTCAAGATCTCGTCTTCTTTGGGGGTACAAAATCAAAATTTGGTATCAGTTAGTTTACATGCAATTTTCCTTGAGATCTGAATAAAGAAGAATGTGCCTAAATATGATGTCAGATGTCTCCAGAACCAGAAAGACCTTTAACATAGTTAACCTTAAATTTATTCATTTCTACAGCAGTGCTTGATTTACTCTAGTCTAAATCAGTTTAGAAAAGTATCCCAACTCCTCTCACTGTGCAATTTTGACCTTCTATTTCTTAATTTATATCGAAAACTTGGCTCATTTTTAATTACCTAAGAAAATCTAAATAAGAGATAATGTAGCAAGTTTTCCTGCACCGACTTCAGTGCAACTCAAGCCTGTGGTTCTATAGAAAGAGCTCTCATATTTGCTGTCTCTGTTGGGTCTGAACAGGCTATCAGTGGCAGAGGAAGTAAGGCATTCACCTTTTTAATGAGGCATAAGAAGCTAACTTGAAAAAAAGAGCTCCAGCAAGATAGGAGTTTTACTTACCCTTTTTCATTTTTGCCAGTCCTTTGATTAACTTTATTAAGACTTCCAAGGCTTTGGTTTCTATATAATATCAGGAAAAAAAGAAAAGACAGTGCAGGAAAGAGAATGAAATGTAAAACAACTCAGTGCTATTTTCAGAGTCTCTTATGATAACAGCAGATCTCACAGAATAGCAGCAAGATGAAATCAGTGTAAAGGATTAGACGTTCTTAGAAGTATTCAAGTGGCTGTATCAATATTCAACTCGTGCAAAATACTCGAGAGACATCTTGATATCAAGATTCCAACCATTACTCAGTTATGATTGAATCACCTTAAAAGGAAATTTCCTCTAGGTCTCAGCTTTTGGCTTTTTGATGGTAAGTTTTAAGTGGGGAGGGACTGGCCTTTAATATATACATTGAGATGCTGTCTTATTTAAGCATGAAAATTATTTGAATTTGGGTGGAAATCAACTGATCACCATTTGAATGTAAGTATATTGAGAATTTAGACCAGGCATTTCTCCTAAAATACTTAAGAAGAAAGCTGGGCTTGGTGGCACAGGTCTGTATAACCAGCACTCTGGGAAACTGAGGCAGGAGGATTGTAATTTTGAGCTAGCAAGATCCTGTTTCAAAAAAAAAAGAGAAAGAAATGGAGTGAGATGGACTGAGGATATAGCTTAGTGTGAAGGCCCTGGATTCAATCCCAAGTATCAATAACACACACACACACACACACACACACACACACACACACACAGAGTCCAGTTATCAAGTTGTCCCAGATTACAAATCACCTTTCTTTTCTCTTTCCTAGACCTAAAATGATGTATTTGTGATGCTCAAGCTACTTTTCCTATTCTCCATCACTTTTGTGGAGCTTTCCAAACTCTATGATTTTAAATTCCTGAAACCTCATCTTTTCCATATAAACACTTGAAGAGAACTGACTGCTTTTCCTTCATCTATGCTCCATTTGAAAAAAATCACCTGTAATATGTCATGTTTACATACTGTAATGTAATATATTTTTAATCAGCATCCTGTGTCTGTGTGATTGTCGATGCCAACACTTTATATCACATAGATTTTGTTAAGTGTTCCATAAGAGAAAGAGTTGAGAATATATTTGCCAATATTGACTTGGAAAGCTAGAATACCATTCTGTGCACAGATTGGCCCAGATAAATGGTATTCTAAGATAAATGTGACAATAGAAATAATTATCATGTTAGAAAGGTAAATTTAATGACTAATGAAATACAAAGTAATCAGTCAATCTAGGGGAAAATATTAGAAATCTTTTAAGTCTTTACCTTTTGTCATCCTTGACTATTCTGGATTTTTCTTTAATGAAACTGTGAAGAGTGTGGTTTCTTTCAAGATGAAATGTAGTACCAGTAAGAAATTCAATTTTCTAGTGTATCAGAATTAGTCTAAAACTACAAGTTAATTTCTCACATGCTACTAATTCAGTTACTCACCATTACTAACCCATTTTATGATATGAAATAAATAAAAGCATGGCTTTTGATCATAAGGTATTTACAAATATATATAAAGAGATATACATATGAAGTGCTACCAAGATTCCAACTGAAAAGTGCCTTGTACATTTTAGTGGTGAGTGGCCATGTTCCAAGAACCTAAGTGTCTTATGATAAAGATTCTTCATAAACAAGACTATTGTCCTCTACTTAAAGCAGCTAGTTTGGATTTCTTTCATTTTTAGATATAAATGGGAACTAGGAGATCATCTATGTTAGGCATGCCATTTTATGAGATGAAACAGAACTCCACAAAGGTTAAGCCACTTGGCTAGGGGCACTCACATCAATGGCAATGGGAAAGACACCACGAACACACCTGTCATCGCTGGACCCTAATCCAGAACCCCTTCACTCGCCCTAAGAGGTGCCCCCCAGAAAACAGTAGACAATTTAAGACACAATGTAAGTGCTTATCTTGGTTTTGATTGAAACTTACCCTTTGAAGTCTTTGTCCATCTGTGTATTCACATAGATGAGATTTTCAAGACTACTAGCTCTATAAAAACAGAAAAACTCCAATAAAATCTTGAATATTGTAATGAAATTGTGTGGTATCTTGAAAAGTCAGATACAATAAACATTTTCCATGAATTGCTCATTTACTCTCACTGAATGAAAGAGTAGAGATCCTTCTGGGCAATTATGTCTGAACTAAATGTACACTGTGGAGAGTGCTAGCCCATCTGCTAATTAATTTCCATGCCAGGGGATGCAGTTCCCTTTCAGCTAGTGCCTGAAGGAATAAGACAAGCAATCTGGGAGACAGGATTTGCAGATTGGAGACAGATGCACTTACCTTTTCTCTGTTTGCTCTGCCTTCCAATTCGCTCTGAAGAGACCATCAAGACCTTGATTTCTTTAAATATATTGATTAAAAATCTCAATCAGTAATAATAACAGATGCTAAACTCTAAAAACATAGATCAGTTTACATCTAAAACAGGAAATAGAAGCTGGTTGTGAAAGATGAGCCACAATTCTTGAAATTGCTTTACTCCAAGCAAAGGCTAAAAGTTTAAATTGCAGATGCTAGAGAAACAAAGTAAAAAACATAAACTGGGGATTTGCAAGCCACAACAGGTCCATGGATGTGTTGTGTTGTGTGTTTTTATTTTGAATGTGAGTTAGTGTTTTCACAGAGATGGCACAAAACTTGGCCACAGGCCTGGATTTTCGGGCTCTCCTGCAGCAGGGACCCACATTCCTACATGGGAACCTCACCTGCAGCTGAGAAGGCAGCCAGGTACTTTTGACAGGACAGTGGCTCTTCTTGCCCTAGTTCCACTACTAGCTATGTCTCCTACAGTCAGCCACCTCCACTGTCTCATCTTCTGCGACTCCCTGATTTAAAACCTCCTCTCTTTGTAAGTGAGGCAACTGAAAAGCAGCAAATTTCAGTGACTTGTCAATCGTTTTACAGATCGTCAGTATGAGAACAAGATATGAAAACCATATGTCATTCTCAGATCAATTAGTTCACTTGACATTTTCTTTATTTTCTCCTTCTTTTTTGGTTCCCACCAGTTTATTTGGTTAGCATACTTAGTGCTCACTTCGGCAGCACATACACTAAAATTGGTTAGCATATTTCATAACAGAGATAACTAAAACTATACATATCCTTTCTGTCTCCATTTGTTTTTCTTTCCTAGTATTTTTTAAGCTTTACAAATCTAAATGATTCAAAATAAGGAGATAATGTTAAGTAAGATATTAGTGGGTTTTGAAATGGCTAAAGTAAAAGTATTTACTAACCAAACCAAACTGTATTATGAATGTATTAATATTTCAGGAAGAGAAATGTGGTCATTCATATAATTGCTTTAGTAAAAACATGGAGTGTAAAAATCGAAGACATTTTAATATTGATGTCTTCAGACTTTAATAACCATTCACAATAATGATGAAATGATCAGTTCTGCAAGCTTTTTATCCAAGATTTCTAATATTTTTGACTAGCCTGGTATGTGCTTTCTCATGGTCAAAGACTGAAAATATACAAGAAGTCACAATGTACAATTCAGTAATAAAACAAAAAATAGACATCTTAAAATATTACCTGTTCAAGCTTTTATTCATTTTGATGACATTGTCCAACTCTTTACTTTTGGAAGAGAGAAAAAAAATCTCACATTACTAAAAGCCTACTCAGAGTCAAAGGACAGATAAACCTTAGAATAATTCTGAGTTACTGACTATAACAGAATTGCCACTAGGCCGTGTTTATCCTTTAAGGCTGTTCTTAAATACCTGTCTCCCTTCAAAGAAGCCTTCTCTATTGCTCCAAATGAACAGACTCCACTACATTGTTGGAACCTTTGTAGCATTTCAGATTTTTTTGCATATCCTTTATGGACTTGCATTAACTACACTTTGTAGTGTAGCAGTTGGCTCATGTTCATGCTCCTGTCCCAATTTTGAATTGTATTTTACATTGCATCCTCTTCAGTCTTTAAGTAGATGCTTAATAGTAATTTAACTAAGTCAACAAATATAGACATATTGACCAATAATAGATTATATCTTTGCATGGTGTACTTGCACATAAAGTAGCTATTGGAATGTGCTTGCTCATCTCTAAGTCTGGATTCTTGAATTCTACTACCATCTCATTCCAGATCAGCTAAATGTGCTAGTCTATTTCCATATTGGAGAACTACAAGAGCCATTTCTGGTTGCTTTTTTGGGAGCAGCCTATTTAAGCTAAGTGTCTGAATTCAGAGATTTCCCTTAGACACATGGGCTCAGCTCTCTCCCGAGCAGGCGCCCTTGGGGAGGTAGACTCTCCCTGAGATTGCTCTTAGTTGCTCATGTTCACTCCTCCTCAGTGTCTTCTGCCCTACTATTCTCTCCCACTTCCTCTCCCCTCACATTCCTCTCGCCTTCTCACTTAGTCTTTTCATTCACAAATCTTGGTTCTTTTTGCTGCTCTAGGATTACACATTTTCCAACATTTCTCAAGTCATCTTGAGTGTTGATCAGCAGGCCGTGAGATGTGGACACTCAGTGAAGACACACTGAGGCACCAGAATCAGAGACACCTTCATTCCAATCTGGGATTCGCCATTTATTCATTAGTGACCCTAGATGAGTTGCTCTCAGTTTTCCATCTGTAAAATGGGAATGCTAATCATACTCATCTCAGAAGAAAACTGGTAAGTTAATGAACATGTGGTACTTGGTACGGTTCCTGTCAAATCATAAATTCTCAATTAATTTTGGCCATTTTAATAAATAGAACCCTGTAAATACTGAATGTTTAATTTAATAAATATTTGCTATATTAATTTTAATTGAATTTAGAGATATGGAAACATATTATCCTTAGCAATGTATAGTGGCTGAGTCACTTATATGCAACATAACATCATCAGAATAGTTGTCCTGGGCAGTCTTCTTAGAGATCCTAGAAATATGTAAACAGCCATCACACAGGTGAATTTTCTTCAGTAATCTTACATACTCCATAATAGGGTTGAAGGCTGAGAATAAATAGTGAAATACAAACTTGCTATCCCTGACCAAAAAAAAAAAATTGACTAATGTTCTACCTTTATAAGGGACAAACACTACCCATTCCCCTGACCTAGTGATCTGTTGTTTGTTACTTGAAGTTCTACCTACAACTCTGTACCCAGAGAGAAAGAAAAAACCTAAGACTTCTGTAAAGTTTAGCCCCAGACTATTCTGACTGGCATGAGCCACAATAATGAGGTTCCCGGGACCTGGGATTGTTCGTGTTTATCACCAGAAAATTAGCAAAAGTCATGAGAACACACTCTGTGGCAAACTAAATAAAATGGAGACTGCATTCTAAATAAAGAACTTGGGCTTTCAAAATGACTGTAAATTGATAAGAAGCTTGGATATTAAGTTCCACCACTGCATTTGCAACACATTTAATACTCTTAATCAGATTATCAGTAACATTCTATTCCACAAAGAGCAATTTGAATAAATAAAGCCATTCCTATTCCTAATGGACATCATAGTACATTATCCCTGGTCCAGCAACTTCTCTCTGTGATGAATGTATGCAGTTGTGAAATTTGTGCATTGTGGTTAGGGAGTGGGGACAGACAGGAAAGTCAAGCCAACTGCTGTTGTCATTGTTTTTGGTTTATGCCAAACCATCATTTCCCTTAAGCATCATTCATCTCTCCCTCAAACATTCTAATCATCCACCAGAAAGCTGTTCAGTTCCTGCTGAAAACAAAGTATCACCTTAAACAAAAGTAAATTAATAAAATTAGAGCTCTAGGAACTTAGAGGAGAGAGAAATGGAAATGAAATGCTAATAATACTTTCTAGTCTCCTTCTGCATGCAGAGCTCCTATTGGCTTATGAATTTTCACAGAAAAGCCAAGGGACCCTTTGTTTCTTTTTTTTCCATTATTTTGACTGAGACAACAATCTCTAGCAATAATCTTATCATTACCAAACTACATTAAACACAGAAAAAACACTGCTGGTTTTGGATTTAAACCATAGAGTATTTATCTTCAAGGCTTTCTCACTGCTCATCAGGATTTTACCACAATCTACAATATAAATGCCTCATTTGGACAAGGCAGCATGTCAGACACTGCAAATGACATTGGTGAATAAGAAAAGATATCTGCCCCGAAGATTATGAGGATAGGGAAGATGACACATTTGCACAAATAGCATGAAACAAAAGCAGACATGATTAAGCATTTTAAAATATAAACTGTGGGGCTCTGATCACTTTGATAGGCAAAATTCACATCTCACTGGACCACTCAGGGAAGATTTCACAGAGGAGGTGATATTTGATTGCATCTTGGAAAATGGTAGGACCTGGATGGACTGACATAGCAGCCTTGAGGCTGGAAAAGATTGCCACGTGGATGGAACAGCATAAACAAAGGCAGAGTATCTAGTAACCATAGAAAAAAGTAAAGTAATCTCATTTTTAATGTAGAATAAATACATGTGGTCAGAATTAACTGGAACATTAGGCTGAAGCCAAGTTAGCAAAGGGCTTGAATGAGATTATGTGTAATGGAGTGGAAATCCACAGAAAAAAAACTGTGGCATTTCTGGATAGAAATGACTTAGAGGAAGGAAAGGCTGAAGGAGTATTAGAAAATCTGATAGCTGCTATAATCACCTACATGGGAATCAATGCAGGTTTGAGCTGGAGTGAGGTGACCTGTGCATGACAGACATCTTAGACATGTAGTTCACTTGTGCCACATAGTCGGGGAGGGGATGAAAGAGCCAAGAATAATCCCAGAATTCTGAGCCCGCAGGAATCAAACAATGAAGTCTGGAAATAGCATTTTTGGGGGAAGGAAGTTGAACATGGCCTAAGACATCCTAAATGAGGGTTTGGGGAAGACAGCTAAGGAGAGGCCTGGGCCAGCAGCACAAATGCAGGACTGAGATCTGGAATGAGGTTAGACAGTTGAGGTCCCCGGGATGAGTAAAATCGCCAGAAGAAAAAGGAGAGAAAGAATGTCCATAAATGTCAGTTCCATCTATTATTCAAGGATACCTATGCAGAGACAATGATACTTTCTTCTTCTAAATTATAGGTAATAAATAGCATTGGGGATTTGTTCATATTTGGGACTCTTAAAGGTATCAGGTAGACATTTTTGAAACACACAGAGAAGGAAAAATCAAGGTCACAAGCTTTGAGATCTCACCCCTTGTCAGTTTCCTGAAGTGATGTTGTCACCTTGACAATGCCATCAAGATCCTGAGTCCTTCAAACAATGGAAAAAAGAGATAAGTCAACAGACAACAGAGTTAGTTTTGAAGTAGCTTTGATTTCTCATTTGTTTCTAATGAAGAAAGTGACAGTTAATGTGTTCTTCATGAATTATTGAGTTTGGTAGAATAACAAAATGATTCTATCCTACTGGCTCATGGCACACACAGGCACGTGCATCCCCCATTGACACAAACACATGTGGGAAAACACACATGCAACCTACTCTTTGTCATGCAGCCTGGGGGCTAGCTCTGCCATCTAGTGCTCACTGAAATAACTACATTTTCTCCTAAAGATTATTATCAGTGGCTCCCACATTCCAAACTTAAAACCTGGAAAAGAAAATTCACTAATTGTACCGGTAAACACGGAAGCAAGTTCAGTAGTTTTTTTTCCAGATTCAAGGACAATTAAGCCTCAAGGACAATTAAGCCACAAGGACAGACAATTAGTCCCTCAAATGGTGTGAAAATATCTGTCTTCTCAAGATTCCAAGGGAAAAAGAAGTACATTTTAAACTATGGGCTAGGTGGAAACACCTGAGACATAAAGGGCTTAGACTCATGCTGATCCCCCTAGACTATGAAAAGGAATAATTAAGAAAATTCACATAGGTTCCCTTGTAATTAAGACATGTTTTTTACAAATGTTTCATAGAAGGTTAATAGAGTTCCATGAAGACAGAATTTTGTCATCAAGTTTGGCAAATGTAACCTACTTTTGGTGCATCAGAATACATATGAGCATGCCAAAGATTGTGAGAAGTCTTACTGCAAAGGACACTATTTAATTGTCTTTCCTAAACATACTATTAAACCATTGATTTCAAGTAAAATCTTTCTTTTACAGTACACACATTGACATCATGTGGTACGTGGGGCAGTTTGGAAAATGTTTAATTTCCCCTTGAAATTTAATTTCCCCTGCAAAAGCAAGGTATATCCATGTGGTGTGTGTTTCCAACCTGAATTCTTCTGAGAATGAAAGTGAATAATGCCCAAAAAAAGTGTGTAAATTTTGAACTTCAAAAAATTTCTCAGTTAAAATACTTGCCTGCAAGGAATTGTATCAAGAATCAATAATCGAGATTATATCAAAATTAAAATCTACATAACAAAGAAAACCACCAAAAAAAGTGAAAAAACAACCTACAGCATGGGAAAACAATTTTTCCAGGTATTCCTTAGACAAAGGACTAATATCTAGAATATACAATGAACTAAAAAAATTAGATCTCCCAAAATGAAAGACCCAATCAAAAAATGGATAACTTAAATGAATAGACATTTGTCAAAAAAAGTACAAATGGCCAATAAATACATTTAAAAATGTTCAACATCACTGGCCATTAAATTAAAACAATGCTGAGATTCCATCTTACTCTGAAAAGAATGGCTATTATCAAGACTTCAAATAATAACAAATGCTGGAGAGGCTGCTGGCAGAAAGGAAATCTTTTATATTGTTGGTAGGCATGTAAACTAGCATAACCACTATGGAAATCAGTATGGAGATTCCTCAAAAAAGCTAAAACTAGAAATTCTAACACAGCTATTCCCCTTCCAGGTATCTTCCTGAAAACAGTTAAAGACATGATATTATAGTGATACATGTATACCCATATGTATAGCAGCATAACTCATAATAGCTAAATCTTGGAAACAGCCTCTATATCCATAAACAGATGAATAGACAAAGCTGTGGTATTTGTATGCAATGGAGTATGTACTACTCTGCTAGAAATAAAGATAAACTTGAGCCATTTGCAGGAAAACTGAACTAGATAGGATACATAAGACAACAGGTATAAATCAGAACTGACATCGAGAGAACACACACTTGGCAAATGTCAATTTACCCAGAGAAATAAAGACAATTTGTAAGCCTGTCCCTGATGCTGGACATGACTTTCTACAGCTAATACTAGGCAAAGCTGCTGTGGCACAAGTCCAACTCAATGACTATATTTCCACTTCTTCACTTATCCACTCACACCAACTGTGTCATAGAGCTTGGGGCAAGTGCTGGGAATTAAGAGGTGAACATACTTTCCTTCCTGCAAGGGTTTTAGTCTTATTCTGTTACCATGTTCAGACAATTTTGGTTGTTTTCTTAATGCAAAGATTAGGATAAAAATACAAGGAACAAAATTCTGTAAGTACCTATTAAAGAATTTATTACTCAGTATGTTGAAGTAAGCTGAAAAATTAATCTTTTCTATTTATTGTTTTGTACTTTCAAAGTGTTCTAATGAAGCATACTTTATCATTGCTATAATTATATCCATATAGATATAACTAATTGTACCTTTTATTTCTTTCAGTAGATCTGTTGTTTAGGTGGCTTTATCTGCCTATAATTTTAAAGATAATGTCTGCTAGGTAAGAAAAGGCTTCTCTGTTAAATTCAAATTTATAAGGAGACACATATTCAAAAAAGATTGACATGTATTGAAAACACAACTATTTGACATAACTTTTCCTGAGTTCTTTGGGTTGGCTAAAACTCAACTATGTTGCATTTGAAAATCTAAAGAATCCAATGTAATAATTTTATAATTTCATATATTTCTAAATTACAGGCTGTATCTGTACATATCTTTTCCACATATTTTTATGTTTATTTGTTTGGTCTCCTTTCATCAGAGCATTTTCATACTTATCTCTATTAGATAATAAGATAATATTTGAAAACATCAACAATCTTCTTGTTATTAGCCATTAAAGGGATGATGTTTCTCTTAAGGATTTATTCAATTTAAGTACCATCAAAAACTCTATCTTTCATATACACCTACCACATTGAAAATAGCCATATTAGCATTAAATTTGATGATGCTAGGTTCTGTTGCAATGTAAAATACTTCTTCTTAGTACCTGGTTGACCTACTTATACGTTCCTGCTTGTTCGCAAGCTATTTTTTGTTCTCCTGAGGATGTGTGTTAATTACATAGGAAACACTTCCCTTTCATATGCTTTCATTAAAATCATTTTGCTGTGATTAAAGTAATCAGGGTTTAAAAAACATGAAAGTAAACCCAATTTTATTTTTTAGATGACTGGTGAAGAAAAAAATTAGAGTGGTAAAAGCAGACTAAACCAATTCCTGTGAAATTTAGCTTCTTTTGAAGCTAAACAAGCTGACTGTGTTAGCGTCATTGATTTTAGATTAGAATTTTGGAGGTAGAAGGATAATTTATTTTAGCTCTTTAAGAACTCCTGTTCAAATTGAAATTTAATTGTTCAATGTTATAAGAGTAAAGGAAAAATCGGGTAAAATAAAAAACTTGAGGAGTTATTTTTTATGGGATAATTATAATCATTGTACAAATGAAAAGCCATAAATCTAGTATGTATTATTAATGAGTTCAGTGAAGACATATTCTCTTGACTCAATTAAAATAACTACGCTCTCATCCAAGAATAAATTTCCAAATATCCTGTGAAGTTTCACTGAACAGAAGTTTAGTTTTACCCCAACAGTATGAACACCTACTGCTCCATAGCCCTGCTTCACAGTCAGCATTTTCTAGCTGGTTACCTTCTTCCTAAAGAACAGTTCTGTCATTGTGACTTATTCAAGAACAGTTCTACAATTGTGTCTTACATGGTGTCAAAAAAAACCCACCATCAAGAAGCACAAGTACAAAAGACTCAAAGCCAGGCAATCAAGCAAATCTAATGTATTCAGTCTTTACTGAGATACCATTTTTCAATCTCACGGTAATAATGGAAATGTGGAAGTTACATCTTTCAAAATGGTTCAAGATTATTAAACAGTTTAACAGGAACACATGGGAAGATTTTCAGGTCTCTGAGTTGGTGTCTAAGTATGAATGATAGAGTGGCAGAGATTTAAAGTGGAAAAGCAAGACTGTCTTGATTCTGAGACAAGTTAACTAGAAAATTGTTCAAAATTTGAAATAAATTGAAAATTGCTTAGCTAAAAATATTAAAGAACAACCCAATTTTTCTGACATAATGAGGATCCAGGCGGTAACAGAAAGTTTTAAGAATATCTTTCATCAGAAATGTAGCTCTTAATGATACATTAATTTAACCAGGAGTAAATACAAATCATATATATTTAATATGCATTTATTTACATTGTAGATATATAAAATATATATGCCCAATACACACATATTTATATGTATACATTCAAAGTTAATATGTAAGAGGCCTGAGACCAAATACTTCTTGCATGACTATTATTCATTTATATCTTAAAGATGTGTTTTCATAAGATAATAGGCATCAGTATTCAAAAGCAAACAGAAATACACAGGTGTGCTCACAGATAACATAGAAAAAGCTCTATGAATGCCTCACTAGTAAATGTGCACCCAAAACATACCCATGCTTTGCACAAAGCAGGTAACTATTTCTTTTTTCTCATTTTCCTTAAACTTAATTTTTGCAACAAAGCCTGCAGTGTTAGGTCTTACCTATTCTCTTTTCTCGGTGGTTTAGGAGAAGAAATAGGAGAACTCGGCTTTGGTGGTATTGGAGGATGAACAGCTGGGTCCCTTTAAAACAGAAAAAGCAGTACATTTCACCATGGAAACATAGTGGATTTTAGCATCTGTTAACCAAATTCATCTATTGCCTACATGGAAATATCTCTTATTTCTTAAAATCCCCATGTGTAAGGGATCTGAATTGTCAGAATTCATTGCACATGAACTTCAAAATGTCAAATGTTTAAAATATGGATATTTTAAAAGTCCATTCAATTAGATTTTTGGAAATTCTATCCTCTTTAACTATAGTTTGAACCATGGTATGTTCTTTTAATAGCATAATATTTTGCTGTATGTTTAGCTCAAATCATGGCACTTTGATTCAGCAGCACATGAGCACAGAAAATGGTTCTTGGACATTAATGTATCAGCTTCTTTAGGAATTATGTCAGCTATCAGACAGCTATGAAAACAGCAAGAGAGGTTTTCAATTTCACAGACCTCAAGGAAAACTTGATTTGAAGCTTTTAACTAAATCTGACTTAAACACTGTTAGCACAGGTCAGTCTGATGCTAGCAAAGTATAAAGCACAGCCAGCCTAAACTTTCCACCAACATAGTCTCACTTAGTCTGCTTTACTTACCGAGGAACTGGAGATGGGCAATTTTGTGCCTATATGGGATGGTGCCAGCACCTTACCAAGGGCATTTTGCCACCAACTCACCCTGCCTCCCACAGCCACCACCATTTCAATGGTTCTCTATTGTCCCCAAGATAACTCTGCACCTAGTAGGAGCACTCAGGTGACCAGGACTCCACAGTTCCTTGTAGCCTCTGTAGTTCACTAGGCGGTGTGTCCGCTAGAGTCAGGCTGCCCGCATTGCTAGCTATGTGACAATGGTGAACCTGATTTTGTTTCTTGGTCTGTAATAATCTTTCTGATAGGATTGTCGGGGTATTTTCAGGACTGACTAAGACCATGGCTTTTTCAACAAATACTTTTTGGTAGCTTTCTATATGCAGCACACTCTGTGAGGTAGATAATATTCTGTTCTCAAAAGGCTTCCAATGTACAAATGAGTGTGTGTTACAGGGAGAAAAGTGCTATGTAGAAAAATAAAACAGAGTAAGGAGATAGAATAATGGAGGACATATATTATTTTGAGTGGCTTGGGGAGACCTCTCTATAAGGTGAAATTTGAACTGAGATCTGCAGGAAGTAAGAGAGTGATTCCTGAGGCTACCGGAGGAAGAAGATATTAACTATGGGACTATGGGTGCCATGATCCTACAGGTGGTATTTGACACTTGAGGCTGGATGAGATTCCCAAGAAAGTACGTGTAAGCAGAGATGAAAGAGGGCCAAAGGTTGGGTCCCCAGATCCTGCAGTATTTCAAGGTCAAGAATATGAGAAAGAAATAGCAAAAGAGTCTAAGGAGGAGTGGCCAGGGAGAAAAGAAGAGAAAGAGGAAGACTTGGTATACTGGAAGCCAATTGAGAACAATGCTTTAAGGAGGGAGTAGTTGGCCTCCTCCTGAGAGACCAAATTAAACAAGGAAGAGGAAATTAGCATGATTTGGGCCACATAATGGTCACTGGTAATCTTGATAAGAGCAGTTTCCATGGAAAATGTGAAAGGAAAATTAGAGGAGTGGGTTTAGGGGAAAATAGGGAACAATGAAGTAGAGGCCTATAGCAGATGTTTTGCAGTGAAGAGGGAAGAGAGACTTGGTGGGTCAAGGAAAGTCAATGCTACAAGTAAATCTGATGACTGGCGTGATCCAGTGAAACACAAGGCGGGAAAGTGGTAAGGAATTGCTAGATGGGTGGCCCTGAGAAATGGGGGAACCCAACGCACAAGTCAGGAGTAGAGTAACAACATGAAGAATAGGATCACAGAAAGGAGAAATAGGATAGTGCCAACCTGCTTATGCCAGAGTCATGTTGATGAAATGTTAAATTTATTCCACGATAGAACATCCCAGGCCTCGAAGAGGAGGGTAAGTACTGACCGGGTAGACCTGAAAGGTTGGATAAAGGAAAGGAGATCAGAGATGGTTTGGGGGTGCTCAGGAAATAAAGGTGATGTAAGGTTGTGAAGGCCAAGAAAAATCAGAGACAGTCCAAGTGAGGTGTTTCCACCCTGTTGGGCAAGGGTGGGCAATGACACGCTGACTTCAACTCAGCCCCAGGAGCATTCATTGGGATCTCTGCAATGTCAACCGCAGATGACGGTCCCAAGCTGGGAGATGAGGGAGGGGGGATGAGAGAAGTCATTCATGTCATGCCAGGAGCACAATGCCATCCAAGCAGGGGGATTAAAATGCAAGAGTCAGGCAGGAAGCTGTGGCCTGGAATGTTTTGGAGACAAGGAAACAAGGGACACTTATTGGAATGATCCTGATTGAATTCTGCTTTGGGACGAAACATTTAAGCTTGGGGAAAATGACCCAGCTCTCCCCTGTTCCCTTCCCTATATCTCACAAGGCTGAGGCCTTGGCAAGATCTGTGCTGGCACAGTATTGTCTGTGATTGTTAAGAACAGTTTTGAGAAATAAAAAGGCAGCATGCAAACGAAACATGTGAAAATGTGCAGATTGCAGCCAAAGGCCAGAGCTAAAAGAAATAACTCCATAAAAAAGGCAGTTTATGTTATTTCGTTTTCACAAACTGCTACAAAGATCACTTCTTTTCATCATAGCTTTTTTTGGATTGCATCCTTGACTCTGTGACTTTGTGAACTCCGTGAACTTTTCTATTATTATAGCACAAGTCTATAATTATTCCACCAAGAATAATTGACCCTCATCTTTAATTGTGAGTTTTGTTTTCACTTTTTACTGGGCTTAGCCTTCAAATTCCACAAATAATTTTTATTCCAACAATGGCAAGGCAGGTGGAATTTACACTGGTTGGGTATCAGTATCTTGTCAGCTTTCCCAGGCTCTCATATACATTACTTTATTCAATCTACCCATATAACCTATGGGGTATGTGTTGTTTTTCATTATTTTCATCAAGGCTCAGAAAGTTGGGTAACTTGCCCTAGATCCCACTTTCAGTAGGTGGCTCAGCCATGGTGTCACCCCAGTTTTTTTTTTTCTGATGTCAAATTCTGTGATTTTTCTCTATGTCATACTGTATCTAACCAACACTCTACTAAGTATTTTAAATGAAGATCTATTTTGCTCTGAAACTCTTCCTTGCCCAAAATAAGGAAGCATCAGTTCAATGAGCTTTTATTCCTTAGCAGCCCCAATTATAATGTCAGGGCAGACAGCAGTGTACAGGCAAAACTGGACATTTATGTGCTAAAAAAGGTGTAGTGCATGCTTTCAAGGAGCTTATAAAATGCAAGGCCATGTTCAAAAGAATGGTCACTGTGATGATGTCTCACTTTCTAGCAGTCAGAGGCCATTTCAATAAGCACAGTAACAGAGCATACACTGAATTCGAATTCCAGAGACATAGATCCAGACTTAGCTTTGCCACCAATATTCTGTTTGACCCTAGAAAGGGCACTGATTCTCTCTGAACCTCTGTTTCTTTATCTATAAAAGAAAGACATTACTCCAGATCTTTAAATGAAAACCACTATCTGGCCAAGAAAGGGAAGAGTTATTACAAAGAATCCTTAATTCCACAAGACTCTGAGCACTTGCTATAGACTAAATACCTTGACAGTCATGTCCTGTACTTTGCAAATGTACCTAGATGCTGCTGAGGTTTAAACAATTTTAAATTCAGGTTGGATCTAGAAGAACATAAATTGGTTCTGTGGTTCTGATGTGGTTTGTCCCCTGAAGGTTCATGCGTTGGAGCCTTGCTCCCCAACATAGTGGAGCCTTTGAGAGGCAGGGCCTGGTGGGACGTGGTTAGGTCACTGGGTGTGCTGGCTTTGAAAGGGATTCACCATGTGGTTCTTGGAGGACCCCAGTTAGTTCCCACAAGAGTTCGTTGTTGTAAGAGAGTGGGTGAGCTTATACCCTGAATCCTCCCAGGCTTGCACCCTTGAATCTCACAAGCACTCTCACCATAATGGTTCTCACGAGAGGCTGAACAAATGAGACTGCTTGGTCTTGAAACTCCAGCCTCCAAAACTGTGAGTTAAATAAACCTCTTTTCTTTTTAAGTATGCAGTTTTGGACATTTTGTTATAGCAACAGAAACTCCTGATACAGAACAGACACAAAGAGATACAACTTTTTAAATCTTGTTTAAGTCATAGCAGCTTTTGGACCTTAGATTTTTCTCAAAGACATATAGTAGGAACAGTCCTACTATTTTATTGGAGCTGAAAAACTTTTAGCATTAAAAAGGAATCTATTCAAAATAGATCATAGACCTATTTTTAAAAATAACACTACAAAACATTTATAACAAAAGATAGAAGAAAATCTTTATGACCATTGATTAGGCCAAGAGTTATTTAATATGACATGAAAAGCATAATTCATTTAGAAAAACTTGAAAAATAGGATTTTTCCAATTAAAACAATTTTCACTCTAAGAAATAAATTCTTAAGAGAAAATACAAGTTTCAGGCTTGAAAAGAAATTTGTACATCACATATCTAACAAAGGACTTATAAACAGACACACTGTAAGAAAAACTCTCAAAACTCAATAATTAGTAAGGAAAACAGCAAAAAAAAATAGGCAAAAGATTTGAACAGGAACTTCACCAGAGAAGATGTATACAAGAAAAATAAATGTATGAGAAAAGGCACAATACTATGTCTCTGGGAAAACGCAAATTAAAACCAGAATGAGATAAACTATACACCAATTAAAATGGCTAACATAATTTTTAAATTGAAGATACTAAGCGATGTTAAAGAAGCATAGCAATTAAAACTCTCATACATTACCAGTGGTGATAAAGCATGATACTGCCACTTTGAAAACAGTTTGGCAGTACTTCATGAAGTTAAACATACATTTACCATAAGACCTAGTGATTTCACTTGTAGGCATTTGCTCCAGAGAAATAGGTACATAAACTTACATAAAACCCTGTATGTGAACATTTAAAGCATGGCTGGAAACTACTTAAATGTCCTTCTATAGGATGTACTATGTTCATCCTTACAATGGAATACTATATAGCAATCAAAAGAAGAAACTATTGCTATACACAACAGCACAGTATACATTATGTAGATTCAAAAAGCTATACATTGTGACACTCTACCAATAACTAAGAGGAAAAAGAGTGATGAAAGGACAAAGAGGTGCCTGCCTATTTGCTGAGTACAGGACAGTCCTAAGAAAAATGTTGGTTCTTACTCTACCTCCTACTCCCCTTACCCCTACCCTCACGCTATGGCCAGTGTAGCCCTGGCACCTGCAGAACAGCACAGCCAGGCCTCCCTGCATCTGCTCCAAAGCCATCTTCCCCTGCTGCCACACAGTGAAAACCTCCACTTCCCATTGTGCTCCAGTTCTGCCAGGCGTAGCAGGAAAGAAACCTGACTTCCGTAACTGACACGGGTTTGAAGGACCAGAGACAGCCCCTTCAATTGTCTGAGTTTTTGTTTTGTTTTGTTTTGGTTTTTTTATCAACTGTCTGAGTTTTTATGCTTTTAATTGAGGCAAAATATAAAATCCCTAGTGGATAGAACTTAGACTATATGAAACAGTGAAATCAGTTTTTTCTTAATCACACTGCTTTTGATGGTCAGGGCCAGGTAAGTGACTGACCCTCGGTATCCTGACTCCTCTTCTTTCTCACCTCTGCCTTTGAACCTGAGCTTCCCTGCTCCACCACTGGAAGGAGTGCCCTGAGCAGAGGCAGAGGCATCTGGGCTCCAGGAGGGAGGGGAGGTGGGACTCTGGTTTGGGCACAGAAAGGGTGTTGTTCATTTTTTGTTGTTTGAATTATGCATTACTTAAAACTGGTGTTAGGCGACCAGGGATTATCTAGGTTATCCCTACAGGACTGAGAAAAAGCAAGCCATTGGTAAGGTTAAGACCCTCATTTACACATTCTGAATTAGCATTCTCTTCATTTTACTCAAGCAACACTTTCTTAAAATAATAAACCTTAATTTAGGTTAATACTTTTACTATGTTTAGAAGAGGTAATTTAGGCATTCAGATATGAATTTTAAATCACTGTACTTTGATGTTTCAATGAATGTTAGAGAATCTTAATTTTTACAATGGATTCTAGTTAGTAGAAAGACTTGTTTTGATAAAGATGAAATCTGTTGTTTTTACACAGCTTGACATCAAACTCTGTAGAGGATTTAGTAAAGACAGAGTTAAAAATGTTGCAACATAATTACAAAGGTTACATTTTGCCATTTATAGTTACAGACAGAAAAATGTAACTATAGTGCAAGGTTGCCATGGCAATACCCTTCTCAATCAAGATTTTTTTGCCTCTAACTCTACCAATCAGCTAACTAGAAGTGAAAACCACTGAAGGAGAAGTGGTTGAAATAAAAAGACAAGAAATAATAATGATATGTAAGAAACATCTAAGTATATGGTGACATTCCTAGGTGCATATCCGGTGTTTTAATTCTATCAGACATTATTCATTCTTTTCTGTTTTTGAAAACAATTCCAGAAAAAAAAAAAAACATTGGTTTTGTTGGTGGTGCTAGTAGAGGTGGTGGCTCCTAAATCAGTATTCTGGGTAACATTCATGACCATTCATGGTGTCTGTTAAACAAACACTATTAATGTGGCTTCAGAGAGTTTCTTAAATGAACCTTACACAGTACTTAATACTGAAACTTCAAGTCACCTAAATACATAGTTACAGGCATTTGAATTTACCCAGATTTAATAGTGGGTTCAGAAGGCAGAAGTTACTTCAATGTCAGCTCTCTAATTCCACTTTTTCACATTTCACTTTTCCTGGGTGGCACCTGTTATCTACTCTATCACTGGCCCAAGCCTGACAAGTTTTACTTTTTTAAAAGGCTCAGGGATGATAAGAAAGAGTTTGAAAAATCAAGATACACACCAGTCACTGCTGGCAAATTGCTTTGTGTTAGGCTTCCTGTCACTTTTTACGACAAAAGAAGTGGGAAAGGGAAATAAATCACTGGCTGCGACCTTTAAATAATGTTCTACATTTACAATTCATATATAAACACAGACATAGATATATTGGACAACCTCTAGCACAGGGTTCAAATTGCATAACAGGACAGCACTGACTCTTGAAATAGAAACATGATACCCTGAAAAGATACCTAAGCTCACAAATTGATAATGCCTTTTCTTAAAAGCCATTTTGAAACATGAAATCTGATTTGGAATTAATGGATTTCCTGCTACTAAGAAACATAAGACAAAGGCTGAAGGCAGAGAATATGCCATGGATGAAAAGTCCACAGTCCTGCACACACCCCTGTGCCCATTTACAACCCTCACACCTGTGCTTTCACTATGGCTCTGCCTCCTTTCTGCAACCTTCCCCCTCTGCAACTGGCTCACATACACTCATTCTTCAGGTGCATTCCAGGCACTGTGTCTGTTGAGCCTCCAGTACCCCAAATGCATCCTCTCTTCCCTCCCTCTCCTTGCTCCCCCATACTGTGTGGGTATCGCTACCTTTGTGCTCTTTATAACCTCATGAACCCTTTCGGTCAGGGTTAGCCTTCATGTTTAGCAATCCAGGCTCAAAATGACTCCCTGGTGGACTCTGAGCTCTCTAAAATTGGAGCTGGTTCCTACACCTCTCTCTGCTCCTCGCATTCAGCAAAATATTCTTTTAACACAAAGTAAAAATCAGCAATGGGGGGGTTAATTAGTCATCATAACCTAATCACATAGAGTAAGACCCAACTACAATAAATAGGATAGCAAGTTGGGGGAAATTCACTGTCTCTCACTTGTAGACACTAAGAATATTAAAATCTATCAATAATATATACTTAGTGACAAATTTCTATGCAAAGTTTACTTGATGACACAAAAAGTTTGTAACATGATGCCATCTAGTTGAGGAGTACGCTGTAAATGTTAAGTGATGTTTCAAGGTAATGTATTATTAGTTGTCAAATGAGGATTATATTCAATAAGCTTTGTGAGGTCTCTTGACAAAGAAAACCCTTGGACTGAGAAAACTGTGTGGAGGAAGTGAGATTCACGCCAGACTTTGAAAGATGGCTCAGAGTGGCTTTGGGTTGTTGAACCCAACTCCATCTCCCTTCACCCACCGACCTCTCACTCTCAGTACAGCTCTCTGTAACCAGCTAACTGCAACAGTTATGTCTCATTTTCTCTTTCCTCCTTCTCCATCTGACACATAGACATACATCAAGTTCAGCATTCATCTTCTCATTTAATGTTTTCTTCACAGCTAACTGTGTTTTGAAAATACCAAATTTTAAATCCCTGGATTCATCTCCCAATCACAACCTCAAGCACCATCCTCTTATCTGAGCACATTGCATACCCTCTTCCCCTAGGCATTTCTCCTTCCTTGAGAATCCACTCAACGAATACAACTTTTCAGTGTCCAAGACTCTTCCTGCTCACAACAAAGCACAATGGCAACTTCTGCAGATCTACTACTGTGTCCTCCCCTCTGCTCCTATTCCCTCCTAAATAGACTGATGACATCATTTTGCTTAAAGTCAAACTGGGCTTGAAAGCCTAAGTGCTGGATAATCTCTCCTTCCTCCAAATCCCACACTTCCTTCAAGACCTGTATGTGAGCCCCTGTTAGAGCCAGTCCCTACCACATCAGATCTCCCAGAGGATGCTGGTGCTCCTCTCCTGACCTCGCAGGGATATTTTGTTATGATGATTTGTGCCTCACCTTAGCCAATGTAGAGCACTATAAAGAACCCCAAGCTGCTGTGGTCAGTGTTCTCTCACATAGGAATTTCCCACCACAATGCCGTGTGACCATTAGCACCTTGCTGATCGACACTGCTGCCGAAAGTCAGAACCCAGAGCAAGAAGAGAAGAAGAACCTTGAAGCTCCAGCAGCATCAGCATTTGATGGTTGGCTGGAGGAGGAGGAAACAGCAAAGGAGACCAAGGAAGAATGACTACAGAAACTAAAGAAAATCCAGAAGAGTATGTCGAAGGATTGTTTCTCAAAAGACAATGTGAGGGGGCCGGGGATGTAGCTCAGAGGCGCAGCACCTAGTTGGGAAGCGTGAGGCCCTGAGTTCGATTCCTGATTCAAAAAAAAAACAGACAATGAGGGACACTAAGAGACTAGTAAAGTTGGGAATACTCAGCAGTGACTTTGAAAGGTCAAGAAGCCAAAGTGCTAGATCAGCAAGGAGTTATCCTTAATGATCTTTTACTTTCAAATTTTTAAAATTTATTTTTAAAATAGGGGGCTGGGGATGTAGCTCAGTGGTTCACCGCCTGCTGCGCAAGCACAAGGACCTGAGTTTGATCCCCGGTACCCAAAAAATAGATAAATAAATATAGCTATAAAGACAGATTTACACAGTCAAGATTTACCTATCCCTATAAATACACATATATAAAGATAGATGACAGATAATATCATGAGTTCCGTTGGTAAGTAAACTTGAGTCCAGGTTACATTTACCGGTAGTTGATTATAATCTAAACACGGTGCTAACTTGACTTTTCAATCCAAACGCAACTACATTTAATCTCTCCCATAATGCATTAGTCAAGAAAGGAACCAGGGAGGGCGAGGATGATCCATGGTATTAAAGGCCACAGAGTTGTCCAGGACTGGAGGGCAGGAAGCAGGCGCACTGCTGGAGTGGAGGGGGATTCTGGGAGTTTTTCTAGTGCGCTGTGGAGAGAAGAGTGTGGGAGATGCTGAAATTTCAGAGAAAGATCGGGTGGCAAAAAAAAAAGCTGGCAGAGTAAAGGACAAAAAAGAGAGTGTGAGTGTCAGTAATATGGGAAAATTCTTTTGGAGAAGATGGGAGGGCAGAGAAAGAGAGATGGATACCAGCATATTAGTGAAAGATAAAGGGAAATAAATTTAGCACTGTGCTATTAACTAGTATTAAAAACCATACTTCCCCCATTTTTATCTGGTTTTGACCTATTTTTATTTTCTTTGGGCTCTTCTGGTGACAAAGATCTTTTTTTTAAAGCCTTATTCCCTTTCAACCTGTAATAATTGCTTCTACTTTTCGGCATTTACTAAAAAGGCTATTTATCAGCCCTGAGAATGTGCAGGCATTAAAGGTAAGAAACAGAAGCTGTCCTTTGTGCTCTTCCAAAGAAAAGCACTTTAGAAATCAAAGGCATTGCTATATTGTTATTCTCTTTTTCCCTTGAAAGCTTCACATGACATTATCTCTGATCCTCAAAGAGTAGTTTAACCATTATATTAATAATCTGTGACTCTTAAAAAAGAATGGGTATCTAAACTGACCAACCAAGCCCAAAAATCTCTCTCCTCTTCTCCTTATTTCTGGCGCTATCGATTTGAGCCAGTAATCATAAATAGGAGCATTGTATCTCATTTTATATTCCATCTAAATCACATCCAGCAATGCATAAATTGCAAGGGCTTATAGCCAGGCGCTGTCAGTTCTTTGCAAACAGATCCACAAGCTCAGTGGGCACGGAAAGAATGGGATATTGGTTCATGAATGATCCTTGCATATTTTTATATGGCTGCATAACTAGTTGCTTATTATAATGACAATTTACATTAACATTACAATAATGAATGAAAGACAAAAATAAGAAGCTATTTTGGAAATAAGTAATAAATATTTCTAAGAAAAGGGCCAGTTATTGTCTATTAGGATCTTAACTGGATAGACCCTGCAATACTTATGAAAAAATTGCCATTAGCAGAACCCCTACTTCACATTTTCCCTGTTTAAGTAGCTCCATGAAAGGTATCTACAGACATTTAATACTGTCTAGGAGAAAGGGAATATTTTAACATTCTAGAAATTTTAAATTAGAAATATTTTCATCCTTAGAAGTTCATATAATTGGAAGTCATCTGTGGATGAAGTTCACACAGAAAAATTTTAATGAAAGTAGATGTAATTCCAAGTTGTAATGATTCAGTATGTTCAATAATTTTATATACATTATATATATTACAGATGCAACAATAGATGTGAATAAAAAGCATCTTCAGGGCTTCATATCTGTTGACCAACTGATGATTATTTACATCCTGATAGATCCAACAAACATTATACTAAAGGACATTTATTTCCAAATATTTTCATCACTGGGAAAGGAGTCCTTAGAAGTCTGCATAGCAGATGAAATCTTTAGAAAATGAATCAATCTAATACTAAACATGTACATAGTTTAATGGTTCTCTCTTTTCTAGTAGTTGGAAGTAAGAAAACATGGTGATGATGTTCTAGGAGTTGAGACATGAAAACATATTTTGGATAAATGAAAGCCATACCATATGAGAGACCCATTTTTCTCTCTGTGGTAGTGATGACATAGATTCTATACATTTGTAAAAGATGCTTCTTTAAAGTCTACAGCATAAGCTCTATGTCTGTTTACTGGTAAACCCCAAGATTCTAGAACACTATCTGCCTCGCAGTTATCATCGATTAAATATTTATTAAGCTGAATTGCTACTGTTACACTTTTAGGTAGATGTATCACTCTCAATGGCAACAAACAAGTACAAAACACATCTGTCACTTTATCTTCCCAAAGAGCTTGCCACCTGCATCCCTGCTTGGCCATCTGGGCTCCACCCAGCCTTGAAGCAGCTAACTGCCAGGACCCCACACTAGAACCCTTCCCTGCTGCTCACCTCTGTTCTCTCTCTGCCACTGGTAGGGGTTGAATTGTGTCCCCTCTAAATTCATACGTGGGAGTCCTAACCGCACCTCAGAATGTGAGTTTATTTGGAAATAGGGTCATTGCTGATGTCATGAGTTAAAGTTAGAATGCGGTCATACTAGAATAGGACGGAAACTGCACACTATATGACTGGTGGTCTTATAAGAAAAAGAAATTTGGACTCAGACAGACACATAGAGAGAATGCTGCATGAAGATGAAAGTAGAGATGGGAATGATACCTGTACAAACTAGGGAATGTCAAAGATTGGCCAGGAAACCACTAGCATCTGGAGAAGGGTGTGAACAGACTCTCTCACAGCCCTCAGAAGAAACTCATCCTGCTATCACCTTGATCTCAGACTTCCAGCCTCCCAGAACTGTCAGGCAATAACTTTGTTGGTTAAGCCACCTAGTATGAGACATTTTGTTACATTAACTCCAGAAAACTAATACAGTCCCAGACTTACTCCTTACTGTAGCTTTCCTGATTTCCTGCCAGAGGGACTTGTAACCTTGACCTCACTCAACACTGTGCACTGTCTTGTTCAGAGCCCAGACCTCGCAAAATTGCCTCCAATTATTCCAAAGCATCTGCAATTATATGTTGTCAATATTTGACAAGTACTTCCATCCAGTGGCACAGCAAGTACATCTGACATCTTCCCCTTACCTTCTGCTGGCTCCCATGCTCGGGGCAGTACTGTAACCCGGAGGGGGTGGTGGAAACCAAGACTGTCTGTTAAGAAATGACATCAGTTATAAATGTGGTGCTTCAAAGGCCGCTCCCACCCTCATGTCTGTCAGGAGAAGCTGGGAATAATTTGAAAGTTTAAAGGGCAATGAGATCACTTTTTTTTTTTTAGAAAGGCCTTGGAAATAAAATGAACACTATTTCATAAATAAAATACAAAGTAACTATCCAGACTCTCTCTCTTGAGTAAACTCATTTTATTTCCTTTAGCATTAAACAATATGGATATTTCTTTAGAAAGCAATCTAAAGAAACTGGAAGGGCCAGGGATTGATTTAGCTCAGTGGTTCCACTGACTGCCTCGCACGCGCAAGGTCCCGAGTTTGATCCCTGGAACAAAAATAAATAAATAAAAATAGAGAAACTGGAAAAGAATAGCAATGGTTATATCTAGGTAGCAGGTTTATGTGTGTTTATCACATTATTCTCCTGATTTTCCTGCCAACTCGAACTATTTCACAAGAAAAATAACAATCTGATCCTGTACTCAAAATGCAACTTTTTAAAAACTACATGATCGAAAACTCTGATGAGAATTTTGAAAATATAAATGAGCACCACAGCAAGTCTAACCTCACTTTTAACCTCAATTATAAAAATGCCCTCACATTACAAAGAAGTCATTTCAATTGGTAGCTATAGCTAAGGCTTTTGTGAAGACTAAGATAATGAAGACCAAAGACCAAAACTTAAAACGTGCAGAGGGTGATGTGGACTAGCGAAGGAAAGCGTGGGAGGACAGAAGCGCTGGCTTTCAATTCTTGAAGTAGGTCTGTTCCCTGCCACCAGAGGCCTGAGCTAAGACTGGGTGGGAGTCACCTGAGACTGAATTTCAGCTGAATATACGGAACAGATGCTCCCATGAGAACTCGTTGAAGTTGTATCACCTGTCACTAGACAGTGAGAGCCTTGTTGCTAGTTTCAATGGTCCTGAATAATGTCTAATCTGTCAGAAGAAACATTCTTTTTTCTTTAATCCCAAAACTTTTTATTCAGTTATTTTGTAGATCTGAGGTGGTATTTCCATGTTGTTTTGATTTGCAGCTTCTTTTTTTTTATTCATTGAGTTTATTGGTACATTTTAGGTATACAATATGAAGACATTCATCAGTGGGAATTTGTACCTTTACATTATATATCATGGTTCTTATTTTTTTTCCCCATCCCGCTGCCCTCCCATCAACCCCTATACCCCTCCCTATTTAGAAAGAATATTTGTTTCCCTTTTTTCCCTTTTCTCATATTTATTCCTTTCCCTTCTTTCCTTTCCCCTACCCCTCTTACAGGATGCATATTGAGGCCATACTATTAAGTAAAATAAATAGGATGCACATGTGTAAATTCCAAATAGTTTCTCTGGTGTGAGAAACTGAAAGTGTAAATAAGGATCAAAATGTATAATAGATAATGTGAAATAGGAAGAAAAGGTCCAAAGGGGAAGGGGAAGTCAGAGGAAATATTCTTGCAATGGGCAGGACATTTAAGTGACAGACCTTAAATTTCTCTTACAACCTTTGGAGTCTGTATGTTTGTTTGTTTGTTTTTTATATTAAGCAGCTCCTTTTTTCATATATCATTAATATAATTGTTTTTAGCAGACCAAGGGTCAAGGGGATATGAAATTTGGGTTCAAGGGAAAGGTGATTTATATTTTCTCAGATTCTGCAGATATGACCAGAATCCTGACTACAAAATAAATAAAGACAATCAATCTTCTGTCCCCAGGAGGACTACAGTGGCATCATGAAAAAGTCAGTGAGTCCATCAACAAATACTGAGCATCTACCTTACACCAGGCAAAGTCCTAGGTGCCCATAAAGAAAGAAAAGTTTTAAAGTACCAACATTTGGGCATGCCTGTATTTCATCTGTATCATGATTCCCTAGCACTATGTCCTCTGCAACATGTAAAGGTCACTTCCACCATCATGCTCTGCCTCATAAAGTTTATTCTGCCATGACAGAATGCCTAGTAAATACAGCACAAGCAGCATGAGTGAGGTCACGCAGGGGAAGCTGGGGGAAGAGGTGACAATCACACAAACACAGGTGTCCTCAGAGAGGGCCTGTGACTCTACTTGGAAATAGAATCGGCCCAGTCTACAGAGAGAGAAGTGGCTATGGGTGCAGCTGGTTTCAGGAGCATTGTGCCATGTGGCTATATGGCAATTGTTATTTCAGGGTAATTCATTCTCTGTAATAGGACCCTATAAAATATGCTACCTGAAGTAGCCCACCCTTAACATCTGAGCTCACCATCAAAAACATCACCTAGAATGTCAAAGCCCTAAAGTAACTGGAATATCTGAAAGGGAAATCAGGGAAAAGGACGGAAGTGTGAGGACAGCAGAATAGAGGCACTGGGGCCATGGAAGGAGAAGAGGAAAGAGGAAGGAGTCTCTGGACTCTGTCTGAGACCCCTGGGGGGGTGGTTCGGTTCAGGTATTAGTAAGGAAAATGAGGTGTCAGTAAGGACATCTGCATGATGTGCACACGACAAGGGGCCAGCATACCTCTTTTTCTTCAGAGGGCTGGTAGCCAGGGTGGAACTTGTGCCGTTGGTGGTGTTTGCACTCAACGAACTGGCAGGTTGCCTATTCAATGACAAGAACAACAAATCATCACAGTCCTCGAGCTGACTCATCCTCTGCATCTTGAAAAGGTCTTACAATCTGCTCATATTCTCACCTGCTATCTCCCCACCACAAAGTAGTTCAATTGAGGATGGAAAAGCAATTTGTAAAAAACACTTTCTTAGTTTACCTACTTTGTAAATTGTTGGGCTCTCATTCAGTTAAAAACTGAAAGAGTAGAGTGAAGAAGTCATTCATCACATGATGCTAATTATCTCAAACTCAGGCCAGCTAATTCTGGTGTGTTATGGGTTCATAGTATTTTAATCTCATGATTATATTGTGACTAACACAATTATACTGCAAATTTACATTAAAAATACGTTTGTTTAAGAAAAAAATTTAAAATCATGCCACTTTAAGTCTCCACTTAGCATTCATTAATATATGCAGAACTATAAAAATAGAAGCAACCCAGGCCTGTGTTGAGCCCTGCGAGCTATTGACCAACAGGACTTTATGCATAAATGAACATTTAAAACTAATTAAGTTTGAAAGTCCACCCAATTTGGATTCTTGTAACTGCCAGTAAAACGTGGCAGGAAAATGTATCTCATCTAAATAAATTGTTAGCAGACCTATGATTTTAAGGCACGATTTACTCTGAATGAGGAATTGCAGATATGAGGAGGTTGAGGGAGGAAATGAAGATGTAGGGGAAAAGAGGGATCCAAAGAAAAAGAAGTTCTGTGGAGAAAAAAAATACAATCTAAATTAAAAAGAAGAAAAAGGGATAAACTAAGCTTTGGTGGTTGGTTAAAGTGAGGGCCAACAAACTTTTTCAGTCAAAGTCCAGCCAGTAAATATTTGAACCTTTGCAGGACATTTTGGCATCTGTCCTCTACAACAAAGCCCTGCCAAAGTCACAGGGTTGAGGCTATACTGTAATTACACTTGGGTCTTCAGGTGTTGCCTGTGTTTGTCAAACACATACAAAGAAACACCTTTTAATTAGAAAAATACATAAGAGCTAGAGATGTAGCTCAGTGGTGAAGCACTTGCCTAGTAGCATGTGCAAGACCCTGGGTTCAATTCCCAGTGCAACAACAACAACAAAAACAAAAACAAGGAAAAGATAAAGAAAAGTACACACAACTTGGTTGCATCTGATGATCTACATGTGGACATGCTTCTGGTGAAAGAAGAAAAAGGACACAGTTTGAGCAACATAAAAGAATTAGTTAATTCTTACATCTATTTCTAATCGTTCAAAAATTCAGAATTATTATTGTGAAAAGTTTGATATCATTTAAGAGAAAGAAAAAGAAAGCATCATATTTCAAAACATTTAATAAAGTGATCTCAGGATATTCTAAAATCTCACGTACTAGATTCCAAAGGAAACTTTTTTAGTTCAGAAAATTTAGTATTGGTTAAGCCCAGTATTTTTATTTCACTGGGTTTAGTAGTTTTCTTCAGCAATAAGAATATAAAATTTGCCTGTGCATATATGTGATCATCTTGCATCAGGACACTAAAACATATGAGGTGTGATCAAAAGATATGGTGAATGTTTAAACTTTAAAAATTTATTACAATGAAAGGCACATTGTCATTAATCCCCCTCAAAATACTCCCTCAAATACACTTATCCCATCATCCTTGCCACTTCTGAAGCAGTTCTGCAAAGTCCTCTTTCATGAGTGTCCCTAGTTGCACTGTTTCGGATGTCTCTGTGTCCTGAATCAAATCAAACACTTATCTTTTGTGGTCATTTTGACTTTGGGGAAGAGCCAGAAGTCACATCATACAAGATTCAGAGAATAAGGTGGACACACTGTAATGTTTTTATTTGATGGACATTGACATAAAGTTTTCAATGGACTAAGGACATCAAGGCAGCACAGAAAAAGACACTCACTAAAGAGGATTTCCAGATCTGCTTCAGAAGTGGGAAGAGCAATGAGATAATTGTGTTAAAATGAGAGTGAGTATTTTGAGGATGATTAATGGCAATGTATCTTTTATTACAGAGTAATGATTTTTTTTCAATTTTTATTTAAACATTCACTGTATTTTTGATCACATCTTGTAAATGTGGCAAGAATGATAATCTGAAGTAATAAGCTCTCTGCATTTTTAAGTCAGACAGCATTTTATCCTAGCCATGAGCAGGAATAAAGATGTTGCTCCAGAAAATTTGTGTTTAAAATATACAGGATAAGCATTTATATATCGTAAGACCCTGTGTCAAAAAATAAAAAGAATTTATAGAAAAACATTAAGTAGGATTGAAGAATTGTAATTTAATAAATAACACTTAGGAAACTATTGTACTTGAGCCTCTCCCAAAGTTAGTAAACACTGGTACCTATTGGTTAGTTGGTTATCCAAGGTATTGGCTTTAGATGTTTTAGCAGCATCTTTTCTGCCTGAGATCCTTTATAAAGAGACAAAACAAAACTGTGAGTAAACATTTCAGGCCTTTTTCATGCTCAAATAACTTCACAACATAACTTTTCTAAAGAGCACTGTTTTTCAGGTTTTAGATTTTAGAAAATTTTACAGTAAAAAACAAAGGGACACATGACAAAATCTACTTATGTGTCTATTTTGATGTAGTCTTAAATTTTAAAAGCATGACAATTTGTGTGTTTGGCTGTTTGATTCACTGAGCACTTAATTCAATTATTTTCATATTGTATTTTAATACTACATCTCGTTAGTAATAATACTTCCTGTGTCAGTAAAAGGAATCAATGGAATACTTAAGTATTTATTCTGTTTTATTTTTTGTGGCATCAGCAACACTATGTGTTTGCCAAACTCATTTTCTCATCCAGCTTTTTTTTTTTTTTTGGCACTGGGGATCGAACTCAAGTCCTTGTGCTTGCCAGGCAGGCAGCGGAACCACTGAGCTAAATCCTTGGCCCCAAACTCATTTTCTTTCCCTCCTAAGGAAGAAGACCACAGTTAGCAAATTTAGTTAGCAAATTGAGTCATTGCTAAAAAAGAAAATGTGGGCAGAAATATTATTTACCACTTCCAGACCTAGCATAAAACTTTCTGCATAATCTTTCATGCTCTTTTCCCCCCTCCACATTGCTTTGGTGCCCATGAGTTGAAGATGGCATCATTACAACTCTAAGGAGTTTGGGTCCTTGAATCACTGCATGGACTCTGGCAAATCATATCAGATTCTGGGTCATCAGCAATTCCTTCTATTGTGCTAAACCATCTAGATTTGGGGGACAAGGAGGGGACTTATTAAATCAGTTATTCTATCTTGATGAATTAGCTTCTTTGACTGGTATGTTTAATTAATAGGCCCAAATGGCCATCAGAGGTTTTAGTCCCTTTATTCTCAGATCTCCTCAAAGAAAGTAGATCTAGAAAAAATTAGGAATACTACTGTCTCATGCCCCAGTGGTGGGGTCTCCTGACTGCAGCCTGACTGCTTCTTCCTTGCTTGCCTCACATAAGATAAGAAGATTCTTCCTAAGACCCGGAGCTGCTTTCTGGAACATTCTGCAGATTTGCAGAAACTGGGATACAGCAAAGCAAAACAAGGAAAACAAAGGGAGCAGACTCTTCTGTTGACCCCATACTACACATCTACTACAACTTCCCCTAAACTAACACTTTTATCATCCACTTTAGGACAGGACTTTATACAAACAATCTCTGCCAAGACAGATACTGACTGCCTCTCTCAAAATCATGTGGGAAAAATATGACTTCATTGTCGTAAACTAAAAATTATTTCAGTTCTTGATGTCATTTTAACATGTGTAACTAAAATATTACACATGACAATTCTGATATATTAAATTTCTGAGTCAACCCCATAGCAGTTTCTGTTTATGGTACCTAATACTATACTATTAATGCTAAAAGGAAGGATGAGGACTCGTTGTAACAGTTCAAAGCTCCATATTCTCCACAGAGTACTCACAATACAGGCAGAATCCTAAAACTGTATTTAAAAACTCATGTCTAAGGTGATCTTCAGGCCAAAGACTGGGTTAATGTCCTAACTCAAGCCTCTTAGCCCTGAGATGTTTAGATTTCAAGAGATTTGCACTGAATCACTGTGAATACCACAGGTGAAACTGTGAGGCAGTCTGAAATCTTAAAAGTTTCTGTGAGCCTTAATCAGACTTTATAGTTACCTATGCGATCCTGATATGAGATAAAAACAACCTCATAAAATTGCTACAGGGAAAATAACAATTCATTCAAAGCCAACAGAACTTTAATATCAAATGATCTCAAGGTGATTTCTTATGTTAAAACTAAATAAAGTTAATAAAAATTTCAAAGTGTATATCTGTGTGGGAAAAACTACCTATAATAATAAAAGTAGCTATCTACTGTTTGCTGGTCATTTCATAAACTTTTTCAATTGTTCAGAACACTTGAGATGTGAGATTATTTTCACTTTATAGATGAAGAAAGGGAGTCTGAAAGAAGTTAGGTGACTTTCTCTTGACCAAAAAACTAGGAAGTAGTTCTATCTTCAAAGTTTCCTTACTGGGGCCAATTTCATACATCTGCTTATATAGCATAATTGACTCCAAAAAGCATCTAATGGCAGAACATGTCTTTCCTTATTACTGACTTATCTTAATCTTGTCCATGCCACTAGGGGGAGATGCATATCAGTAATGGAGAAAATTCTAAGCCACTCTTCTAACATATATGTGAAATTTTAATTGCTGGAGGAGATTAACTTTGTATTTGGCAACTTGTGATATGAAATAGGTTTTTTTTTTTTTATAAAAGTCAGGAAACAAGAAATAACCAGCAATATGATCTAAAGAAAAGTTATTCCATAACTGAACACTAGAGGACTCCCTAACCTATATTTTCCAAATTAGTCATTAAAGCACCTTCAGGGTTTGGAGTATTGTCTTCATGCTGTACACGCCACTCTTATGTTTCTTTAACACACTTCACATTCCTAACCAAATATGTATACTTTAAAAGGAAACTCCTTGTGTCAAAATTCAGTATTTTTCATGTTAATTAAAATTAATGCATTATTATTTAAATACACAGCTACATATACCAGACATATTTGATTATTTTCCTCCTGAAATGATTTCAGATCTTACATTTTGGAGTGGCCTGAATTATGAAGTCTCAGCTCTGCTATTGGAATTGTCTATTTTTACTGACCACTGTGTTCTCTTCCTCAAATCATGTTTACTGCCTTGGGAATAAATTGACCAGGATATTCCTTCTAAATATCCCACTCAACCTTTGTGTAAATAAATCACATAATCTCTAGTCTCATTTTCTAGCATATAAAATCAAAGGTCTGAGCTATTCCAGTGGTTCTGAATCTTAGCTGCACATTTGGCTCACTTTACAAGCTTGAAAATAATGTCCAACTAGCACCTCAGGTTAGTTAAATCAGAATGTGAGGAAGGAGGTAATAGAAGGCCAGGGCATAGGGCCAGGGATGTAGCTCAGTGGCTTCACACCAGCCTGGCAAGTGCAAGGTCCTGAGTTTAATTCCTGCCACAGGAAAAACAAAAGAAGACCAAGGCATCAATAAAGTTTAAAAGCTCCCTCAGAGACTCTATTTGCAGCAAATGCTAAGAATGACACCACATGTTCAGCCTGAAAGTCTACACCATTTCTCACACCCCAAGCCTGGGCCTTGACTGTCCTGGACTTTCTGATATATGGCCTGACAAAAGCTTGGTTATTCCACATATCTACTTTTCTTGAAGTTTACTCATCTCATTTTAAAATTACTTCCTAGAAATAAGGTTCCCTATTTCAATTAGCTGTGTAGTCCAACCATCTGCAAGATCAAGGTGAATGAACAATTATTTTGTCTACCTTTCCTCTATGCACTGGTGTGGAGATGTAATCTTGAGCATATACTACAAACTCATTTTTATAAGGATTATAATTAGAAGAAGAGACCGGCCAACTCTTTAGTCAACTGTCTTCTGTAAGGGTAACTGACTTGAAAGCCATGAGTAGTACAGAAGTCTATATGTTTGCAATACTGATCAATACTGGCATAACCTGAATACAGAGTACTAGATGCTATAAATTTCACATATCTACTTAAAATCCAATTGGTGTCATTTTTGTGTACAATAGTGGCAGCTCTTTAGCTACAGGGAGTGAGTTGCACAGTACCAGTCTTGGGTATACACTGTGCCTAACTTCTGTTAAAGATATTAACTCTGCTCTTTTCATATGCTTCCTAAGCATTTCCACCAAATCTAAACAAAGAATGTGATCTGTAGGGTTTTCAGCTCAACCCAAACAGAAGTTTCTCAATTTTCTCTATAAGGATGAGCCCTTTCTCTCTATGTAAAAGAGGGAACTAACAACAGGCAAAATGTAATGGTCCCATTCTATGAGTCACACAGTGACTGCAGTGCTGGAAAAGCAGTTTCATTTTCTAATAACATCTTTATCCTAAAGTGAATTGAAACTACTGTGTTATTAAAATTCACAATCTCTCCATAAGTTGTTGTACAGAAATCATTATTTCTCCACAATCAGGATGGGAGAACCTAATGTTGAAACAAGAACCATTAAAATTTACAAAAACAACTGTATTCTTCATTTTAAATTGAACAGACTCTGTGCTTTGCCTACCAAACCTATACTCAAATCAGGATTTCTCAGAGTTTTCAGATCAATCTACTATTTATAAAACCAGGATTTTAGGAAAACAATGTAATCTAATCAAGGTTTTGTGAGTTTTGAAGAAGATAATGCAATCCTTGAAGCTCTCTCTCCCTGGAGATAAATATTGATGGTACAAAGCTTATTGTACTAAACATGTAAATATGTTGTAACTTTTTGATAAGTGGACTTTCTGATACACAGCCTTACAAAAGAGTTAACACATATTAACTGTGAAGCACACGTAAGTGCTTTATATTTAGATGTCTCAGAAGCACTTTACCTGTCCAAAGTGTCATCGGACCTGTACCGACTAACCATGGCTTTTGGTTCCTCTTTCTCATTTATTTTCCTGTAACAAAAATGTAACCAAAAGATTGAATAAATTACAAGAAATCATTACAAAACATACCATACATATGGCAAATTTTTAGCCTATTTAGGTAGGAAATGTACATGTTGCCAAGGGAAGTATTTGGAGTATCCAAATCTTCCAAGGTTTTGACGAACAGAACAATTTACAGCAAACCCAATTTCCAATGCTAATAAAGTATTCTTCTTTGGCTCCAACTATCTTTAACCACAGTGTAACATACTCAAATTGGAAATAAGGCTATATAAAACAAACAACATAACATCCAAAATGGTTAATATCTAACACATACTCTTGTCAATGTTGTAGATTTTTGCATAAGAGGAATTTAATCAGCTATGTTTTGTTTGCAGAGTTTTAGTAGTGTCATAAATCCACACAATGGGCTAAATCCTAAATTGCTCTATTTAGCATTCAGCACCGTGGACAGGGTTAAAAGATGATAACACTGGCAGAAGAAGGAATAGGGAAAAGGACAGGAAAAGAAAACATGAAGACCCAAGAAGAAATAGAAAAAAGACAATGAGAGATGAGAGAAAGGCTAGAGATGGAAAGGAGAGTAAGGTGATAGGGAGAAATCAGGATATGGACAATGAGGAAAGAAGGATAGACAGACAGAAATAATGGAGATAGAGGTTAAGAAAGGCAGAGAATAGGAGGCTCTAAAATAGGAATTATGGTCTTGGCAACAGTGAAATTATTTTGATCCAACCGATCAAACAAGCAAAAAGCCCGTTTAATACCTTCTATACAGGGCAAGCAAGCTCTTTGAGAAATTGTGCCATGATTTATTTTGTTTGCACTTAAACCATTATTTGGAGGTGATTCACCAAAGATGCTGGATCAGAATAAGGAGCAAGACAGAACACTCGAGATTTAGTTTTAGGTGATGTGACATGTTTTCATTACAAAAATCTTTGAAGGTAGGCAATATGCAAAGCATTTTGCTGATGGCTGTAAGGAAGTCTAGAATGAAGTAATTACAGATGCTACCCACAGAAAGTTAGTGGGACAAGCCAGATACACATATCCAATGGCATAAAAGAAGTTCAGGCAAAGACCATGAAAGTTATAAGTTGAGAAAGCTGATTTTCAAAAATAAGAATCAAGGAATGGTTTGTGGATGAGGTCCAGTTTGACCTAGGCCTTGGAGGATAAAAGATATGAACATTTTCAGAGAGTAGAGGGAACAGTGTCAATCAAGGCAAGAAAAAAACTTCACCAAATTTTTCAGGAAACCTCAAAGTCAAATCATGGTGTGGTTCAGGGCTGGGGATTTAGCTCAGTGGTTCCACCGCCTGCCTCGCAAGCGCAAGGACTGGAGTTTGATCCCTGGTACCAAAAATTAAATAAATAAATAAATAAATAAATAAATAAATAAATAAATAAGTGAAATAAAACAAATCATGGTGTGGTTCTCTTCCTTGTGTATGGCGTGAATGCAAATAAGCATCACAGGGCTGTCAGTAAAGTGGGCTCTCCACAGTTACTGTCATTTTAGACCTGTCTGGCCAGACTCTTCCTACCACTTGTCACAAGACTCACTCTGTTGTGTTAGTTTATTTTCATTTTCTCCCCTCCCCCACCTTGGACTAGGACGCAAGTTCTACGGAAGCAAGGACTTGCTTTTTATTCCTGTCCTCAGCTCAGTGTCTGGCTTCCAGCAGGTGTTCCTCAGGCACTACTTGTGCTGTCAGCCTTATCTGACATAGTTCAATGAGCTGCCCTAGTTTGTGCTCAATAGGAAGCTGTTATCTAAGGTGATGGGAATATATTATTTCAGTCCCTGCTCGGGCCAGCTCTTTGCACACATTGTCATCCCTGCTGGGAATGCTTCTTCCCCTACCCCAGGTCCTCCAGCCAGCCTAGCCTACTTGGGAAACCTCTCCTTGTCATTCTTTAACCCTCAGTGTTCACACCAGAGACCATTTGCTTGGTGAAATCTCTAACTATTTAGGCCAAGTTAGTCTTTTCCTCCTCTCTGTTTTTATGGCACTTTCACACACTTCTAAAATACTTTTTCCATGACAAAAGTTACTATTGTAGCTTATGAATCTTTTCCTGTGAATGTAAGAACTCCTTAATGTACCAAGTTGTATCTTATGCATCTTTGTATTCCCAGTACATAACTGGTGGTCCACAGTGGCTTTTGAATGAATACTAAAGGAAATATAGCTGCTGCAGGTAGGCACAAAAATGACAAGCAGCATCATTTCTCAAATGCCAGGAGAAGCTACCCTACTCTTTTGGGGGAGATTAGGCCTTGATATTAGTTATAGGATATAGGAGAAGCGGCTGGGGCTTACAGATTTTTGTTACAGAAGATAAAAGCTTGATGTGCTACTTTAGCAAAAATGTTGACCTCCAGACAAAGATTTCAAGCAATTAATACAATTTAAAATGTAAAATGAACATAGAAAACAGTAAGCTCCTATTATCCTAAATCTTATGTACATGAATATGAAGGATATTTTTTACTGTCACACTGCAAAGAAAGTGTCTATGTTCTTTAAAAGTTCCAGGGAAAGGGAGATAACCCAGAAGGCACAGTTTCCATTGGTGATTAGACTCAAATGATCAGCTTCTTTTGTTGGGTGGATGAGGGACACCTGAGAACCAGGCTGTAATCTTCAAAATGATGAAGACTAAGTAGAGGGCACAGGAAGAGTCCACCAAGCCATGGAACAACAAACTGGATGAACTAAATGTGGCCACAGGAAAACAAAATGGCTACTTTGTGAAAAGGGTTGTTAGCTTGGCACTTTACAACAGGTCAAAATTATAAAACCATTTTAAATGTTTGAGAGAAAGTCACAGTTAAAAGTTTTAAGAATAGATATATTCAAGATATCTACTTAGCTTTTTTAAATCCACTCTTCTTTACTAAGTATCTCTCAGTGACAAACCCAAGCTACTGGACCAGATGAAACCTGACTCTGATAAATATTTAAGTTCTACTGATAGGTGTGGTTGTTTGTACATGTGTGAGGAACATATGTTTTAATGAGAATATTATCTATTTATTTTATCAATCTGAGATTATTTACATTATGATGATTACTAGTTTTGTTCAAGTTTTCCTACTAATTTGTATTTGTCAGTCTATTTGCCACTGAGAATAAGTTAGGATTTTTTCACAAGCTCAGGAGTCTCCAGAAAGCAATGTACTGTCCTCTAAAGCAAGTGAACTCAAGTTATTATTCCTGTATTTTAGGATTCCTTTCTCTAAGGCTTAGAGATGTCTTTATCTGGTCATGTTTCTGTGAAAGTCCTTTCCCTGACCTTCAGGAGGATACCTCAGTGGGGTAGGTCAGTGTTAATTATGTTCTTCATCCAAGCTGTAGTTCTGAGGACTGGAGAAACACAATTCTCCTTCACATGCCCATAAAGTCAGGAACACCTGAGGCTAGCCACAAATACTCAACTGGCTTGAACAAGTCTTCTCTCAGAACCTCCATCTTTGTGTTTCTGCCAATGATGTAACTTGTCTGCCACACATACCTGTGCAAGGCATCATGGGAGTTATGCCTGTTGAGCACCACCCTACCATAATTTTCATCTCTGCAGAGAAAGACAAAAATTATATCACATCAAAAGTTACCACAATGTTTGCTAAGCATTAAATAAGAGAGCTAGGGAGAGCCCACAACTTCTGGCAAGGTTAATTCATTTTATTCCAGGCATAAGAACAGAACTGTGAATCTGTTTTAACCAGTCACCACTTGCAAGAGCACAGTGAAAAGAAGCAAGTTTGTCAGTACAAATGATCATTTATCCCATAAGATTTCCACATGATTCAACAATGAACAAGTGTCTTGTTTTGTTGTTTTGTTTTTGTTTTACCAGGGTATGGGAACACGATGCCATCTGCTTTGTATCAGAACAGTCCTTTTCTTCAGGAGGACAAATACAAAAACTTTCAAATATTGTTTAATTAAGCCCATTATGACTGTATATTTAAAAGGACTTCACAGTTTTCCTTGTTAAAATGTAGGAAAACAAAAGTATTTCTGGCTAAAGAGGTCATTCACAGAAGTTTAGCCCATTTTTGAACGAGAACAGATAAACTGCGGTTTCGTCCTTAAAATGACCATGTGAATTAAACAGGAAAGACACTGTCCTCTCCAATTTATAGATGAAGAAATTGATCAGAGATTTTTGTGACTTTCTTAAATTTACAAGATTTTCAAGTAATAGAGGTGAGCTGAAGATCCAGATCTTGTTATGCCAAACATTTGT